>NC_092104.1:38900949-39233449 GCF_045679555.1 Salvelinus alpinus
AAGTAACCTATGCAAGTAAGTAAGGTGCAAATTCAGTAGGAAATCAGATAAACCAATGAGCCTGCATACTAACTAGATTAGCTTTCAACCCCAATAAAAGGCTGAGGCAAAGCTAATTTATGTAGTTTACCATTAGTCAGTCAGGGCAGTGTGATAATGTAATATTAAATTCAGTCTTGATAATTTAAATTATACTTCCTGTATCTAGCACATGAAGTGCTTCACTCCCAATCATAAAATTGCATTAATGGAATGAGATGGAGAGAGAGGTGGCTAGATGGAGAAATGTAAACTCTAGCCACCCATGGAAGTTTCTGATTAGACTGCCTCACTGGACCTTTTGTCTCCTGCCCTGCTCTGTACAAGGGGGTGGAGTGAGGGATGGGGAGAGAATGACTGGGAGGATGAGCAGTGGAAGAGAGGGTAAGAGGGGAATATTGTCCAGTGCACCATTTTAAAATGTCCCATGTTTGAAATATATAGCTTTGAAGGACAGTTATTGACTTACTTAGAAACATTTAGTTAAATGAGGACATTGATGTTTTAACTTGTGTACATTTTAATTGCACTGGGTACTTGTGGGGAACATGTGAAAAACACATCTGAAGTGTCAGGACAGTTTTATCATCCTGCAGATTGTAGATTTCAGCATATAATTCACCTTCTAATTCAGTATATACAGTTTGGTTAAAGTTTGGTGCTCTAAACTGTGGAGCAACATTGTCTATGTTGTTCCATTGCTGTGTCATGGTGCTTGGACTGTAAAGAGGCAGGCCTGGTTAGGGAGACAGGAGGGGTGATAGGGAAATGTCAGAGTGGAAAGAGTCAGTGATTTGAGAGAGCTAAGACTGACAGGTCTTCTTTCACCCTGGCTGGAGGCCCTCCTCCCTCACCCTTGACCTTTCTTCGTCCAAGCTACCCAAGGGTGGACCCAAGCACGAACACACACACACACACACTGACACACGCACATAGACTAACACAATGTGTCAGCTCTGCGTGGAACCGTATAGGCGTGTGAATAAGTGGTTCTGGCAAATAGGTGGTGGAACCATGTGCACCTGCCTTTGGCTTTATTGCAAACTGAAAGGCATCAGATATTGAATGTGGAAAGCACACATATTGCTTTACTAAAATATTAGTTAGCAATTCATTCAGGAGTTCATTTGAATGATATTAGGTGTTTGACAGTTGCTTTTTTAAATTAGATTTTGTATTGAAATGTATTGGTCTGTGTTCAGCTGAAGATGAATCCTGGGCCTCTACTGTGAAGGAGGGAGGTACAGAGGGAGAGGAAGAGAGGGCACTAGGAGAATAGGAGTTATGGCTGGCTGTGCCAACAGACAAAGCCTCCACACCTCTTTGTTCTCTTGCACCCATTCTTTGTCGCTCTCTGTTCTCCTCCCTCCCAATTTAGTCCCACATTTTCTGTCTCCACCTCTATCTCACGATACTGTTTCTTTCACTTCTCTTTCTCTCACACACACCCATCTCTACCTCCCCATGGTCTGTACCTGTATTCTCTCCCCAGTCCCTCTTCCCCACATCCAACATTATGCCATCTATACCATCTACTGCATCTGCCATGCCGTTCTGTACCACCACTCATCCATATATCTTTATGTACATATTCTTTATCCCTTACACTTGTGTGTGTGTGTAAGGTAGTAGTGTGGAATTGTTAGGTTAGATTACTGTTGGTTATTACTGCATTGTCGGAACTAGAAGCACAAGCATTTCGCTACACTCGCATTAACATCTGCTAACCATGTGTATGTGACTAATAAAATTTGATTTGATTTGCATGCCCACATTGCTACCTTACTTATTGTACCTTCTGTCTATCTATATCTCCCACTCTTCCTCTCTGTCTCTCTCACACATCCTCTCTCTTTCTCTGTCTATCTATGTCTGTATCTCTCTCTCAAACTCACACACATTCTCTTTCCCTCTTAACAAATCATGCTTGATGCCGGAGAAAGATTTTTAAGATAACTTTTTGCACAGTTGCCATGGGAATGGCAAACTTTGGAAAGTAGGGGGAGCGAGGGTGGATTATGTCCTCTTTTTCAGAGAGAGATTCCAACTATGCAGTTCAGAGGCAAGACATCTAACTTAGAGAAACAGGGAAGTGATTCAGATTTTGGGTTTGTGAATCAAACCTTTTCTAGCGGCCATCTTGTGCCCATGCATCACTAATGTCCCCTCTTAAGATGTTTCTTCTTCTGTTTTCTTCTCTTCCTCTACTGTGCTCTCCTCCCTCCTTTGAAACCTGTCCCCCTCCACCCCTCCTCGCTCTGCCCCTTTTGTCCATCTGTTGCTGAGCCTCCCGGGAGAACTTGAGAAGGGGTGAGGTCAGACAATATGGCGAGTGCGTACATTGTGTGAGGTGATGTGTGTAAAACTCTGTGTCCTCTAGGTTGATGATGCCATGCTCATGTTTGACAAGACCACCAACAGACACAGAGGTGAGACTGAGAAACCCTCTCTCTGTCCAGTCCCCCAGTACTTCAAGCCTTACATCTCCGTATCCTCAATAGTTTTTTACATTTAAGTAATTTAGCAGAAGCTCTTATCCAGAGCGACTTGCAGTTAGTGGGTTCATCTTAAGGTAGCTAGGTAAGACAACCACATATCACAATCGTAGTAAGTAATAGTTTTCCTGAATGAAGCAACTATCAGCTATCTCCTCATAGGCTGAACAGGAGGAACGGAGTAGGAGGAGAGGAACAAGTCTAGGCTAATTAGTCAGTCTGTTATTCGGGGATCAGGATAAAGCCTCCTAAAGCGCCTTCTACCCACCCTGGGACTGATCGATTATGACAGCCCCCCAGCTTTACTTGGCTGAGGGAGGGAGGGAGGCTCGTTGACCTGGCCAGCAGGGAGGGGAGGGAGGAGGGGATGAGCCAGGAACAGCGCCCCAGAGGGGGGAGGGTGCGAATGTACTAAGCGGCTACTACAGTACCTAATACAGGAGGTGGTTAGCAGTCGTGCATTAGCCCCACACTCTAACCCCCAGAGACAGCAGAATGGATTTCCCCAAACTTGGGTTTGAGATGTTCAATAATGGGCTTTAATCAATGGTGTTGCCGAGCTCTTCATGAGCTGACCCTCCTCACATACATTATTTGTATTTGTCCACTCCAGGGTTTGGCTTTGTCACGTTTGAGAATGAGGATGTGGTGGAGAAAGTGTGTGAGATGCACTTCCATGAGATAAACAGCAAAATGGTGAGCTAAGAAGGCTTTAAATAAATCCTTTGTTATTCAATACACAATGTAATTGTTAGTTGTAGTTGTTGACTGTTTTGTCCCCTTCGTGTGTGCTCATGACAGGTGGAGTGTAAGAAGGCTCAGCCCAAGGAAGTGATGTCACCCACGGGCTCGGCCAGGGGGCGCTCTCGGGTGATGCCCTACGGCATGGATGCCTTCATGCTGGGCATCGGCATGCTGGGTAAACTCATAGTGACGAGGATGACGACAGTAATGTCGACGATGATGTAGCCCCTCATCCTGTTACCCCATACCATCACACATCCTCTCATAATATCATATTTTATATTATGAGGAGATGATTTACCACAGAAGTTACTACCGCTAGGGGACCGATAGCATACCATATTTGAGCCTGCCAAGTCTATTAAAACATGTGGTACCAAATTAGTTTGAGGTACCCTGGAATTGATGCACTGTATGATCTTAGGAAAAAGTAATGCATGTATGTATGTAATATTGATATTGATGAGATATTTATGATATATATATATATATATATATATATATATATATATATATAATAGGATTTAGTGGTTAAAGCATGCCTCTGAAGATGGGGTAATGACACTACCATCTACTGTTCAGTCTGAGAACTGGAATATTCCCAATGATGTTGGCAGGACAAGAGGGAATTATAGGCAAGGGTACAGTTGTTAAGTTAGATCAACTTTGAGCTGAGCATACGTACACAACATACACTGTTGGCTGATCTAGAATAAAGCATGTTATTGAGTGTATTGTTTCTGTGAACCTGTTGTTTCATTGACAGTATCCTCTTTCACAGGCAGGGGGCAGCACTGTTTCACTCAAACACAGACCCATGACTGTCCTTTCACCATAGGTTACCCAGGGTTTCAGACAGCTACGTATACTAGTCGAAGTTACACTGGCATCACCCCTGGATATACCTATCAATTCCCTGGTAAGAACCTACTCCTCCACCCATTCATACTCCCCTGAGTCAATCATGGCCATTTTGTGAGGTTCCTGGACGGTCACAGAGTAGTAGAGGAGTCCAATCATTTAATGATGGTTGTGTGATCCTATTCATCTTCACTTGGTGTGTGTCTAGACTCGTCATACTCTGTATAGCTCCCACAACACAGACAAACTCTTTAACCAACACAGCCTCCATGGAAGCTCATAAAGCACTCTGAGTGTCATTTGCTGCTTATAAATATCAGGGAGTTGACTGCATGTGCTTTGTGTGTGTTCGTAAGAGAAAGAGTGGGTATGTTTGTGGGGGGGGCAGTATATTCTTATTCCATCTTAACGTATTTGGCTTGAACCACCAGTTAACCTGAATTTTTCTTCTACGTAAATCTGCCACTTCCCATTCGCTCTTCATTTCTTCCTCTTACGCCATCTCATTGATGTGTTCCCTTGGTGTCACCCTAGTTGTGTGTGTATGGATGGGTGTGTCCCTTACCTCGCCGGTGTGTTGTTTCAACAGCACTCTCTGATGTTTCTGTTCTAGAATTCCATTTAGAGAGGACCCCCCTTCTGACATCACCACACCCCCCTGAGCTCACAGGTCAGTCCCTCCTCTGGCCTTTACAAGCAGCATGCCGTCCGTCTGCTACACACCCCTTTACTGTGCTACACACCAGTTATTACACAGTGACACCAGTTACTACACACTAATTACACACCACAGTCGTGGGTTTGCCCTCATCAGTGTAATGTAGCCCCATATGTTAGAGGTGGACATGATGTCAAGGATAATGGTAAAAAATCCTGTTCTGACTGACCTCTAGAGAGGTCAACGCTGTTTGTAGCCCGAGCTGGATTTGAAACCTGCTGTACCTCCTCTACCCTGTCAGCCATTCCTCTGTCGGCATACGGACCAATGGCAGTGGCGGCAGCAGCAGTAGCAAGAGGTATGTATGAGGGGTTGAGAAATGTTTGCCAATTTGATGTACAGTATTTCTCCTGTGTAACTAATTATGTGTCTGTCTACTTATTTGCATCTGTATGTTATTTTAGGCTCCGCCCCCTCTCGCTCTGGGGGGTTCAGCAGCCCTGGGCCAATGGCAGACTTATATGCAGCAGCCAATCAGGAGTCTGCTGTCAGCAGTTACCTCAGCGCTGCAAGCCCCTCCCCAAACACTGGGTTCGGCCATAGTCTGGGGGTAAGACACAGCCCTTATCACGTAGGTATTTTAGACCCTATTCATGTTTGGAAATGCAAAATGTGTCTGCATACTATCTGTTCAGTTTGTCATAGGAAGACTATCGAAGCTACATAGCAGTGCTCCTAAGATGTTGATCTTGGCACGTGTTCATATATCCATTTTGCAATACTGTCCAATCTTGTGTTATGACCGTATACATTGAGGGGGTCTGTTATGAGCATAGAATTGTCTGTCAATGTGTGACTGTAATATCAAGTCAAAGGAACAAGTAATGTTGCTCTTGGATAATATACTGTCCATTTTGACAGATTTCTCTGGCACATTTGGTGAGGGTTGTGTTATTGAATGTGATATGATGTTGAGGGTGTTGGTGGTTGTGTTGTGATGACTGGGCGCTCCCTCTAATCTCTCCTGTGTCTGACTGCTCCCTACAGGGTCCTCTGATTGCTACGGCCTTCACTAATGGCTACCACTGAGAGAGTGAGTCTGCTACTACACCCACCCACAGCATCACATACTCAGTCATGTTCCATTCAAATAAATCACTCTAATTTACTGTACATTTATTGTAACAATATAATGTTGCCTATTCATGAAAATTGTCTCAATTTCTCTGCAGAGCTGTGAACTGAGAGATGGAAAGCTTTGAACTGGTCTGACACTCCTCTCTGGGTGTGTAACCCTGCATCTGCAGTGGGAACACTGACCCTTGACCCCTGATGTCCACGCCCCTCCTCCCACTGAGGATCTCTTTTCTTCAGACTTCCTGTGTTCGGTCTTAACATCCCCTCCTGTCTAACATGTTACTGTAGTTAGCAGAAAGGAACAACAACCTTTAAAAATATATATTTCTGCTTTTATTAGAAAAACATGCAGATAATTCTAGCTACTTTTTAAAATGTTTATTTCATTTGACTGTTTTGTGGAAATTGTCATGTATTCTCGTATGTCTTAATTATTTTATTTTTTTTCCCATTTGATTCTTTTGTCAGAAGAAGGTGTTTTATTGAGAGTCGGTGAGGGAGAAAAAGTGATCTCCAGGTTCAGAATATGTGAAGGACTGGAGCAAGTATTTGTACTGAATAAATGTATATTTATCTTTCAGTACATACAGAACATTGCTGATAATAAATTTTTTTTTGTATGTATTACAAAGTTGAAAAATGTATATCTTGGTAGGTGTTTAACAAACATTTGTTATACTAATAATGATAAAAGTAACAAAATTGATAGTCATGGGCCTATTTCCAGTCAGATTTGAACTGCGTGATATCTGTTTTTGTAAAATATTGTAAATATAACTGTCTTTTGGATTCTGCAAAAAACGAGGGGTATTGGGAAGGCAGTGATGGTATTTGTTTTCAGCAGATGGTTTTTTACTTTCATTCATACTGTTCGGCGTTGGGCACTCAGACTGATACATATCATAGTGTATTTGTGTGATTCATAATCTTGGACCAGTCTGAGTTGTGAGACTGGTCCAGGTCTGACAGAGTGAAAGGGTTTGCTCCTATACTGTGAATTCACGCAGGAACCACTGTTATCAGCACTGGGAGAGAGAGAGCTTGTGGGGATATTCCTCTTTTGAGTAGGCCTAAAACTGTTTCTTTCATCATTACTTTGAACTTATTTTATTGTTGTTTTAGAATGATCATTTTGAATATGTAGTGGTTGTAAAGGAAAATGAAGGACAAACATGCAGGAACCAGTCGTAAAACAGTTTCACAATGGTACGATTTCACGGCTAGATTCTTTCTCAGATTGTGTTGTGTGACTGCGCGTTTGTTTGTTTGTACATTGTATGGCTATGCGGTCACACTGGAATTAGGTGTGAAATGTATTGTCAGGGAATGGATATATTGGTGGCAAATGTGAATTTATCATCTTCATTTTGGTTTGTTAATGAACTTCCTTGTCTCTGTCGATGTGTGGAGGGGATTCGTTCATTCGTTTCAGTGCTAAATTAACACTCTCAGAGGTGGTCCTGAGGCTCTTCCATGATGAGATTGTATGTATTTCTCCTCAACCCCCTTCTCCACACTGACAGATACGTTGTACATCTACTGGATGACACAGACTGGAGCCATGAAACTCATGAGAAGCTATATACTTTTTAAAAAATGTTACCTTTTTGCAATGGGAAGTTAGATAAGGTGTTTTACTTTTGTGGTTAGTTTAAGAACAAGAGGCGCTGTCAATTTCTATCACCAAGTTGTAGATGTTGATATTTTTCTAAGCCTGCTGATTGATTGCCATGGTGTTGCAGCCTTTGGACTCTGTGTTTACTCTGAAAGGTTCTTGTCAACACTGTAACCCTCTTCAATTTTTTTACAATTCCTAATAAATTATTTTTAAACATTCTACTAATGCTTTAAGTTGTAACTGTAACTGTAACTGTCTTTCCAAACATGGTTTTCATGAAAGGTTTAGAAACAGTATGAGATGTATGAGAGGGAGTAGTAATGGATTGATTTTCAAGCTTGACATGACTAGTATACAGTACTATATGTCAGATAAAGGGATTGTAGTCTCTCCCACTGACAGACTTACCATTACGCAGAAGAGGCAATTCTCTCAGGCCTCACATCAAGGGGCCTCATGAGCTGGGCATAAAAAATATGAAAATAATTTATCCACTTGAGGCCCCCCCCAATGCTCCGCTCGATGCATAACAACTTCCCATCCAAATCTGTCTGTTTAAACTAGAGATGTCTGAATCCACTGCATCCGCCGATGAACTACAGCAGGGTTTGTCAGACCAGGACACATCTCGACAATCTGACAGGTAATTCCACAAAAAATTCTTTGCATTCTTTTTCCTGAGCTTTCTTACATCTCTCAGATATAGGACAGACACTTAAACAATTTCTATGGGCTAATAGCAGTAAGGCCGAATTCAGTGTTTCATCCCAAAAAAGATTTATTTTTTTACAGGGGTCCTAAAATACCAAATCAAATAGCTAAATGATCCTTGGTATGACCATCTTAAAGCAATTGCATATGTTAGCTTAGTTGTAGTTTCAAGTTGCCATACATCCTAAATCACATCACTGTCACGCCTCCCTTGGAGGTCTGGATAATTTTTGATTGCAAAAATGGTTTGAATGGTCCGCTGGCTCCCAGCGGCAAGATCTTGATTGGATGTTACATTTCAATAACCCTCCCCACACATGCCCATTGGTGTTATGTTTATCACTGTTTCCAGACCGGGAAGGACACATTTTGCAGAGAGTTGTTCCATATGCTAATTTGCAACATTGCAGAAAACCTGGAGGAAAAACATTCTGTTTTGTCAGAAGTGTGCTCTATACACAAACATATTTTGATGGGGTTTTAAAATCGATGATTTTCCGGCAATCCTCAACGTAGACTTGCACCTACGACACTAATCTAGTGAGCATTATTGGAGCTCCACCCAAGCAAGGCATTTGATTGGTTTGACGCGTAGCGAGGCCTCACTGATTTACACCGGGTCTCCACCCCTATTTAGCTATTTTTCTGCCATGAACTTCACCAGGCTTACCCGTATTAGGGAAGCCTGGTTCTCAACGAGGCTAGCTTAGTAGAAACCCAGCCCAACCCGAACCCAAACTTACACTCTTGGGGATACAATACACATTTCTTCAGCAAAAAGACAGGTGTTGCTGATAATACTGTCATCATGATCGAGGCAGAGGACATGTATGTGAAGCCCATGTATCTGATGCTGTCTGGCAAAATAGAGTATGGCATGTCATACTCTTTTTGGCCAGACAGCATCAGATACATGGTCTACATATAGTAAGACAGAGGGGCGCTGTTTCGCTCACTCGGATGCTTTCTCTGGTGAGATAGTCCATTGTTGATTTAGTCCCAACATGTTTTGCATGTCAGCAATCAAGTTTTCAAGATATATAACTTTCAAAATACAGTTATATGTATATTTAAAGTGACCAGAGTAGTCATTCTTAGGTGATTTACTTTTAAGTGAGTCTTCTGAGCCATTTACAATGGGCAGAGGCCCACTAACGTCATGATCCATAACATGACTAGAATCTCCCAACCACCATCAGCAGTTCTCACTCCTATCCCTGTGTAAAAATTCCTCAATCTTTTCCTGCTCTCTTTTTTCCCTTTTCTCTATGCGGCTGATTCAGACTTAGGAATTTACGCTTTTCCTACGCATACCTTTCCTACACACTTCTCAGTATTTGTTATTCAGACATGTTCAGTTGCTTAACAGGCTCTGGAGTGTGGCTACCTTGCATGTGTTGAATACATTCCATTCAACCCCTGAAAACCCTCCCACTTGCTGGCCAACATATTTCCATCCCTTTAAATACGGTGTACATTTTAGTTAGAATTTTGTCGACAGACTCACTAGAATATATCGAGAGAACGGGTTCAGAATATTAGGGATCAATGAAAGAAAGCCATCTAAATATATGCATATTTGTCTCCGTTTCAGCACCAATTGGTCTTGTAGATTATTTAGGTTTAGGAAAGTATTTATGAATCATAAAAACAGGCTTGGAGAGCCTTTATGCATGAAAGAAAGAAAACAGTGGTTTGATTCGTTCTGAAAATTGCCACATTCAGTTCTTTAACTCATGGTAATGTTGGAAGACTAGTGTACAATAGTAGGCTGTACCCTCGTCTATTGCCTGCACTAACCATGGAACTGTGTGATGACACTGCCAAGTATTGCACCATGCGTCAAGTTCAAGCAGTTAAGAATGCACTCTGATTCATAACAATTTAATTAGCCCACATGTCTTTTTAAAAACATGATCAACTGTTACTAATGATCCTCAGCAACAACCACACAGCCGTGATGGCGTTTACAGAGGAAGAAAATGAAGGTAAAGGAAACAATGTAATTAAATGGAATGATAATGTATGCTATATCAACTAAAGGGAATGAACAGTAAATTGGCAGTTGAATATGTGTTATTATTAGGCCTACTGACGGTCGATACTGATAGTAGATAATATTTAACATGATAGAAATAGGAAAGAGAGAATGTCGGGTTAGCCTATAATTAAAGGAGCTATATGTAATATTTTTTGGGCCAGCGAATCTCTTGTTGTCAAATTGACTGGGGCGCTAACGGATTGTGCCACAATCGGTTAGTGTGAGGCTCAGGCCCAGTCTGTCTTTTGTTGACCAATAAGAAGGCTGCACCATTAGAATGGGGGTGGGTCCAATACATATTAAAGTTTCTGAAATTACAATGCAAAAAGATTACATGTAGCTCCTTTAAGCCATTCGAGTGCCATCTCTGCAAATGAAAAGACCATACAATTTAAAATCTGCATAATGGCACAGCATTCATAAACTTTACTGTTGGAAAGTTGATATGTTGATATGCTTCAGTTTGCTGCCATATGACATTTGTTTCCAGCGATTATAAGGTAAAATATATCTAAAACAATTGTCATTTATATCTACAATTATCCAATCGGTTTACTCATTTACATGGCTCTTGTCAAGTTGTAAATTACAGTGCATGGAGAAGGGTGGTTTTTCTATCTGAAAAAATAAAGTAGATGCTTTTTCCACTTGGAAATGGTTGGTTTGCTAGACCTTATTCATGGTTTCCTCACGTTCCTCACGCTTGCAGGTAGCCTAGCAGTTAAGAGAGTTGAGTCAGTAATCTGAAAGATTTGGTGGAAAAATAGGTGGAAAAATAGGCCATTAGTCCCTTGAGCAAGGCAGTTAACCCCCAACAACAACTGCTCTCCGGGCACAGTTGATTAAGGCAGCCCCTGCACCTCTAATTCAGAGGGGTTGGGTTAAATGCAGAAGACACATTTCGGTTGAATGCATTCAGTTGTGCAACTGACTAGGTATCCCCTTAACTTGGGTCAGAATTCCCCCCTATGTTCATGTCTTAATCTACTCTCTCTCTTCACTTTGAAGCCAGCTCATCCCACTTTCTTCTTCTCTCTCCCTGTTCCTCCCTCTCACCGTCCTCTCGCAGCCCTCCTCTCTCAAAAGAAGGATAGTATTTACCCCCGAAAGTAATTAGGTAATCTCTCACCTCTGGCTGGAGCCCCCAGTCTGCGTCCTTCTTCCCACGCCTAAGGCAGCCTTAAGATACTCTTCCCCTGGTTGCTACTTTTCCCATACATTGGCTTACTTTTTGACCTGGGTCTTCTACCTAATTTCTGTCCATCTCTGACTGACCTGTGTGACCAGTGACCCGTTTAGCTGGTTCGATGTCTCCAGGAACGCCCCAGCCAACGGAGGTGAAGACCAAGCGGCCACTGGATGAGAGTGCTGACCTCTTGGGAGGCACAGGAGATCCCCCCTCTGAAGGACAATATCTACCTTATCATCCTCACCTGTCAACATCAAGACGCTGACCTCTGTACTGGTGAGTCTAAACAAATGCCTCGGGCATTAAGACAGGCATTAAGTAATGAGTATGGATCAATGATATGTATCCTCTTATCTCTGGATATTTTTAAGATATTGAGGACTGGTTATTTTGAATGTTTTGTCCAATAAAAATGTTTGAGAAACACTGATCATTTTGTTAGCAGTATAATATGAGTGAAACTTCAGCCATGACATGACTTCATGGTAGTTTTGTGGTACAGTGTGCTACAACAGACATAGCAGGGGTGGAAATACTTATCAAGGGAGGATCAATGAACATGCAAAATAACGTAGTGCAGCGAGTGGAGGTTCTCTTTATTGAAACGTGAAGACCCCTAATTATCAGTCTTATTTTTTCTGTGTGTGCATTGTGTAAATCTACATCAGCATTTCCCAAACTCGGTCCTCGGGACCACAAGGTGCACGTTTCGTTTTTTGCCCTAACACAACACAGCTGATTGAAATTAGCAAAGCCAGAGTTATACTTAAACTGAATCTTTATTAGTGAGAGCTTTGCAATAGCGATGACTGGTCGACAAATCACTGTCTCTGATGATTCGTTGAGAGCGGTGAGACAAAAGTACAAATGTCTTTTATAACCAAGATACACCCCTTTTAACCTACATGACGAACAACAGATATATAGAATGGGTCACAAGGTTAAGATTTGTATGAAAGATACCTATAATACATAGCAGAGTATCTGCTGTGTCAACAGTTTTCATTGTATCGAGACCAGTGTCTGTCCCTCTGACTCCAAACTGGAACCATCTCTCCCTGGTAGGGTATAGAACAGAAACATTAACTCATGCTCTGGAATGCTCTTAAAGGTTTTTTCACCAAAAAAGACATGGTAAATCTCCTGTCAGTGTTATCTCCCAGAGGCCCATCCTCAGTAGAACACACACACAATAGTTAAGAATACTATTCTTTTGAATAAAACAACCATTTGATGCAATAAAAGTATTCAAACATAATCTTGCAATTTTGCCACCATACCTGCCCAGCATTTTTATACATGGCCCTAAGCATGATGGGATGTTAATTGCTTAATTAATTCAGGGATCACATCTGTGTATATATACACTGACAGGAACACTGTCCTAATATTGAGTTGCACCCCCTTTTGCCCTCAGAACAGCCTCAACTTGTCAACTCAACCAATGCTTCCAACAGTTGTGTCAAGTTGGCTGGTAGAGGATCTCTACGCCGATTAGCTCGTTCCAATTGGATTGAGATCTAGTGACTGGACAGGCCACTGCAGTAAGCATGTTTATGGAACCATTCCTGGAAAATCCTAGCCTTGTGTCATGATCCTGCTGAAAAAAAATATTTGTAGATGGAAACACTGCTGCCATGAAGGAACGCACCTTATTGGCAAAGATAATCAGATATCCTGTGGTATTCAAACATTGCTACACTTTTATCAAGGGGCCCAATGTGTGCCACAAAAACCCCCCCCACACCATCACTACATGCCTGCAATGTTGACACGCAGCATTATGAATGTATGTACCCAAGTGATTTTCTCCCTACCCTAGTCCTCCCATCAGCGTGAAACAGCAGGAACCGGGATTCATCAGACCAGGCAATGTTTTTCCAATTCTCCAGTGTCCAGTGTTTTTGGTCCTTAGTCCACTGCAGTTTCTTGTTTTTTGCTGAAAGAAGTGGAACTCTGTAAGGTCGTCGGCTGCCATACCCCATACGTGTCATGGTACAATGAGGTGTGTATTCTTCTTATGTCTTTGGGCACCAATGTTGTACTGGACTATCAATTGACTAACTATATCCCGACTGTAGCTCTCCACAATTTGTCAGCTTCCTTTGTCCTCTTTCATCAATGACCCGTTTTCAACCACTGGCCTGCCGTTCGTTGGCTGGATGTCCTTTGGGTGGTGAGCCATTCTTTATAAACAAATTAAACAGTAAAGCGTGAAAAACCCACTACTACCATACCCCGTTAAAAGGCACTTTTCTTGCCCATTCACTCGCTGAATAGTACACAATCGATGTCTCAAGGCTTAAAAATCCTTCTTTAGCCTGTCTCCATCCCTTCATCTACGCTGATTGAAGTGGATTTAACAGGTGACATCAATAAGGGATCATAGCTTCCACCTGGATTCACCTGGTCATGGAAAGAGCAGGTGTTCTTAATGTTTTGTACACTCAGTGAATATCCCTTATTTACTAAATGTCCATTATTTTGTCAGTTACCTGTATGTAGGGTTGTTAATAGGACAACTAGTTGATTCACAAATATATAGTTGATGCAAATAGTTGATGCACTGAGAGCTTGCATAAACCTAATGGACTTTAAATGTGGTTTTCTCCTGTTATTGTTTGGTTTTGACATTCTACCTGATTGACCTATAAGGCTCTGGATTTGAATCTCTATTTCTCTTGGACAGACAGACACACACATGTATTCATACACCATGAGGGCCTCTGCAAGCCACCAGGGATTTTTCACAGGTTGGGTTCAACCTGGCACTGATGGGTGAGATGTTTTTGTGGCTGACTGCCTTCCTTACTCCCCCACCATTCCCACTTATTCCTCACACCCATTGCAATCTGGCAGGTCTGAAGGATCCTGTATTCTGATATGTTATCGAATCAACATTAAAAGGCTGAAAATATAGGAGACGTTCCCCTGGTCTGTCACAGGTGGAACCTTAATGATGGTTTCAACATCACTGATTATGTTGATGATACGATGGGGGTGTTGATGACAATGTTGACGATGGTGAAGATGAGAAAAATAGAACCTTATGATGATCATTGCTTTGCTCTTATTTCATTCCACACATTCATATTTTAAGTAATTTCAGTAAAGAATGTAAAGGATTCAACATTGTGCAGTGTACAAGAAACTGAATCAATGCAAAAACGTGTTTTCCCATCTCGGATTGTCAAAACCTTGAGCTGCAGCTCCTGCTAAGACTGATGTTCACACCTGTCTGTGTTTATCTTACTGTGTAAATTGTTTGGAGCCTCTGCGGATAGCTATGACTGGTTTCCCAGAGTATACTGTGGCGTGGCCCAGTTGTGAGACAGTGAAACTGGATAGCCGTGTGAAAGCATCAGAGAAATAAGTCAAACTGCAATGGGTGAGCTGAGCCACCGTAGGTTATCTTCCTCAGGTGTCATATGTGTAGACAGACACATGATATTAGCATTTTTAAAACTTGGTTGATAAGTACTAAGAATGTTTTATCAGTGTAAACCCCACTTGCACATCATTTCCATATTTATTTACAGTGGGGCAAAAAAGTATTTAGTCAGCCACCAATTGTGCAAGTTCTCCCACTTAAAAAGATGAGAGAGGCCTGTAATTTTCATCATAGGTACACTTCAACTATGACAGACAAAATGAGAAAAAAAATCCAGAAAATCACATTGTAGGATTTTTTATGAATTTATTTGCAAATTATGGTGGAAAATAAGTATTTGGTCACCTACAAACAAGCAAGATTTCTGGCTCTCACAGACCTGTAACTTCTTCTTTAAGAGGCTCCTCTGTCCTCCACTCGTTACCTGTATTAATGGCACCTGTTTGAACTTGTTATCAGTATAAAAGACACCTGTCCACAACCTCAAACAGTCACACTCCAAACTCCACTATGGCCAAGACCAAAGAGCTGTCAAAGGACACCAGAAACAAAATTGTAGACCTGCACCAGGCTGGGAAGACTGAATCTGCAATAGGTAAGCAGCTTGGTTTGAAGAAATCAACTGTGGGAGCAATTATTAGGAAATGGAAGACATACGAAGACATTAAGAGTTACTGACGTGATCTTCCTGTCTGGGTTGGCGCCCCCCCTTGGTTTGTGCTGTGGTGGAGACCTTTGTGGGCTATACTCGGCCTTGTCTCAGGATTGTAAGTTGGTGGTTGAGGATTTCCCTCTAGTGGTGCGGGGGCTGTGCTTTGGCAAAGTGGGTGGGGTTATATCCTTCCTATTTGGCCCTGTCCGGGGGTTTCTTCGGATGGGGCCACAGTGTCTCCTGACCGCTCCTGTCTCAGCCTCCAGTATTTATGCTGCAGTAGTTTGTGTCGGGGGGCTAGGGTCAGTTGGTTACCTGGAGTACTTCTCCTGTCTTATCCAGTGTCCTGTGTGAATTTAAGTATGCTCTCTCTAATTCTCTCGTTCTCTCTTTCTCTCTGAGAACCTGAGCCCTAGGACCATACGTCAGGACTACCGGGCATGATGACACCTTGCTGTCCCCAGTCCGCCTGGCCTTGCTGCTATTCCAGTTTCAACTGTTCTGCCTGTGGTTACGGAACCCCTACCTGTCCCAGACCTGCTGTTTTCAACTCTTAATGATCGGCTATGAAAAGCCAACTGAGATTTATTCCTGATTATTATTTGACCATGCTTGTCATTTATGAACATTTTGAAAATCTTGGCTCTCTCTAATTTTCTCCTTCTCTCTTTCTTTCTCTCGGAGGACCTGAGCCCTAGGACCATACGTCGGGACTACCGGCCGTGGTGACTCCTTGCTGTCCCCAGTCCGCCTGGCCTTGCTGCTATTCCAGTTTCAACTGTTCTGCCTGCGGTTATGGAACCCCTACCTGTCCCAGACCTGCTGTTTTCAACTCTTAATGATCGGCTATGAAAAGCCAACTGAGATTTATTCCTGATTATTATTTGACCATGCTTGTCATTTATGGAAATTTTGAAAATCTTGGCTCTCTCTAATTTTCTCCTTCTCTCTTTCTTTCTCTCGGAGGACCTGGGCCCTAGGACCATGCGTCGGGACTGCCGCCCGTGGTGACTCCTTGCTGTCCCCAGTCCGCCTGGCCTTGCTGCTATTCCAGTTTCAGCTGTTCTGCCTGCGGTTATGGAACCGCCACCTGTCCCAGACCTGTTGTTTTTCAACTCTTGATGATCGGCTATGAAAAGCCAACTGAAAATTATTCATGATTATTATTTGACCATGCTTGTCACTTATGAACATTTTTGAACATCTTGGCATAGTTCTGTTATAATCTCCACCCGGCACAGCCAGAAGAGGACTGGCCACCCCTCATAGCCTGGTTCCTCTCTAGGTTTCTTCCTAGGTTTTGGCCTTTCTAGGGAGTTTTTCCTAGCCACCGTGCTTCTACACCTGCATTACTAGCTGTTTGGGGTTTTAGGCTGGGTGTCTGTACAGCACTTCGAGATATTAGCTGATGTACGAAGGGCTATATAAAATTGATTGATTGATACAAGACCACTGATAATCTCCCTCGATCTGGGGCTCCACGCAAGATCTCACCCCGTGGGGTCAAAATGATCACAAGAACGGTGAGCAAAAATCCCAGAACCACACGGGGGGACCTAGTGAATGACCTGCAGTGAGCTGGGACCAAAGTAACAAAGCCTACCATCAGTAACACACTACGCCGCCAGGGACTCAAATCCTGCAGTGCCAGACGTGTCCCCCTGCTTAAGCCAGTACATGTCCAGGCCCGTCTGAAGTTTGCTAGAGAGCATTTGGATGATCCAGAAGAAGATTGGGAGAATGTCATATGGTCAGATGAAACCAAAATAGAACTTTTTGGTAAAAACTCAACTCGTCGTGTTTGGAGGACAAAGAATGCTGAGTTGCATCCAAAGAACACCATACCTACTGTGAAGCATGGGGGTGGAAACATCATGCTTTGGGGCTGTTTTTCTGCAAAGGGACCAGGACGACTGATCCGTGTAAAGGAAAGAATGAATGGGGCCATGTATCGTGAGATTTTGAGTGAAAACCTCCTTCCATCAGCAAGGGCATTGAAGATGAAATGTGGCTGGGTCTTTCAGCATGACAATGATCCCAAACACACCGCCCGGGCAACGAAGGAGTGGCTTCGTAAGAAGCATTTCAAGGTCCTGGAGTGGCCTAGCCAGTCTCCAGATCTCAACCCCATAGAAAATCTTTGGAGGGAGTTGAAAGTCCGTGTTGCCCAGCAACAGCCCCAAAACATCACTGCTCTAGAGGAGATCTGCATGGAGGAATGGGCCAAAATACCAGCAACAGTGTGTGAAAACCTTGTGAAGACTTACAGAAAACGTTTGACCTCTGTCATTGCCAACAAAGGGTATATAACAAAGTATTGAGATAAACTTTTGTTATTGACCAAATACTTATTTTCCACCATAATTTGCAAATAAATTCATAAAAAATCCTACAATGTGATTTTCTGGATTTTTTTTCTCATTTTGTCTGTCATCGTTGAAGTGTACCTATGATGAAAATTACAGGCCTCTCTCATCTTTTTAAGTGGGAGAACTTGCACAATTGGTGGCTGACTAAGTACTTTTTTGCCCCACTGTATTTAGGCTATCAAAAAACGTGATTATTGTAGGCTATCAAACTTCACTACGTCAAGGGAAATTTAGTATTATTTCTAACAAAGATATCTAAATATATTTCAGGATGTTGTGTATCCCTGGAAATAATCTGAAATGATGTAAACATAACATTTTTGAAAACAAAGCTTTTCCCCAAAAAGTGGTCTCTTGGCACAACTTACTCTAGTTATGTTGGGCATAGGGACAGGGTAAGTTGAGCTGCCTTGGGGTAAGTGGGTGATGGTACTGGTAGGTCAAAGTTGAATTCATGGAATGGGGGTGAGGTATATTGTACATATTAAATGTGCCTACATTCAGAGCTCTCTGTTCAATATCACTTACCCTTACATTTCTTGAACAGTTGTCTGTGGCAGGGATGTTGTTTTGATGTACCAATTCGTACGCAGGTTTTATGCATTTGAGGCTACTAAGCCCATGAAACTAGTCCACGATATTCTGGATATGCTTAGCAAGTTTGATGGAGTTAAACAGGAAATGAGGAAGCTTGTGGATAAGGTCTGCAGTCTCCAGCCACCTCTTGACCCGACTGCTCGCACACGCTTTTTCAGTTCTGCCCACACATTTTCTATGGATTGAGGTCATGGCTTTGTGATGGCCACTTCAATACCTTGACTTTGTTGTCCTTAAGCCATTTTGCCACAACTTTGGAAGTATGCTTGGGGTCATTGTCCATTTGGAAGACCCATTTGCGACCAAGTTTTAACTTCCTGACTGATGTCTTGAGATCATGCTTCAATATATCCACATAATTTTCCTCCTTCATGATGCCAAATATTTTGTGAAGTGCACCAGTCCCTCCTGCAGCAAAGAACCCCCACAACATGATGCTGCCACCCCCGTGCTTCACGGTTGGGATAGTGTTCTTCGGCTTGCAAGCCTCCCCCTTTTTCCTCCCAACATAACAATGGTCATTATTGCCAAACAGTTCTATTTTTGTTTCATCAGACCAGAGGACATTTCTCCAAAAAGTACGATCTTTATCCCCATGTGCAGTTGCAAACCGTAGTCTGGCTTTTTTATGGTGGTTCTGGAGCAGTGGCTTCTTCCTTGTTGAGCGGCCTTTCAGATTATGTCAATATAGGACTTGTTTTACTTTGGATATAGATACTTTTGTACCATGTTTCCTCCAGCATCTTCACAAGGTCCTATGCTGTTGTTCTGGGATTGATTTGCACTTTTCGCACCAAAGCACGTTCATCTCTAGGAGACAGAACGCGTCTGTGGTATGGCGTGGTATGGCGGCTGCGTGGTCCCATGGTGTGTATACTTGCGTACTATTGTTTGTACAGTTGAACGTGGTACCTTCAGCCATTTGTAAATTGCTCCCAATGATGAACCAGACTTGTGGAGGTCTACAATTTCTTTTCTGAGGTCTTGGCTGATTTCTTTTGATTTTCCTATGATGTCACGCAAAGAGGCACTGAGTTTGAAAGTAGGCCTTGAAATACATCCACAGGTACACCTCCAATTGACTCAAATGATGTCAATTAGCCTATCAGAAGCTTCTAAAGCCATGACATAATTTTGTGGAATTTTCCAAGCTGTTTAAAGGCACAGTCAACTTAGTGTATGTAAACTCCTGACCCACTAGAATTGTGATACAGTGAATTATAAGTGAAATGATCTGTCTGTAAACAATTGTTGGAAAAATTACTTGTTTCATGCACAAAGTAGATGTCCTAACCGACTTGCCAAAACTATAGTTTGTTAACAAAAAATTTGTGGAGTGGTTGAAAAACGAGTTTTAATGACTCCAACCTGAGTGTATGAAAACTTCCGACTTCAATTGTACATTCAAGTTCCTGCAGTTGTTGGAGGATTATGGTGCTGCTCGGTAGTGCTGTGTAGTTGCACTCTTCTGATCATTCATTAATGAAGTCACAGCCATGTTCTTAGGTTGTATTGTCCTGTGCAGCACATAAGCTATTGTAGGCATATTATTTACAGCCTCCAATTATTTATGTAATTGGAGGTTGTATTAAGTTTATACCTGCCATTTACTATTGTATTTAATTTCCCCCTTTTCAGAACCACACACACTCTTGGTTTACACAATTGTGAAGCCATACACTGTGCTGGGCCGTTCCTGCTTTATGTGAATCAGCATCATTCAACTACCTCAACTGGAATCCTACCGGTCTGTCATCTGTGCCCTTACAAGCACTTGGGAGAGAACAGTGCTAAGAAAACGCTAAGAATATACAGGACAACAGGTCCTCCACTTCACCCACCCAGTTAAGCTAACCGGAACTGACCATTTTTCTCAATGGTAAACTGCCTGAGTGAGACATTATTTTTCCACCATCTTTGCTCTTGCCAAAGTTTATATATTATATTCCTCAGCTCAGTCACGACTCACAAACTTGGCAGGCATTTCTAATTAATAAACAATTCCATGCTGGTGGGTGGTAACGTTCAAGTAAAACCCATCCCTGAAACGAAACGTAGGCAAAAAAAAAATTACACGTCATTTCATAGGAAAAGACACAACATTGGCATAACGCGGGCAGTTTCTTTTCAAGCCCAAATATATCATACTTTGATTTAAAAAAATACTTATTGACTTACATCGTTGTGCAACATCATGGGTAATTGCACAACATCATTACCCAAGTAGCTAATTAGCTAAAATGTTAAAGTTGTCAATTATGAGATTTGAACACTCAACATTTTGGGTTGCTAGACGTTCACATTATACGCCCACTCATCCACCCTCCATTTGTTTTTGCCTGGAATGCCCACACCAGTGAAAATCCACTTTTTCAGCTGAAAGACGATGCCCAGAGTTTACCTGTGATGTTGCACAATGATTTAGGTCAATAAGTCATTGTTTTAATCAAAGTATGATATATTTGGGCTTGAAAGGGAAAACCGACACAGTTGCACAACTGAATGCATTCAACAACAATATGGTCTTCCGCATTTAACCCTACCCTACCCTTTCTAAAGTCTTCGAAAGCCAAGATAATATATAGATCACTGACCATTTCGAATCCCACCGTACCTTCTCCGCTGTGCAATCCGGTTTCCGAGCTGGTCATGGGTGCACCTCAGCCACGCTCAAGGTTCTAAACGATATCATAACCGCCATGATAAAAGACAGTACTGTGCAGCCATCTTCATCGACCTGGCCAAGGCTTTCGACTCTGTCAATCACCGTATTTTTATCGGCAGACTCAATAGCCTTGGTTTCTCAAATGACTTCCTCGCCTGGTTCACCAACTACTTCGCAGATAGAGTTCAGTGTGTCGAATCAGAGGGCCTGTTGTCCGGACCTCTGACAGTCTCTATGGGGGTACCACAGGGTTCAATTCTCAGGCCGACTCTTTTCTCTGTATATATCAATGATGTCGCTCTTGCTTGATTCCCTGATCCACCTCTACGCAGACGACACCATTCTGTATACATCTGCCCCTTCTTTGGACACTGTGTTAACTAACCTCCAAACGAGCTTCAATGCCATACAACACTCCTTCCGTGGCCTCCAACTGCTCTTAAACGCTAGTAAAACCAAATGCATGCTTTTCAACCGTTCGCTGCCCGCTTCCGCCCGCCCAACTAGCATCACTACTCTGGACGGTTCTGACCTAGAATATGTGGACAACTACAAATACCTAGGTGTCTGGCTAGACTGTAAACTCTCCTTCCAGACTCATATCAAACATCTCCAATCCAAAATCAAATCTAGAATCGGCTTTCTATTTCGCAATAAAGCCTCCTTCACTCACGCTGCCAAACTTACCCTAGTAAAACTGACTATCCTACCGATCCTCGACTTCGGCGATGTCATCTACATAATAGCTTCCAATACTCTACTCAGCAAACTGGATGCAGTTTATCACAGTGCCATCCGTTTTGTTACCAAAGCCTCTTATACCACCCGCCACTGCGACCTGTATGCTCTAGTCGGCTGGCCCTCGCTACATATTCGTCACCAGACCCACTGGCTCCAGGTAATTTATAAGTTTATGCTAGGTAAAGCTCCACCTTACCTCAGCTCACTGGTCATGATAACACCCACCTGTAGCCTGTGCTCCAGCAGGTATATCTCACTGGTCATCCCCAAAGCCAACACCTCCTTTGGCCGCCTTTCCTTCCAGTTCTCTGCTGCCAGTGACTGGAACGAATTGCAAAAATAGCTGAAGCTGGAGACTTATATTTCCCTCACTAACTTTAAACATCAGCCGTCTGAGCAGCTAACCGATCGCTGCAGCTGTACATAGTCCATCTGTAAATAGCCCACCCAATCTACCTAACTCATCCCCATATTGTTATTTACTTTCCTGCTCTTTTGCACACCAGTATCACTACTTGCACATCTAACACTCCAGTGTTAATCTGCTAAATTGTAAATACTTCGCTACTATGGCATATTTTTTACCTTACCTCCTCACGCCATTTGCACACACTGTAAATAGACTTTCTTTTTTCCCTATTGTGTTGACTGTACGCTTGTTTATTCCTTGTGTAACTCGGTTGTTTGTGTCGCACTGCTTTGCTTTATCTTGGCCAGGTCGCAGTTGTAAATGAGAACTTGTTCTCAACTAGCTTACCTGGTTAAATAAAAGTGAAAAAATATGTTTGCTCGCTAACCTAACTTAATTTTTATTAAATTAAACTAGGCATGTCAGTTAAATGATTTACAATCACGGCCAAACCAAGACGACGCTGAGTCAATCGTGTGCCGCCTTATGGGACTCCCAATCACGGCAGATTGTGATACAGCCTGGATTCGAACCAGGGTGTCTGTAGTGTCACCTCTAGCACTGAGATGCAGTGCCTTAGACCGCTGCGCCACTCAGGTTAACATTAGCCTACTACATCTAGCTACATATTGAACTTCCATCCTCTCAGGCCATGGGCACAATGTATGGCTAATTTAAGATCGGGCCAATTTTAGCTAGCAAGCCAGCCACTAGAGGACAACGACGGTGCAAAAATTCAAGTTGTTTCTGGCAATGAAGTTTTGCTTTTGATGTCAAGGGAAGCCAATTTGACTTCACAATTTGTTTTGTGTGAGACAGGACCACTCACAGTTGAGTGCAACGCTGAGTGGGTATTATTTTCTACTTTAATAAATTATGAAAACAGACACAAAATGGTACATTTTTGGGGGGGAAGCCTGGTTTACCTTGGCACCCATAAATACACACCACTGCAACTAGGCACTTGACAGTGAGCAATTTGACCAGTTTGTCAAATACATGTGATAGTTGCTTTAATTACCAGAACGTGCTGTTGGACTGAACTATGTTAAGAACACGGCCAACTACAGCAACAATTTTCATTGGCTGATGCAGAACTTGTTCCAGGATAGTCACGGCCGCCTGGTGAAGTTAGCATAGGCCTTTTTATCTGATGGGACCAGCTACAATTTAGCATTCTGTCACATGCAAGTAAATCAACAATTTAAATTGGCTGATAAACTGTTTAAATTTAAAATGTTTGCAAGTAGGGCACCTATGCTTTAAATAAAAATGCAGAACTAACAAACACTTAAGAGTGCCATTCAATAATTTAATCAGGTTGTCAGTTTTGTTAGCAAAATAAATTCCGTTTCAGCAAACATGGCACACATTATGCATGAAACAGGATTCATAAACATTCTGTGAATCTACAGTTGTGTTTACATATTTAGTTTCAGATGTTGGTGCTGCTTCCAGATTTGACTTGGCTCAGGAGAGACAGTGGACTTTGGGGTCCAGGTTCTTGTTCTTAGGGTTGTAGGTCGACTGGGCGAAGCAGTTTGTGGCGACACGATCACACTCACACACTGAGACCTGGCACACGTGGCTGGAGGCTGAGGAGTAAGGACACAGGTTTAGGCTCATGATAAACATTAGTAGCAGACAAAGCTGAAACCTCACCTTCACAACAAAACGTCAGTGCATCTGACAATTTCATAGAGCTTGGACAGATTGTATTGTTTATTGCAAATGTCCACAAATTATTTTGTTTCTAGAGTTCAGTTGTTACCTGAACAGGAGACCTGCCCATTAGTGCAAGAGAATCTATACAGATTGATGTAAGGATAATCAATGACGGGACGGCAATCTGGAAGATGCCTGCTCGCTTGATAGCAGTGGTCGTGGACCTCACAACACCTGAGTTAAAGAGGAAAAAGTAAAGAGTTTGAGATATACACAGGGCTGTTGTGGTGACCATATTACCACCACGAGTCATGAAGGCAGTCAAATTCCACGTGACTGTTTAGTCACGGTAATTACGCTTCTCCAAGCTCTGATGGTCATTAGTAGCCTACTAAACGTGCTAACTGCCTGGTACTCAGCACTATTGTCCCTATAATCACTCTGACATCAAAGAAAATGTATTTGAAAATGAAACATGAGCTCATGTTGCGCAACATTTCAATAGGCTATGCAATTACACGAGAAAACAGAGTAATGGCCTCCACTAAAAAGAGATGTATCAGCTTTCTATAGGGTAGGCCTACTATATTTATTTTTCAACTTTCCTAATATTAAGTATATTGCTTATCTTTACAACAGGAGTATAGTCTACCTGGCTGGCATGAAAATAAACCACAGGGAAAAGCATCCTCCATTTGCTATTTAAGTGCATAGATGACATGTATTTTTTTCCGCTGCCCCCGTTTCGATACAGGTGCATGATAATGGTCCAATCTAAAGCATGCCTTTCAAGCAACTTCTCTTAAATCATTAGAGGCGCATCATGCAGCTTGTATTAAAAATCAAAACATATAGCCGAACAAATTAAGTTATATTAATAACTCTAAATTAAGCATGTAGATGTTCCAAAGGTCTGCATCAGGGCCTTGTATGCTATGTGTGGAAGCCAAGAGATGCCTAGTGTGTTTGTTAATTAACGGTCAATTACTGTGAGACCGACAGTTATTTGCTTGACAATCACTGGCTGACGAAATTGTGACCACCAGTCGTAATATACACACACACACACACAAAAACCTGGTCATGATGTCCAACATAAGTTGAATAAAATTCAGTTGCGCATCCCTTGGATTTCCAGTCCCCCCCAAGCCACACCAACAGCCGTAGTTATTATACATGAAGGGGTTGACTTCAGGCTGGGTGCACTTGATCATTCTGACAAATTGCAGCAGTGAACCATGAGCCACATAGGCTGGCAGAAGAAAGAGATGAAGCAATCAGTCACACTACTGCACATATTCCTGACATTGAGGTTCCATATAACAGAGTTACCGGGCACAGACGTCAATTCAACATTGGTTCAAGGGGGCAACAATCTTCTAATCATAATTAGAACGTGACAGTCTTACCAGTCAGCAGCAACAGGAGGGCGGTTGGATGCATGACAGAGGAAACACCAACTTTACCTCTGATGTTGGATGAAGGGAGGCTAAAGAGAACAAGTGATAAGATGAGGGGTTGTGTCATTCAGTCTGGAATCGGAATGGCATCTCAGGGTTCAAATACTTTCCTTGGGTGCTAAACTGGTTTACCAAGGACTGCTGCTATCAATAGCCCCATTTATACCTGGTTCTAACATCAGTCCTTTGTCCTGATCATGTCCACGGTCCGATTGTGCCCATATTTTTAGACAGGTGTAGATGATTAGAAGACACATTGTGATCAGATATTCCTGACCACCTCTGGAGGCAGTCAGATATGCATTGTGTCTGGATATCTTAGGCTGCGTTTACACACGCAGCCCAATTCTGATATTTTTCCACTAATTGGTATTTTGACCAATCACATCAAATCTTTTCACATCAGCTCTTTTTCCGAGCCGATTGGTCAAAAAACCAATTAGTGTCTGTGTAGACCAGTGTTTTCTAACTCCAGTCCTAGAGTAGACCCAACAGTACACATTTTAGATGTAGCCCTGGACAAGCACATCGGATTCAACTTGTCATCTAATCATCAACCCCACAAGACATGCCACCAGAGGTCTCTTCACACTCCCCAAATCCAGAGCAGATTGTGGGAGGCGCACAGTACTAAATAGAGCCATGACTACATTCCACATCAGGTAACTGATGCAAGCAGTAGAAACAGATTTTTTTATAAACATAAAAGTCTACCTTATGGAACAGCGGGGACTGTGAAAGGACACACAGGTACAGACACACACATGTACATTGTAATATTGTTGTATGGTGGTATCATACATTTTGTGTTGTAGCTATATAGTGGTGTATTCTTTATATGATGTATTGTTGTCTTTTGTTTTGTGTAAGTGCCTTAATGTGTTTGGACCCCAGGAAGAGTAGTGAGGATGGGATCTCTAATAAATACAAAAAAATTGTAACCGTTGAGTTTGTCCGGGGCTACAGCAAAAATGTGTGCTATTGGGTTAATCGAGGACTGGTGTTGGGAAACACTGGTGTAGATGCAACCTTACAAATATAGACTGATGGAAACAGTGAACGTTTTAAACCATTTAAATCATCACCACCTGCCCTCTAAAATCATTGGCAGGTAATGCCATTGACTTATGGCATCAATATGTGTCTTTAAAATAATATCTGTTAAATAACTTACATACAGGGAGGGACCAGGATATCTGGTCACAATGTGGATGGATAAGAGACATGTTTTACTATCATGTGTAGATGTAACAGCTATAGTGTATGTGGGCACAATCAGAATGTGGATCAGATCAGGACAAAGGATGTATAGTGTAATCTACTCTAGTACAGGTGTTTCCAACCCTGTTCCTGGAGATTAATTAACCTGGTTCAGCTAATTATTAGAATCAGGTGTGCTAGATTAGGGTTGGAGTGTGAACCTACAGGATGGTAGCGCTCCAGGAACAGGGTTGGAGTGAACCTACAGGGTTGGTGTGAAAACCTTCAGGATGGTAGCTCTCCAGGAACAGGGTTGGCGAGCCCTGCTCTAGTGTAATATTGCTTTCTTAAAGCAGTCATTGTTAGGGTTAAAATAGCATTTTACTGTATCAAATAAATTACTAATACTCTGGAAGGTAAATTTAGCCTTTCCCCTAACTTTCTTCTAAAGAACACTGTATTCCAGTGTTCTTTGGAAGACAGCTGTGTAAATGACAAAACACATGCTTAAATTCCCACACATTTCCAGTTCATGACTCCAGTCAGCCTTGTACAATGACTTACTGAGTCTCCTGTCTCTATGCATATTATCCTGTCGCTTGAAAAATAGATTGTGATAAAAATGACTTAAATAAAACATTAAATAAAACATGTAACCAGTATTGAAATGTGATTCAATGCACCTTTATCACTATACACAGGTCTGTAAGTGTCTGTTTGTGCAGTAACCTGTGTACAATTGTGTACTTTGCATCCGGCACTCTCTGGTAATCATCCAAAGCCCGCCCCTCAAGGCCATGAGTCTATATAAATTGTGTGCTAGATCATTGATTCTCTTCAACACCAAAATAAGGGCTTCTCACACTGCTGCTGTTAGCCTTCTATCTGCAAGTCTGAGTATTATTAGGTATACTGTATGTTGAGACAGGGATTTGATGCAGACTTGATGCTTTTCAGTAACAGAGCAGTGTAAAGTATAATGACAGTGTTTTCTTGTAATTCATGTCCAGTTGTCCTGTCATAGTTTCTTCTGAGGAAATATTATTTTAGTTAAGTCAATGTGCACTGCAAGGTATTTGACCCAGTACCTACACAGTACCTCAGTACAGCTGGTTATGTAACATACATTTACATTATGCCACAAGGGCACAACAGTCAGTTTTCTAGAATGAGACCTTGGGTCACCTTTCCATTTCAACCATGCTGCTATACTGTTAAATGTAACTTATTCATTAGAGTTAGTAAAGCAATACTAGTATGTGACCAATTGGTCTCAAAATTATTATTTTTTATATAAAAATGGTCATGTGGATATTTGAACGGTCTGTATGTGGCCCCTCGTGTGTCTCTTAGTGCAGGCGGTGCGTGAACCTATCCCATGGGCACTATGGAAGTTCAGGACGATGATTGTACAGCACTTTGAGATATCAGCTGATGTAAGAAGGGCTATATAAATACATTTGATTTGATTGTCTGTGCCAACCCTGACAGCTGGCCTGTGCTGGACTATACCGACACTGGCTGCTACTGTGGGAGGGGCAGCTTGAGCACACCCGTGAATGCACCGGACAGGTATGCAGTCAAAACTTGTATTCTGCAACTAACTTTTTTCGGATGTTCTCGTCATCTGCATCTTGTAGATTGGAGAAATCGCTCTTATTTCCCCCTTAAACTTGCCATGCCATTTACCCGTCCTTCTCTCCCCCCGCAGTGGCCCACCTCCCTGCTTTCTGTTAGTACTGTACTAGCATGTGCTTCTCTTGAAATCAATAACTGTCAAGATCCAATATGTGCCTCTGTTGGTTATTGGTCGGTTTCAAATCTCCCTTGCTATTCATATTCACCCACAAATACCTGAAAAATATCTGATGATAATAACTCCAAGAAAGTTGTTAAATTCTGACATACCAAGCTTTAATCAAACATTCTATGACTAAACTTATGTTATGCACTGTGTGCTTCTTCTGCTCAGCAGTCTGGTACAATCCCATGCCATAATGTGTGATGTTTATATACAGTCACTGAAAGAAATACATCCTGTACCCTGAGAATATCACGTTATCAGTGAAGCAGCACTGGCATAGCTTACAGCGCATGGCAAACATGGGTCTACTATTCATAATTTACTGTTTGCATCACAGATGTACTTCATGGTGCAGTTGGCATCATTCCAAAGCTTGTGTTGTTCATATGGACCTTTAGCCCACAGACCCTGACTGCCTTACCAGCTCATCCTCACAGTTAGGAACAAGCAGCTGTGCTCCCAGCTCCATACATTTTTCCTCTGCACTGTTCCAGCTGAGTTTCCTTTTTGATGCCGGGTAGCAACTACCCTGGAAGGACCACCAGTCTTCACTACAAGTCCCTGAGGACAGAGGTCAGGGGGTCATGCTGGGTAAAACTCAATGTTTTGTACGATGGCTAGGGATGGTCTATTATCTACCAATAAGTTAATTACCTCACTGGAATCTCAAATTCATCATAATTGACATGGTTGATAGTAGCTGGGTCTGAAAGGGACCGGAGGAGAGTGAATGAAGGAAGGAGAAAGATTATGAACAAGCATCTACAATGTTATCAGTGCTTGACTTCACTTGGTGATTAATCTAAATAGTTATTACTTCAGGTATTTTCTCCATACATTATTAATCTCCTCATACAGTCTCTTCAAACTTTTAGTTAGCTCTATACTCCAGCGTTTTGTATTTGAGATCAAATGTTTGCGGCAACAGTACAGATGGTCACCTTTTTATCTGAGGGTTTTTTCATATGTTTGACCGTTTTAGAAATGAAACTAATTCACTTAATGTATTAAAGTTGTCAAACGTTTATTGTTTGGTCCCATATTCCTAGCACGCAGTGACTACAACCTTGTGACTCTGCAAACTTGTTGGATGCATTTACAGCTTGCTTGTTTCAGATTATGTTTTGCCTTATAGTAACTGATTGGTTAATGATGACTGGAATAATTATTTCTAAGTGAGCAAATAAGATGTTTCTGAACACTTCTAAATTAGTCCTGATAATAAAGAACAATCATGAATGATGAGAAAGTTAGAGGCTACAACAAAACATGCTAACCTCTCACCATTACCAATAACAGGGGAGGTTAGCATTTTTGGGGGAGGTAT
This sequence comes from Salvelinus alpinus, assembly GCF_045679555.1. Taxonomy (NCBI): domain Eukaryota; kingdom Metazoa; phylum Chordata; class Actinopteri; order Salmoniformes; family Salmonidae; genus Salvelinus; species Salvelinus alpinus. The sequence continues at coordinate 38,930,723 of NC_092104.1, forward strand.
GAACTTACTCATCATTACTCACAATTATCCATAATCACAGAACCAATCTTCTGAACTGAGGGGTGGAGCCTTTAGTTACTTTACCGCAGGCCCTGTAGTAAAGTAGGCAAAGGCGCCATCTCTCAGTGATCACCTAGGTGTCTCTGTGGCCGGGGGTTAAAAAAAGACTCAGGACTAGACAAAACATTTCTATGATGTGCGTTAACTCATGTATCTCCTTATTCTGTTATAACAAATCTATTCTGAGGTAATGGAAAGATAAGGGTGTATGGGTTAGTATCCACATCAATGATGAGCTCAAGTTTTTCAGTTGTCTATACTTTAAGTAAAGGTACATTTCCATAGATGAGTTGTTACAGGTTGTATTGCCCAGAATGTTCATATCAATGACAAAAATATACATGAATTGACCCTCTGTCAGTTCCACCCCTTTCTGTTCCAATTTGCTCAGACAAGGCACACCTCTTGAAGGCCTCCCTTCACAGGAAATAGGGATGTGCAGGTTGTCAGGGTTCGTTTTGGTCCAGGGGGTAATGCAGGTATCTGGTTCCTGCAGCGGAAAATCACATTGTAATGTTCTTTTGTTTTGCAGGCTTTGTATGGCAGAATTCATCAAGCAGATGGATATGGACGAAACCCCAGTAAAAGGGGATACAAAGGTTGAGGTCCATGTGATAAAAAAAACTTCACATAATTTCTTTATTTGGTTATTTAAAAAAACACCTGGGACATAAACCAAAGGCTCTGGGTCTTCCTTCCTTGTGGCAGTCCTCATGAGCCAGTTTCAACATAGCGCTTGATGGTTTTGCGACTGCACTTAACTTTCAAAGTTCTTGAAGTTTTCCATATTGACTGATATTCATGTCTTTAAAGTAATGATGGCCTGTCGTTTCTTTGCTTATTTGAGCTGTTCTAGCCATAATATGGACATGGTCTTTTACCAAATAGGGCTATCTTCTGTATACTACCCCTACCTTGTCACAACAACTGATTGGCTCAAGCGAATTAAGGAAATAAATTCCACAAATTAACTTAAGGCACACCTGTTTATTTTAACTGTTAATTGAAATGTATTCCAGGTGACTACCTCAAGAAGCTTTGAGGGATTGCCAAGAGTGTGCAAAGCTGTCAAGGCAAAGGGTGGCTACTAAGAATCTCAATAGAAAATATTGATTTAACACTTTGTTTTGGTTACCACATGATTCCATATGTGTTATTTCATAGTTTGTCGTCGCTGCTATTCTACAAGGTAGGAAAGTCAAAAGAAAAACCCTTGAGTAGGTGTGTCCAAATGTTTGACTGGTGTGTGTGTGTGTGTACGTACATACAGTTGTAGTCATTAAAACTCGTTTTTCAACCACCACAAATTTCTTGTTAACAAACTATAGTTTTGGCAAGATGTTTAGGACATTTACTTTGTGCATGACAAGTCATTTTTCCAAAAATTGTTAAGACAGATTCACTATATCACAATTCCAGTGGGTCAGAAGTTTACATACCCTAAGTTGACTGACTTAAACAGCTTGGAAAATTCCAGAAAATGTCATGGCTTTAGAAGCTTCTGATAAGGCTAATTGACATCATTTGAGTCAATTGGAGGTATACCTGTGGATGTATTTCAAGGCCTACCTTCAAACTTAGTGTCTCTTTGCTTGACATCATGGGAAAAATCTAAAGAAATCAGCCAAGACCTCACAAAAAAAAAATGGTAGACCTCCAAGTCTGGTTCATCCTTGGAACAATTTCCAAATGCCTGAAGGTACCACGTTCATCTGTAGAAACAATAGTACGCAAGTATAAACACCATGGGACCACACAGAGGTCCTACCGCTCTGTAAGGAGACGCGTTCTGTCTCCTAGAGATGAACGTACTTTGGTGTGAAAAGTGCAAATCAATCCCAGAACAACAAAAAGGACCTTGTGAAGATGCTGGAGGAAGCGGGTACAAAAGTATCCATATCCACATAACCCGAAAGGTCGCTCAGCAAGGAAGAAGCCACCATAAAGCCAGACTGCGGTTTGCAACTGCACATGGGGACAAAGATTGTACTTTGGAGAAATATCCTCTGGTCTGATGAAACAAAAATAAAACTGTTTGACCATCGTTATCAAATGTATTTATATAGCCCTTCTTACATATCAAAGTGCTGTACAGAAACCCAGCCTAAAACCCCAAACAGCAAGCAATGCAGGTGTAGAAGCACGGTGGCTGGGAAAATCTCCCTAGAAAGGCCAAAACCTAGGAAGAAACCTAGAGAGGAACCAGGCTATGAGGGGTGGCCAGTCCTCTTCTGGCTGTGCCGGGTCGAGATTAGTGAACAGGTCAGTGAACAGGTCAGGGTTCCATTGCCGCAGGCAGAACAGTTGAAACTGGAGCAGCAGCACGGCCAGGTGGACTGGGGACAAGGAGTCATCATGCCAGGTAGTTCTGAGGCATGATCCTAGCACTCAACTCCTCAGAGAGAGAAAGAGAGAGCATACTTAAATTCACACAGGACACCGGATAAGACAGGAAATACTCCAGATATAACAGACTGACCCTAGCCCCCCGACACAAACTACTGCAGCATAAATACTGGAGGCTGAGACAGGAGGGGTCAGGAGACAGTGGCCCCATCCGATGATACCCCCAGACAGGGCCAAACAGGCAAGATATAACCCACCCATTTTGCCAAAGCACAGCCCCCACACCACTAGAGGGATATCTTCAACCACCAACTTACCATCCTGAGACAAGGCCGAGTACAGCCCACAAAGATCTCCGCCACGGCACAACCCAAGGGGGGGGCCCAACCCAGACAGGAAGACCACGTCAGTGACTCAACCCACTCAAGTGACACACCCCTCCTAGGGACGGCATGGAAGAGCACCAGTAAGCCAGTGACTCAGCCCCTGTAATAGGGTTAGAGGCAGAGAATCCCAGTGGAGAGAGGGGAACCGGCCAGGCAGAGACAGCAAGGGTGGTTCGTTGCTCCAGAGCCTTTCCGTTCACCTTCACACTCCTGGGCCAGACTACACTCAATCATATGACCTACTGAAGAGATAAGTCTTCAGTAAAGACTTAAAGGTTGAGACCGAGTCTGCGTCTCTCACATGGGTAAGCAGACCATTCCATAAAAATTGAGCTCTATAGGAGAAAGCCCTGCCTCTAGCTGTTTGCTTAGAAATTCTAGGGACAATTAGGAGGCCTGCGTCTTGTGACCGTAGCGTACGTGTAGGTATGTACGGCAGGACCAAATCGGAAAGATAGGTAGGAGCAAACCCATGTAATGCTTTGTAGGTTAGCAGTAAAACCTTGAAAATCAGCCTTGCCTTAACAGGAAGCCAGTGTAGGAAAGCTAGCACTGGAGTAATATGATCAAATATTTTGGTTCTAGTCAGGATTCTGGCAGCTGTATTTAGCACTAACTGAAGTTTATTTAGTGCTTTAAAGTAGAGCATTGCAGTAGTCGGACCTAGAAGTAACAAAAGCATGGATTCATTTTTCTGCATAATTTTTGGACAGAAAATGGACAAAGTTTCTGATTTTTGCAATGTTACGTAGATGGAAAAAAGCTGTCCTTGAAACAGTTGATATGTTCGTCAAAAGAGAGATCAGGGTCCAGAGTAACGCAGAGGTCCTTCAGTTTTATTTGAGACAACTGTACAACCATCAAGATTAATTGTCAGATTCAACAGAAGATCTCTTTGTTTCTTGGGACCTAGAACAAGCATCTCTGTTTTGTCCGAGTTTAAAAGTAGAACGTTTTCAGCCATCCACTTCCTTATGTCTGAAACACAGGCTTCCAGGGAGGGCAATTTTGGGGCTTCACCATGTTTCATTGAAATGTACAGCTGTGTGTCATCCGCATAGCAGTGAAAGTTAACATTATGTTTTCGAATGACATCCCCAAGAGGTAAAATTTATAGTGAAAACAATAGTGGTCCTAAAACAGAACCTTGAGGAACACCGAAATATACAGTTGATTTGTCAGAGGACAAACCATTCACAGAGACAAACTGATATCTTTCCGACAGATAAGATCTAAACCAGGCCAGAATATGTCCGTGTAGACCAATTTGGGTTTCCAATCTCTCCAAAAGAATGTGGTGATCGATGGTATCAAAAGCAGCACTAAGGTCTAGGAGCACGAGGACAGATGCAGAGCCTCGGTCTGACGCCATTAAAATGTCATTTACCACCTTCACAAGTGCAGTCTCAGTGCTATGATGAGGTCTAAAACCAGACTGAAGCATTTCGTATACATTGTATACATTGCTGCGCAACAGCTTTTTCTAAAATTTTGGAGAGGAATGGGAGATATAGGCCGATAGTTTTTTATATTTTCTGGGTCAAGGTTTGGCTTTTTCAAGAGAGGCTTTATTACTGCCACTTTTAGTGAGTTTGGTACACATCCATCCGGTGGATAGAGAGCCGTTTACTATGTTCAACATAGGAGGGCCAAGCACAGGAAGCAGCTCTTTCAGTAGTTTAGTTGGAATAGGGTCCAGTATGCAGCTCGAAGGTTTAGAGGCCATGATTATTTTCATCATTGTGTCAAGAGATATAGTACTAAAACACTTGAGTGTCTCCCTTGATCCTAGGTCCTGGCAGAGTTGTGCAGACTCAGGACAACTGAGCTTTGGAGGAATACGCAGATTTAAAGAGGAGTCCGTAATTTGCTTTCTAATGATCATGATCTTTTCCTCAAAGAAGTTCATGAATTTGTTACTGCTGAAGTGAAAGCCATCCTCTCTTGGGGAATGCTGCTTTTTAGTTAGCTTTGCGACAGTATCAAAAATAAATTTTGGATTGTTCTTATTTTCCTCAATTAAGTTAGAAAAATAGGATGATCGAGCAGTAGTGAGGGCTCTTCGATACTGCACGGTACTGTCTTTCCAAGCTAGTCGGAAGACTTCCAGTTTGGTGTGGGGCCATTTCCGTTCCAATTTTCTGGAAGCTTGCTTCAGAGCTCGGGTATTTTAAGTAGTCCATTTCTGTGTAGACAATGAAATTAAATGTATTACAAAATACAGTGCTAAAGGGCTTGCCACTGGCCGTACCCTGTGCGCCTCGGCAGTATATGAAGGGAGAACTATGGCAACAACACAAAAATGGTACAAACACTGGTAAGGGCAGATAACAGCCAAGGGACAAAATAGGCTGAGACAATGCACATCAGGACAAGAGGGATATCACAACACCACATAATGGGGAAATCTGTTGGCAACAATGAAAAACATTGTAAAAGCAGGCATAAGGGACAAAGTATCACTGGGTGAAAACTAGTTGAATCAACATTGTTTCCACATTTAAACCGTGAAAATCAGTGATGGTGTAGAATCAAGATGGAAACTGAACTGGATTTGCAAAAAGCCATCAACGTCAGGGCATTTGGTCTTTTTTTCTCCCACTCAACTTTTAACCTAAATCCAATGACATGGTGAAATGTTTCGTTAGGGTTCACGTTGAATTCACATTGACAACTCAACCAAATGTCAATCAAAACTAGATTTTTAACTGACATCTGTGCCCAGTGTGTAGGCAGCAAGATAAAAGTGAAAAAAAATGTCAAAGGCATAACAGACCATGAACCACGTTACATTCATAAGAACTCTTATGCAGCTGCTATCCTACACAGAGAGACAAACACTTAAATTTATTTTTATTTTTTACTTATGATATATACAGTTATTCCTGACTGCCATTTTTTCCTCTCGGGCCATGTCACCAATAATTGCATCTACTGATGCAGACATGCCCAGCACACCAATTAACTCCTTGTCCCTACATGGCCCTACACTCAACTTCACACAATGTACTAAAAAAAAAAAAAAGGTGGTATACATTTATAAATTAAAAAAAAAAAAAAATGTCATTGAGCATAGACATGGATATGAGCACCATGTGGTGACAAAAGTAGTAATAACAACATACCCTCAGGTAGTTGCAGAGGGCTGTGGCTGACATTTTCTCTGGCCCATCAGTACGCTTCTTAATCTCCTTCAAACTGATGCTGTACGTCCTTTTTTAACCCGTAATGCCCAGAATCCCCATCACTTGAATGCTTTCAAAAGAGAAGTAAAAGTGTTTAAATCCACACAAAAAAAGTGTTTAATCCATGCTTTTCTGGTATGTAGCCTACAGCATTAACCTATACTATTCTTAAGGGATAAACACAGACCATCTACATTATCTGGAAATAATGGACAACATAGTAGGGACGACACGCCATATGTTTAAGGTATTCAAGGCCCTGCAAGACTAACATCCTGTCCAGGGTTTGTACTTGCACATCAAGCAGCCTAGCGCTACAGAAACAGGAGATAGGCTGCCTTTCTTTAGTTAATTTATTGGGTAGAGCCATCTACGTACCAGCACTCCTCTCTGCATCCTCTGCCAGCTGTATCATCTCCTGCTCCTCGGGGCTTATGTTGTCTGCAATTAAAACACGTCCTTGGTCACCAGTAAATCAAGGTTTATTATTATTCCTGGTCTTGGAGATGTTTGAACATGTTGTTCCAACCCAGCAGTAACACATTAATAAGCCAATTAAGGGTTTGATAATTGGTTGATACTAAGCTTGTCAGGCTGTGACAGTCCTGGCATATCATACATAACTAGCAAGTTAGCTGTATGTTCTAGTTAGCTAGATAGTTAAAACAGTCATGATGAATGGGCAAGAGCTACCGTATAGCTCAGCAAGTATTCACAACGCAAAACAGTCTCCTAGGTTCGCCCATGGCTAGTTACCTTGCAGCAAAGGTAGCTAGTTATAGCTAATCTACTGAGTAGTTTTAGCCTTAGTTTACCATTCATTTTACAATTACGTTTTTACATTAATATTTTTGTGTTACTTACAATCGCTAATAAATGTAGGAAATGGATATAGCTAAATGTATGCAACGGTGAAATTACTGTAGCTACTTACCAGTTGGCTCCATGTTCATGTTGTGCGGAATAAAATTCTACGCACTGATTGGTTTGACGCAAAAAAATTATGCTGCGCAGTGATTGGCTTGAATGTGACAGCTACCCTGGGTACGCTCTGAATTGAGCGTCTACCGTGGAGCCCCATTAGAAGAGCACGTTTCCCCCTACATCACTTCCGTTCATCTGATCGGTCAGAAAGACAGCGAAAATGGTGTCTTTTGGAAGAATTTCGCAAGCTCTCCTACGGTCCTCAATTATCCAGACCCGTCAACTCTCTGCCTCAGCGGCCCATAGTCATGGGGAGCAAACAGGTAAGCCCACACAAACATTTCTCAAATGAAGCGATTTAGTAATGACAAGCCATAAAGTTGTTTGAAGGACATGATAACGTAGTGACCTTGCTAGTTAACTTTAGCTAACGTAACGTTAGCGCGAGACAGCATAACAGCGAATTTTACTAATGTAACTAGCTAAGTTAACGTTAGCTACAGGAACTTGGCAAATCAACCACATACACAGGAGTTGTTGGCAATTCAAGTCCCACCTATACCCATCCTATACTAGCCAGATGGCTAGTAACACTACATGACCTAAACTATGACACCTGTTCATCGAACATCTCATTCCACAATCATTGGCATTAATATGGAGTTGGTCCCCCCGTTGCTGCTATAATCGCCTCCACTCTTCTGGGAAGGCTTTCCACTAGATTTTGGAACATTGCTGCCGGGACTTGCTTCCCTTCAGCCACAAGCATTAGTGAGGTAGGGCACCGATGTTGGGTGATTAGGCCTGGCTCGCAGTTGGCGTTCCAATTCATCCCAAAGGTGTTTGATGGGGTTGAGTTCAGGGCTCTGTGTAGGCCAATCAAGTTCTTCCACACTGATTGGCAAATTTCTGTATGGACCTCGTTTGTGCACAGGGGAATTGTCATGCTGAAACAGGAAAGGGCCTTCCCCAAACTGTTGCCACAAAGTTGGAAGCACAGAAGCATCTAGAATGTCATTGTATGTTGTAGTTCCAGTGCAGGGAAATCTTAACGCTAAGGGGCCTAGCCCAAACAATTATAAACAGCCCCAGACCATTATTCCACATCCAAACTTTACAGTTGGAACTATGCATTGGGGCAGGTAGCATTCTCCTGCCATCCTCCAAACCCATATTTGTCCATCAGACTGCCAGATGGTGAAGCGTGATTCATCACTCCAGAGAGCAATGGTGGCGAGCTTTACACCACTCCAGCCGACGTTTGGCATTGTGCATGGAGATCTTAGGCTTGTGTGCGGCTGCTCGGCCATGGAAACCCATTTCTTGAAGCTCCAGACGAACAGTTCTTGTTCTGACGTTGCTTCCAGAGGCAGTTTGGAACTCTGTAGGGAGTGTTGCAAACGAGGAGAGGTGATTTTTACACGCTTCAGCACTCGGCGTCCCTGTTGTGAGCTTCACAATAACAGCACTTACAGTTGACCGGGGCAGCTCTAGCTGGGCAGAAATTATTTACTAACTTGTTGAAAAGGTGGCATCCTATGACGGTGCCACGTTGAAAGTGACTGAGCTCTTCAGTAAGGCCATTCTACTGCCAATTTGTCTATGGAGATTGCATGGCGGTATCCTCAATTTTTGTACAATTTTTTTGTGTATATATATTTTTCTATATATACACACCTGTCAGCAACGGGTGTGGCTGAATCAACTAATTTGGGGGGGTGTATATGTAACAGTTTAACTTTAGTCCGTCCCCTCGCCCCGACCCGGGCGCGAACCACGGACCCTCTGCACACATCAACAACAGTCACCCACAAAGCATCGTTACCCATCGCTCCACAAAAGCCGCGGCCCTTGCAGAGCAAGGGGAACCACTACTTCAAGGTCTCAAAGCGAGTGACGTAACCGATTGAAACGCTATTAGCACGCACCACCGCTAACTAGCTAGCCATTTCACATCCGTTACACTCACCCCCCTTTCGACCTCCTCCTTTTCCGCAGCAACCAGTCATCCGGGTCAACAGCATCAATGTAACAGTTTAACTTTAGTCCGTCCCCTCGCCCCGACCCGGGCGCGAACCACGGACCCTCTGCACACATCAACAACAGTCACCCACAAAGCATCGTTACCCATCGCTCCACAAAAGCCGCGGCCCTTGCAGAGCAAGGGGAACCACTACTTCAAGGTCTCAAAGCGAGTGACGTAACCGATTGAAACGCTATTAGCACGCACCACCGCTAACTAGCTAGCCATTTCATATCCGTTACACTCACCCCCCTTTCGACCTCCTCCTTTTCCACAGCAACCAGTCATCCGGGTCAACAGCATCAATGTAACAGTTTAACTTTAGTCCGTCCCCTCGCCCCGACCCGGGCGCGAACCAGGGACCCTCTGCACACATCAACAACTGACACCCACGAAGCATCGTTACCCATCGCTCCACAAAGGCCGCGGCCCCTTCAAGGTCTCAAAGCGAGTGACGTAACCGATTGAAACACTATTAGCGCGCACCACCGCTAACTAGCTAGCCATTTCACATCCGTTACATATACACTACCGTTAAATAGTTTGGGGTCACTTAGAAATGTCCTTCTTTTTGAAAGAAAAATAAAATGTCCATTTAAAATAACATCAAATTGATCAGAAATATAGTGAAGACATTGTTAATGTTCGAAATGACTATTGTAGCTGGAAAATGCTTTTAATGTTTATTTATGGAATATCTACATAGGCGTACAGAGGCCCATTATCAGCAACCATCACTCCTGTGTTCCAATGGCACGTTGTTAGCTAATCCAAGTTTATCATTTTAAAAGATTAATTGATCATTAGAAAACCCTTTTTTGCAATTAATGTTAGCACAGCTGAAAACTGTTCTGATTAAAGAAGCAATAAAACTGTCCCTCTTTAGACTAGTTGAGTATCTGGAGCATCAGCATTTGTGGGTTCGATTACTGCGTGCCCGCACGCAGCTTAGAGGGAACAATGGTCAGAATGCAATCATGGTTACCTTAAGAGTTTTTACGCTTGTAGGATGGCCAGCTTTAGGTTGAGTAACTCAATGGAGGCAAGAGAAAAAGTGGTCAAAAATCTGGAAAATGTATTCTGTGCAAGAATTAAGCCTGACTGGTAGCCAGTAGCCTTACTTTCCCGTTGAACTCATCTTTCTTCTCGAATCCGCAGGACATAAAACAGAGGTAAGATGGATATTGATTTGAGACATGCTATGTATTTTCATATTAATTTGAAATTCCTGTTATTTTTAACGTTTCTCACATTTGAGTATCTCTGTGAAATGTCAACTGAGCACTGAGTGTGTACCAAGCGTTTTATTTTCAATACCTTACATTTTATTTCAGCTCGGCATGCTAATTTAGCTTTTTGCGACCGGCAGAAACAACTTTGAAGACAACGACCATAAAATGTAAAATCCTCAAGTTGTTATGAGAAACATGCACCGTTATGTCAGAGCTCTGTGCTTATGATCGGATATATTGGGTTATGAAATCTGACTATTTGGATAGTGCATTCGGAAAGTATTCAAACACCTTCCCTTTTTCAAAATGTTATGTTACAGCCTTATTCTAAAATTGAGGAAAATGTTTTATTTAAATCACACACACTACCCCATAATGACAAAGCGAAAACAAGTTTAGACATTTTTGCAAATGTATAAGTAAAAAAACATACCTTATTTACATAAGTATTCAGAACCTTTGCTATGAGACTCAAATTGATCATCCTTGAGATGTTTCTACAATTTTATTGGAATCCACCTGTGGTAAGTTCAATTGATTGGAAATTATTTTGAAAGGGGCACACCGGGCTATATAAAGTCCCACTGTTGACAGTGCATTTCAGAGCAAAAACCAAGCCATGAGGTCAAAGGAATTAACAGTATTTAATCCGAGACAGGATTGTGTCGGCACAGATCTGGGGAAGGACACCAAAAAATGTCTGCAGCATTGAAGGTCCCCAAGATAACAGGCCTCCATCATTCTTAAATGGAAGAACTTTGGAGACACCAAGACTCTCTTCCTAGAGATGGCTGCCTGGCCAAACTGAGCAATCGGGGGAGAAGGGCCTTTGCCATGGAGGTGACCAAGAACCCGATGGTCACTGACATAGCTCCAGAGTTCCTCTGTGGAGAACCTTCCAGAAGGACAACCATCTCTGCAGCACTCCACCAATCAGGCCTTTATGGTAGTGGCTAGACGGAAGCCACTCCTCAGTAAAAGGCAGGTGACGGACCACTTTGAGTTTGCCAAAAGGCACCTAAAGACTCTCAGACCATGAAAAACAAGATTCTCTGGTCTGATGAAACCAAGATTGAACTCTTTGGCCTGAATGCCAAGCGTCACATCTGGAGGAAACCTGGCACCATCCTTACGGTGACGATACTGCAGCTCTGATTGGTTATGGCTCAACAGTCTGTATAGAGTATGGGCCTGAGTCATGCCTTTGTAACGGATGTGAAATGGCTAGCTAGTTAGCGGTGGTGCGAGCTAGCAGCCTTTCAGTCGGTTACGTCACTTGCTCTGAAACCTAGAAGTAGTGGTTCCCCTTGCTCTGCAAGGGCCGCGGCTTTTGTGGAGCGATGGGTAACGATGCTTCGTGGGTGACTGTTGTTGATGTGTGCAGAGGGTCCCTGGTTCGCACCCCGTGTCGGGGCGAGGGGACGGTTTAAAGTTATACTGTTACATCTTTCAATGCAATAGAATCCTACTCCAATACCCTCTGCATACAAGAAAATCTCTTGCATAGTTAGTTTTTGTTTTGGTATGTTTTAATTGAAAGTGGCTAATATTGCATTAATTCGAAGGGAAACGTTGAGTGTTAAAGGGGAAAACTAGGAAGTTGACTGAAGTGCAATCTCGTGCTTCTCTGTGGGCTGATATTTCTGGAACCCAAACCGTCTGCGCGCGTGAGCACATTTATTTTGTCCCCCTACATCAAACGCGATCACGACACGCAGGTTAAAATATCAAAACAAACTCTGAACCAATGACATTAATTTGGGGACAGGTCGAAAAGCATTAAACATGTATGGCAATTTAGCTAGTTAGCTTGCACTTGCTAGCTAATTTGTCCTATTTAGCTAGCCTACTGTTGCTAGCTAATTTGTCCTGGGATATAAACATTGAGTTATTTTACCTAAAATGTACAAGGACCTCTACTCCGACAATTAAACCACACAAACAGCCAACCGAATCGTTTCTAGTCATCTCTCCTCCTTCCAGGCTTTTTAATATTTGAATTTATATGGTGATCCATCTAAACTTTCATAGTATTACCACGGCAACAAAGTTCGTCTTTCAATCACACACGTGGGTATAACCAATGAGATGGCACGTGGGTGCCTGCTTCTATAAACCAATGAGATGGGAGAGGCAGGACTTTCAGCGCGATCTGCGTCAGAAATAGGAATGACTTATATTTTAGCACTTGGCGTCGCAGACGCTCATTGGCGCAATAATTGAATAACATGGATTTCTATATTTATTTTGCGGCGCACGCGACGTGTCCGGTCTGGTCAGCATGTATGCATGGCAGTCCCGGGGGAGCTGCGCGCCTGCAAGTCCTTAGCGCAGTAGGAGGCCGTTCCTTCTCTTTCAAGAACAAGACGTCCCTACTGCGTATCGACCTGGTACCAACGAACCTGCCGTTTTCTACTTGTAGAATCACAACGCTTGTCAGTGGCGGAGAACTTGACTTTGAGCCAATCGGAGAGCACAAACCTCCACGTGGGGAGCCGAGAAGTCAAGAGAAATTAGAGGGCACTTTTCCCAGTGTAATCCACCCCCATTTCATCAGAATTATTCTAACTAAGCAAAGCTGTATATAAAAAAAATATAGGATAATTTTTTGGGGGTTGTGTTCAGTTTAATACTGTGCACATGCTCATTAGCAAACTAACTTTGCCTGGCTCAGTTTAGTTAGCTAGCTAGTCACACATTTCATATGAAACGATTTGGGTGGTAAGTGCAGCACAATGCTTTACCAAGATGGCTACCTAGCAATAAATAATGACGAATAAAACATTTAATTCACTCCAATTTCCCATACTGCCAGTTTGCTTTCTAGCTTATGTTAGCTAAACGGTCCACGTCGTCATTTAGCACAACATGGCTAGCTAGTTTCTCCACTGACTCAACAGCTAACAGGCAGCTGCTTCTTTCAAAAATGAATCCATTGTGATTTAATTATATTGCTAGTTATCTAGTTTTGGCCTTCTGGTTAGTATCAACAAGGGCTTACTGAAAATGCTAGCTAGCAACAGCATTCACGCAGCTTGCTAGTTAACTTACATTAGCTACAACAAGCAGGAACAAAGTCAGAGGTTCTTTGGAAATGGCAACTCAACAGTACAAAACCTGCACTTTGGTGGTTTGGTTGCTTTTGACATTGACACACGCAGAGATTGAGATACTTGATCTCCATGGTTTGTACCCCTGTGCACACATTAAAAGGAACGTGAAGTTAGATTTGGCATTCCAGTGAGATCAAATAAACATGTTCTCAACATGTATCTGTTACATCAAAATGTAAAAAACTGAATAAAGATCAAATGTATTGCTTAAGTGTATATAAAGCCTTTGCTTCAGTGTTACTCATCAAATTCATTTTGTTCTTTGTTTCTTCTCCAGCCAGAACATGGAAGATCCTCTCCTTTGTAGTTGCACTTCCGGGGGTTGCAGTGTGCATGTTGAACATGTACCTGAAGATGCAGCAACATGCTGCACACCATGTGGAACCTGAGTTCGTACCTTACAGCCACCTTCGCATTCGCAGCAAGGTCTGTTTCAAGTTTTAAAATGTTTTATGGAAAAATACTAAATGCATCCAGTTGTTGCAAACCACCTCTGATTGTATAGTTGGTATTATCGTCTTTGTAATTTTGCCTAGAGTATTTACACATTTTAATGTGCTCCCTGTTAGTTGAATTTGTCATTATGTTAACTTAACTCTTGTCTCTCACCAGCGTTTCCCATGGGGTGATGGCAACAAGAGCCTGTTCCACAACCCTGAAGTAAATGCCCTCCCTGATGGCTATGAAGGACATGAAGAGTGATCACTCTTCTTCCAGACTACCTCACACACTGGGACCAGAGTCTTCCCTCAATTCTTTACTCTGTTACTAGACCACATTCTTCAAACAGTTTACGCTCCTCTATTCCATTATGTTTAACTATGTGCACTTGTCACAAGGAACTCCATGATAGTAAAACTTTTCTGGACCATTTAACACAATGTGTGCTTAAACTTAACTAAAATAAATATTACCGAAATGTGTTTGTCATTATTAACTCACGTATGCTATCAGGTGATTTCTTATGTTTCTTTCTCTACCAAATAAGTCTGCTATGTTTGGAGTTACGAAAGGAGTTTAGAAATTCGTGTTTCAGAACGACGCACTGTTTGACACTATTTGCTTCCCCTTCTTTCACATGACTAACTTCTTGTGACTCACATTCCTCTAGCAAGCGAGTAGCTAATCTTAGATACTCTGTTTTCAATTCAGTCTGTCAAATTGTCTGAAACAAAGGAGTGAAGTTTTGCAAAGTAAAGGTAGGAAATTTGAAGGTATTGCTCGACTGAGATGGCGACTTTACATGTATTACCTTGAAAGACCTGGAGGAAGACTGCGTCAACATCATTTGGAAGCGGCTTGACGAATTTGGTAAGCTAACGTTAAATGTCAGCCAGCTCGTAGTTTGCGAGACATGACTACTGCTTTGTGAAATTAACGTTACATGCTAGTAGAAGTACTTTGGGCAATTCTGTTCAATGTGGTCTTACGATTTTTAGTCATGCAGTCGGTAATTGCCACCAGTTGGTTCAATAGCGAAGGCGTGTCATCAAAATGAAAAACAATAGGCCTAGTTATCTGCATTGTACCTAACTAGGATATAACATTCACGTAATGAATGCACTTGTTTTATTAATCACGGTCTTTATAAAGGTAGGGAGAGTGGAGGACAGACTGAGAGCAAGAACAACCAATGGCAGCTATGGCTGAGCTCGTTGTGCCTGATTCAAGAAGGTGGGACTGTCACCTCTGATCTGAGGTTCTATTATTCTATTGAATTCCTATCCATTTTTCCCCCTGCTATTCAATAGTCCCTACTTGGTTTTCTAATGTTAGTTTGGTTATTTTCGCTCAATCAGATTTCTTGGTGATTTGCAGATGCATTAACTTCTTCCTGTATGATGGGTCAAAGGTCAAGGGTGAGGGTGACCCTACAAGAGCTGGCATCTGCTACTTCTATCCTGAAGAGGTAGGGATGTCAAGGGTGTATGTGTTCCCTCAATGAGATTATTGAAACTGTGTATTAAGAATGATTACTTGATTGCAGTAATGATCCCCTACCAATTGGATGAGTCTGTTGAATGATGGTTCTTTGCCTTTTATTTATTCCAGACGCCTCTGGATAAGCAGGAGCTGCTGTGTGGACAGCTGGCAGGCGTGAGCCGCTGTGTCTCTGAGCTCTCCTCCTCCCCTGTACGTCTGCTCAGGCTACGGCGGAGCAAGTTCGCCATCCGCATGAAAGACAACTTTTTGTGGGTGAGTTGCGCCATAATCTCGTTACGACACTTCCGCCTGAGGTTATTTGCACCATAGCCTGGAACCACACCAGATCATTGTCGTATATGACAACTATGCACTAAGTCTATAACATATCTTCAGATGTTTGAGCAAAACCTGACAGATCTTATTGAAACATTCACCGATATCTCAGATGGATAGACTACTGTAATGAGACTGTTCGTCCCCTAAACCTGTTTTTGTATCAATCCCCTGTGTATATGTCATAATAACTATCCATGTTGCCCTCCCTCAGGCCTTAAGCTGTTCAGTGGAAATACCAGACGTCAGTATATGTGACTTCCTGGATCAGCTGATAAATCTCTTTAGTTTCTATAACGGCCCTATCCGCCAGAGCTACCAGGTACAGTCATCTCTAACACTTAATAGTGATGGGAAGTTTGCGTATTTTTACTGACTAGTCTTTTCGACTTGTTCAGTCAAAAGAACAAATCTTATGACTAATTTTGTTAATTTGAGTCTGTACTGCCCAGAGCACGCAGGACCCCCTACCGGCGAAAGATAAACTCAAGAGTCATGATTCTACAAGCCTCTCGTTCACATGTCATCAGGGCAGGTTCACCCGGTGGCCCTAAGCAACCTCTTATGTCGCTTATGCCTGGAACCGGCCCTGAAGACATGTGAACGAGAGGCTTGTAGAATCATGACTCGTGAGTTTATCTTTCTCTGGTAGGGGTCCTGCGTGCCCTCTATGGTGAACGAGATGTGACCTCCAGCCCCCCCCCCCCCCCCCCATTGATCTTGTTAGTCATTATCACTCCGATATCATATTAACATGGCATAAGTCATTACAAAATGTGTAGAATTGCAGGAAATTAACTTTAAAACTAAAATAATCACAGTTTAACATGGGGTCCACTAACATTTTTGCCGGAAGGTTGGGAGTCTTCCACAACCCAATCTCGCTTAGGGCACCTAAAAGGCTAGAGCCGGCCCTGCATGTGGTTCACCATAGGATGCTTATTGGAGCTGTCATTTGTGACAGACATGTAAAAGTGTGCTTTAACCTCTAAGGGATCGGTGTCCCCCGTGGGACGGTTGAGCTAACGTAGGCTAATGTGATTAGCATGAGGTTGTAAGGAACAAGAAAAATTTCCCAGGACACAGACAAATCTGATATTGGCAGAAAGATTAACAAGAACTTAAGCTAACTGCACTGTCCAATTTACAGTACCTATTACAGTGAAAGAATACCATGCTATTGTTTGAGGGGAGTGCACGGTTATGAACTTCAAAATGTATTAATAAACCAATTTGGCACATTTTGGGCAATCTTGATACAACATTTTGAACAGAAATGCAATGGTTCGTTGAAGAGTCTAAAACTTTGCACATACACTGCCTCCATCTATTGGCCAAAATCAAAATTACGCCTAACCTGGAATATTACATATTGGCCTTTCTCTTGCATTTCAAAGATGATGGAACTTTTGTACCTTTTGTATTATCTTTAACAAGATCTAATGTGTTATTCTCCTACATTAATTTCACATTTCCACAAACTTCAGTGTTTCCTTTCAAATGGTATCAATAATATGCATATCCTTGCTTCAGGTCCTGAGCTACAGGCAGTTGGATTTGGGTATGTCATTTTAGGCGAAAATTGAGAGAGAAAAGGGTCCGATCCTTAAGAGGTTTTAAACAATGTAGATTTGTTGATTGCTAGGAATAAAAATACGATTCTTTTTTCAAATGTTTGAAACAAGGTCTACTTGTGGCCGCAACCGGACTAGATTCTGAACTACTCTTGGCGGAAAGCATTGCTTGACTGCCGTATGGGTGATGAGCACAATATCGTTCGAACTGCAGCCCTCCAAACTATTCGTTTTCGAGTGTGTTGGTTCTATAAAGCTGTGTCCATCGTAACGTTCAATCAATTCATTGAATTCATTCTTGCACATGCAATCAATTATCAGTTACAATAAACATTTTGTGCTGCTTACAGCATGATCTATTTTCCTTTGCGTATGCCTATATATGGTGGTCGGATCACGTCTCTGGAGCGGCTGAGCCAGAGGAGCATGTATCAATCTTGTTGTAGGACTCATTGCGGCCAGCTGATCAAATGAATGAGTCTCAGGAAAAACGAATCCTGACTCTCCGGTCAGTAAAAAGAGGCGCTCCAAAATAAATTATTAGTTTGGGAACTGCACATCACTAACACTTATCCTAGCTCTGTACAGCAATCTGTCATGTCCATATCATGTCCTCACTTCACATAGATGTGCGTTGTTTTTTGCTAATGCTAAATATGCCTCCCTCTGATTTGCCTTGCATTTAGATCTACAGTCAGGAAGATTTAGCCGTTCGATGGACCCAGTACCTCTCCCACTTACAAGGAGGTGCCACTGAACTCCACCACATCTTCAGTGTCTTGAGCACCATTGACTCTACACATGTAAGTAGTAAGTCGTCTGTTGGGCATGATGTCGGTAGGGTTTGCTACCTCAGGTAATATCATACGATTCCTTATTTTATGTAAGGCGCTGTTACAATTACTATCTATTTCATTGACCTTTTAAGTTGATTTACTTCTAGCCTGGCAATTATTTCCTTGTTTTATGTGTCATTTTGATTCTCAGATTGACCCACTTCTCCTACTCAAGGCTGCCCTCATTCTGCAGGCCTGTCAACGCTGCCCCCTTGTGTTAGCTGGTTGTGTACTCTACTGTGGGAGGTAAACTGTCTGACCTTTGCTGCAGCAAAGTGCTGGAGTAGTTAACCACAGATTAGAACCAGACACGAACTGTGTGTATATAAACGTGTCTTTGCTCCACAGGGTTGTCAGCACACAGATGCCCCCTGATCTCACAGTGAAAGTCATGGTTCATGAAATGGAAACATACAAGCAGGTATATGACAATGGCTGATAATTTAGGTGCTTCTCTCATTTGAGATTTTTATTTTATCTTGTGATCGTCTTAATTTGTTTGGTTGTTGTATTATGCATCAATATCTTAATGCAAATCAAAATGTATTTGTCACGTGCGCCGAATACAACCGGTGTAGACCTTACAGTGAAATGCTTACTTACAGGCTCTAACCAACAGTGCAATTTTGGGGGGGAAAAGGCATTAGGTGAACAATAGGTAAGTAAAGAAATAAACCAACAGTAAAATAACAGTAGCGAGGCTATATACAGTAGCGAGTCTTATGGCTTGGGGGTAAAAACTGTTGAGAAGCCTTTTGGTCCTAGACTTGGCACTCCGGTACCGCTTCCCATGCGGTAGTAGAGAGAACAGTGTATGACTGGGGTGGCTGGGGTCTTTGACATTTTTTAGGGCCTTCCGCTGACACCGCCTGGTGTAGAGGTCCTGGATGGCAGGCAGCTTAGCCCCAGTGATGTACTGGGCCGTTCGCACTAACCTCTGTAGTGTCCTGCGGTCAGAGGCCGAGCAGTTGCCATAACAGGCAGTGATGCAACCAGTCAGGATGCTCTCGATGTTGCAGCTGTAGAACCTTTTGAGGATCAGAGGGCCCTTGCCAAATCTTTTTAGTTTCCTGAGGGGGAATAGACTTTGTCGTGCCCTCTTCACGACTGTCTTGGTGTGTTTGGACCATTCTAGTTTGTTGTTGATGTGGACACCAAGGAACTTGAAGCTCTCAACCTGCTCCACTACAGCCCTGTCGATGAGAATGGGGGCGTGCTCAGTCTTCCTTTTCCTGTAGTCCACAATTATCTCCTTAGTCTTGGTTACGTTGAGGGATAGGTTGTTATTCTGGCACCACCCGGCCAGGTCTCTGACCTCCTCCCTATAGGCTGTCTCGTCATTGTCGGTGATCAGGCCTATCACTGTTGTGTCATCTGCAAACTTAATGATGGTGTTGGAGTCGTGCCTGGCCGTGCAGTTGTGGGTGAACAGGGACTACAGGAGGGGACTGAGCACGCACCCCTGAGGGGCTCTAGTGTTGAGGATTAGCGTGGCAGATGTGTGGCTACCTACCCTCACCACCTGGGGGCGAGGCTAGTCCAGGATCCAGTTGCAGAGGGAGGTGTTTAGTCCCAGGATCCTTAGCTTAGTGATGAGCTTTGAGGGTATTATGGTGTTGAACGCTGAGCTGTAGTCAATGAAAAGCATTCTCACGTAGGTGTTCCTTTTGTCCAGGTGGGAAAGTGGAGTGCAATAGAGATTGCATCATCTGTGGATCTGTTTGGGTGGTATGCAAATTGGAGTGGGTCTAGGGTTTCTGGGATAATGGTTTGTTGATGTGTGCCATTACCAGCCTTTCAAAGCACTTCATGGCTACGGACGTGGGTGCTACGGGTCAGTAGTCATTTAGGCAGGTTGCCTTCGTGTTCTTGGGCACAGGGACTATGGTGGTCTGCTTGAAACATGTTGGTTTTACAGACTCAGTCAAGGGACATGTTGAAAATGTCAGTGAAGACGCCTGCCAGTTGGTCAGCGCATGCCCAGAGCACACGTCCTGGTAATCCATCTGGCCCCGCAGCCTTGTGAATGTTGACCTGTTTAAAGGTCTTTCTCACGTTGGCTACGGAGAGCGTGATCACACAGTCGTTCGGAACAGCTGATGCTCTCATGCATGCCTTAGTGTCGCTTGCCTCGAAGCGAGCATAGAAGTGATTTAGCTCGTCTAGTATGCTCGTGTCACTGTGCAGCTCGTGGCTGTGCTTCCCTTTGTAGTCTGTAATAGTTTGCAAGCCCTGCCACATAAGACGAGCGTCGGAGCCGGTGTAGTACGATTCAATCTTAGCCCTGTATTGACGCTTTGCCTGTTTGATGATTCGTCGGAGGGTATAGCAGGATTTCTTATAAGCTTCCGGGATAGAGTCCCGCACCTTGAAAGCGGCAGATCTACCCTTTAGCTCGGTGCAAATGTTGCCTGTTATCCATGGCTTCTGGTTGGGGTATGTATGTACAGTAACTGGGGACGACATCCTCGATGCACTTATTGATAAAGTCAGTCAAATCAAATCAAATTTATTTATATAGCCCTTCGTACATCAGCTGATATCTCAAAGTGCTGTACAGAAACCCAGCCTAAAACCCCAAACAGCAAGCAATGCAGGTGTAGAAGCACGGTGGCTAGGAAAAACTCCCTAGAAAGGCCAGAACCTAGAGAGGAACCAGGCTATATGAGGGGTGGCCAGGCCTCTTCTGGCTGTGCCGGGTGGAGATTATAACAGAACATGGCCAAGATGTTCAAATGTTCATAAATGACCAGCATGGTCAAATAATAATAATCACAGTGGTTGTCGAGGGTGCAGCACCTCAGGAGTAAATGTCAGTTGGCTTTTCATAGCCGATCCTTAAGAGTATCTCTACTGCTCCTGCGGTCTCTAGAGAGTTGAAAACTGCAGGTCTGGGACAGGTAGGACGTCCGGTGAACAGGTCAGGGTTCCAACACCAGTGACTGATGTGGTGTACTCCTCAATGCCATCGGAAGAATCCCAGAACATGTTCCAGTCTGTGATAGCAAAACAGTCCTGTAGTTTAGCATCTGCTTCATCTGACCACTTTTTAAAGACCTAGTCACTGGTGCTTCCTGCTTTAATTTTTGCTTGTAAGCAGGAATCAGGATAGAATTGTGTTCGGATTTACCAAGTGGAGGGAGAGCTTTGTACGCGTCTCTGTGTGTGGAATACAGGTGATCTAGAAAAAAAATTCCCCTCTGGTAGCACATTTAACATGTTGATAGAAATTAGGTAGAACTGATTTAAGTTTCCCTGCATTAAAGTCTCCGGCCACTAGGAGCGCCGCCTCTGGGTGAGCGATTTCCTGTTTGCTTATTTCCTTATACAGCTGGTTGAGTGCGGCCTTTGGTGCCAGCATCCGTCTGTGGTGGTAAATAAACAGCCACGAAAAGTATAGCTGAAAACTCTAGGCAAATAGTGTGGGCTGCATTTTATCACAAAATACTCTATTTCAGGCGAGCAAATTCTAGAGACTTCCTTCGATTTTGTACACCAGCTGTTGTTTACAGATATGCACAGACCGCCCCCCCTCGTCTTACTGGAGTGTGCTGTTCTATCTTGCCGGTGCAGCGTATATCCCGCTAGCAGAATATCCAAGTCATCATTCAGCCACGATTCTGTGAAACAACATAAGAATATTACAGTTTTTGCTGTCCCGTTGGTAGGATATTCGTGATTCTACCTCATCTAATTTATTGTCCAATGATTGCACGTTTGCGAGTAATATTGACGGTAACGGCAGCTTTCCCACTCGCCTCCTGCGGAACCTCGCGAGGCACCCCGCTCTGTGTTCTCTGTACCTGCGTCTCTTCCTCTTGCCAATAACTGGGATGTTGGCTTGTCGGGTGTTCGGAGTATGTCCTGTGCGTCCTGCTTGTTGAAGAAAAAATCTTTGTCTAATCCGAGGTGAGTGATCGCTGTCCTGATATCCAGAAGCTATTTTTTGCCGTAAGATACGGTTGCAGAAACATGTACAAAATAAGTTACATAACGCGGAAAAAAACACATAATAGCACAGTTGGTTGGGGACCCGTAAAACTGCTGCCATTTCTTCCTGCGCCAGATTTCCCCCCCCCCAAAGTCAGCAGTTTTAGGTACAGGCCTTGCCATACATTTTTGCTTATGCTTCTATATTGCTCTAGGACCAGAGACCCAATGGACTGAGTTCCTCCAGCTCTTCTGGCAGCACTCATCTATCTAGCCCAGTGACCTCCACCACTGTGTTCCTGAACGCCACTGAACTACAGTATCTCCGCTCCGCTCCTGTGGACAGAGAATCCAGGTACTTCACCCACCTCTGAAATAAACCCCCCTCCACTGTATAAAGTATATCCTTTTCTGGTAAACACTCTAACTAGAGTGAGTTATGTGTTCCGTCCTGATACAGTAAGCTCAAAGCCAAGTGAAAGTGGGGGTTAGACACGTTTTGAATGGTTGCCACCCTGATATGAGGATACATTGTTGAGCCTGTGTCTGTCCTGCAGATCCAAATCTACCCAATCTACTCCAAAGGAATCAAACCGACCTAGGAAGTCCCGCCTCCTGTCAAGAACCCTATCTGACACACCAACCACTGATCCGCTTGACCCAGACCCCACCCACTACGTGCCACTATCCTTCCATTATCCCTCCACTCCCCAGTCAACTCTATCTGATGAGTCGCTATTTAGCCCAAGTCCTTCATTTCACACTCCTGGCCCTCTCAGCCCTTCACCTATCAAGGTCGCTCCAGAGGCCTCTGGTCATAACTTGTCCAATGGAAAGCTGTCCCATGAGGTGGAGGAGGGTGTCACAGGAAGTTCGTACGACCACAGTTTTAACAGCATAGATGGTGGAAGAGATGAGTCGGGTCTTGCAGGAGGAGGCAGGTCAATGCAAAACAAGGACCTGCGTCACATCAATGGACAGAATGGAGGTAGTATTGTACTGAGTGGAGAGAGAGCTGGAGCCCTCCAGTTCAGAGGTCAGGAGTCCCCAGAGCCTGGCAGTCAGAGGATGGGGAATGTGGAGGTGTTTAAAGAGAAGGAAGGACAGGGGAGTAAAGGTTTACTGCAGGCTGATACTTGTGATGTGCCCCCCTACTCCCCTTCGCCCGGTGAGAACTCTACAGAGGCCCCTCTGCTCCCCATGTCGTTGTACCAGCACAGGGTGAGAGGGCTGGTACTGGCCCTGCTGGTGGAGCCAGACTTCCACAGCAACACTGCAGCCACGGAGGAAGTGGTGAGGAACTTTTGGGGAATATGGGAGGGATATGAATGTTTGTTCATGCATGAGTGTTCCACGAGTTTCCGCCTTCTGGACCACCACCTGTGTTCAACTGTTAGAAAATGAAATGTATAAACTGGGTGGTTCAAGCCCTGAATGCTTATTGGCTGACAGCCATATACCACGGGTATAGCCAGACCATATATACCACAAACCATATACCACGGGTATAGCCAGACCATATATACCATAGACCATATACCATGGGTATGACAAAACATGTATTTTTACTGCTCTAATTACATTGGTAACCAGTTTATAATGGCAATAAGGTACTTCGGAGGCTTGTGGTATATGACCAATATACCGGCTAAGGGCTGTCGTGTTTAAGAACAGCCCTTAGCTGTGGCATATTGGCCATATGCCACACACCCCTCCCCCGTACCTTATTGCTTAAATATACTATTGCCCTACGTGTTATTTCAGCAGTTTGTTATTTAGTCTACTCTCACCCTGTGGTTTATGCTCAGTATCACAGCAGCCTGGCATCTTTAAACGGACTGGAGGCACATCTGAGGACCACTGCTCTGAGGACTCCCGGCCCACATGGACCATACACCTTTGCACACTTTGACTGTATACAGAACACGCTCACAAGTGAGGCTTGAATATTCTCAGCGCTCTCTGTATATTCTATACTTATTTTTTCCACCTTTGTCTGACTCTTACCTTTTGCCTCTCTCTCTTTCTCCATTTCTGTCTATGGAACCATGTCTTTCAGTTTCGCAGTGTTCACCTTACTGCTAGAGTGAGTAGAAAGCTCAGTGCTTTGCAGTAGCTGATTGGGATGTTTTGGGGCATTTTGTGGGACTGTGGTGTTTTGTGTGAACTTTGTGTTAGCTGATATGGGTATTTTGGGGTACATTTGAGCAACTAGGACTCTACACGATCTCAGGCTTTTTTATTGCGTGGTTGATTGCCGTTCATGTTTGTGTGGCATTTGTAACGAGAGACTGCTGTGTGTCCCTGCAGCCAACCTGTCTGGCAGGCCCGGGGGAGCCCAGGAGTGTTCCTTTGTGAGAGCCACATCGCTGCTCCACTCGCATTTCTCTCACACTGAAGCTCTGCAGGAGGCTATTGTCAGGTCAGTATGACCAGCAGTGATGGAGGGGGCTCTCACCATTCATTACTCCTCAAGGCTGATAATGGGGGTAGTGGAACTGAGGCCATCACTATGCCGTTTGTATTATCCTTGAGTGTTTTGGCATTGAGTTGTATGTATAATGTTTAGACACAATGTTTATACCACAGGAGCGCTGGTGCAGCTGTGTACGGGACCCGCAGCGTGGCCCAGGAGACGTACTTCCTGCAGCAAGGCGGAGCAGTGAGAAACTCTGGCATTCCTAACCACCAGGACAGCGCTTTCTCTCTGCCCAGCAAGGCCCGACACAGATTAATGAAACATGGGATAAACCTGCTCTGACTGACCATGACAAGGAGAGTTCCACCAGCACCTTTCTCTACTCAGTCACTGCTCTGAATATGATACTCTTTAAATTCATTTCCAACACTGTACTTACACTGAACCTTTTTGCAAGTTAATATAAGCACTTTGTAAAGAATTATAGGAAGTTGTATGTATTTAGCTTTTTCTGTTATTGCGTGGAGTTTAAGAAATGTCTGCTTTATCTGTAATGTTGTCACTTGTTCGCTTTGCTGTATGGTTCTTGTCCTATCTTGGTCAGGTCATTATTGTATAACAGAATCTGTTCTCAATGACTTAGTTGGTTAAATAAAATATACTATTTACAAGAATGATGGTCAAGTCCTACATTGTTTTGTGTTAATGTGCAGAGGGCCATGATCTTTGTCAAGACTGCAGACATTTTGCACTATGAAATTCCAACACACCACATGAGCTTATACAGAACACAAGTGGTTTTGTGTAACAAATACTCAATGTACAAACTTTATGACATGGCTGCTGGGTATCCTAATCACTGTAATCCTCTCGGCTGCCACTGAATCCTTCACCACCACCACCCACAAATGACATAGTGTATGTAGAATAAATATGTATTTACAGATATCATGTAATTATTGTGTACTCTTGGATTTCCTTATGGGGTTTATTTTGATTAAGACAACTCAAAAGCCATTGCGTACACTCAATGTGATAATTTTCAGTCCTGTTCCAAAAATATTCGATGAGGTTGTTTGCAAAGACTGCAGTGGGTGATTCTTGGAAAAAGTATTTTGTCAATAGATCTTGGTCTTATGGCAAGCACTTTTTCTTCCAAGTAAACTATTTCAAATGCATGTATTCTAATGTGGTTATTTACAATAGATCAACTGATGTATGGATGAATTAGTAAATTAACTCTATCTTAATTGTCTAAATGAGCTGCACATTGTACTCTAAATTACAGGGGCCACTGTGGTCCCTGTAGTGTCATATCAATAATAGGCCTAGTAGCTCAATGGAACAAGAGATATGGCGCTCGCAGCATTTTTCAAACACTAGTACGAACACCAACCCCACTTGTTATCATGGTAATTATATTGTTTTGGGTGAAGTGGAGGAACAATGACTAAATGTAAGTTGACATGAAATGTAAGATAATTTGGGGCTTCATAACATACAGGACTGTCTACGTGCGAACGCTATCCATATAGAAAGTAATCTCGGTTTCTGTGCCTTTTGTTTGTCTTGTAAATGAAACCATTCTTGGTGGTCCAAATATAGTGTAATTAGGGTCATTAGTTGCGTAGCTGAATTTGAATGACTGGAGTAGGTGTTCTCGGGTGCCTTATTATGCAAACGCATTTTATGGGCCAGTGGGGTGCAAATAGGTGGTTAGGGGCACGAAAAAAACAGGGTGTGGAGAAACAGAATAAAAATTCTAAGTGGCAGAATGCCCGGCCATTGTCAGCGTAAGGGCATACCCCTTAAACCACGGAGATAAGCGGTCCTTTTCAGTAAAGCTGTACCACTGGACGGAGCTGGTACAACTCTAGTAGAGCACTCCAACTACGCACCCACCACCATGGCTTTTACAGCCTTATTTTGGATTGCCTTAATGTGCTTATCTATGACTACTCATTTAATTGGAGTACAGTGTCGCGCAGTTAAGGAGTTACTGTCAACGTCATCCACTTTTCAGGATGGACACAAGACTTTACACACAGATATCTTGAGACGGTGGCGACGGGAGAGCGAGGCGACACAGCGGCAACATTGCGCACTGTTGGCAGTGCCTTGGATGGAAACCAACGCGCTCCCGATGGATTTGGCACAGCTACACCGTCTTCGGGTGCTTTCAATGCCCCAAGGAGGTTTACGGCGTGCAGTCTATCCAGAGCAACCGCTATTCCGTTTTGTCAGACAGGTCTATCGTTGCTGTCAGTTACGTTTCCATTGCAGAGGCGTCAAGGGGATTCAGGGTCGTATCAGTGGAGGTAGGAATCTAAATCCAGGCATTTGAAGTAGATACTCAGCCATTTATTGTGCCTACTCTTGGACTAAATAAGTAAGCCTATGTAGACAGACCTACAATAAAGAATCTAAATTCAGACTTAGGTTTTATAGAAGATAACATTCATTCTAGTGAGGAGAAATGGGGCCACTGTCACATTCTGAGTGGTACTTCTTTCATTTAGGCCTTACATAATGTTTTTCCCCCCCACTAGATACAGACATGGAGTTCCTTCTCAGTCAGGATGTTCTGTCAGTGACAGTAATGAGAGCTGAGATTCATCTCCGTGTGCTGAATCCTCAACACCTGAACATTGAGCCTGTCCTTTCCTACATGGCAAAACGCAAGCTTCCCACACGGTAAGAGTCATGGTTGACATGATGATATACTTACTTAGCTGTATTACCTCAACTTTTTATATAACTATATTCCATATCTATGGAAACTGAAAGTTGTGATTATGAGGCAAAAGTACTGTGGTCCTGACTCCACTCTTCACCTTTTTATTCCACAGATACAGTTTGCTGTCAAAGGAAAACATTCTGGAGCTTCAAGTTGATCTGCTGTTTCTATTCCAAGGTCTTCAGGAGGCAGCTGGTGGTGCCGTAGAGGGGCCAAGCCTAGTTGGCATGCGAAAAGTGGGGGAGCTTTCAAGTGGGGGCCCACGAGAAAGGCCAGGAGCTCCATGGTCTCTGCAGGATACCAATGTTGATCTGTGGGGGGAGGGGGTGGGCCCCCTGCTGACCAATGTGGAGTTAGGCCTTGCCCTGAACTGTGACAGGGGGGGGGTGGAGGTATCTTGTGAGCACAATGGAGTCCACCTATTACACTCTCCATTCATTGCTCTCTCCTACAGATAAAGATGACACAAACCAGGATTGTACACACTATCACATTTTACCTTGCGATGCTCCATAACCCCATCTCCATGTTGTCTCGAATGTCCTCAAGTCTATGAAGCTGCATTTATTTTTCTGAGGGCAACAACTTTTATTACTGTTATGTGAAGGTAGTGGATGTGATGTGTTCACTACCTAACATTTTTTAAATAATTGCAAAATCTATATATTTTTAAGATGTTATACCCCAAGCGGTATGGGGTTCTTTGCACTTCAGCAAATGCTTGTATATATTAAATTATCTGTGTTGTTGTGTTTTGTAAGAAAGATTTTGATTTGTAAAGATGCAAATATTGTATATAATCACATATGTTTATTGGAAATGTGTTTGTTTTTCCTTTATTGAAACTGAATCTTATTAAATTGGCGAAACTCTGTCTCTCTTTTTTTTGTTGCATTAAACAAAAGTTGTTCATAAAAGGGTACAGTCCTAAACTGTGGCAACAATCTCATTGTCTTGTATCTTATGTATGTGTGATTCACTTGTTGTTTTCCCTGTTTTTTCACCTGCAGTTTTCAAGCAACAGGTGGGGTTTTTCTCTCAGCTGACAGAGAGACCTTCTCTTGCTAGGGCTCCTGAGTGGCGCAGCGGTCTAAGACACTGCATCTCAGTTTTAGAGGCATCACTACAGACCCCGGTTCAATCCTGGGCTGTATCACAACCGGACGGAATCAGGAGTCCCATACGGCGGTGCACAATTGGCCCAGGGTCGTCTGGGTTTGGCCGGGGTAGGCTGTCATTGTAAAATAAGAATTTGTTCTTAACTGACTTACCTAGTTAAATAAAAATATGCTTCAACACAAGTTTTGACAGTTGGTGTGAAGAAAAGTGGTGGACAAAGAACTCCACCTGGACTACTAAATCATGAGAAACCAACAGCTAGCAAAAACATCTATGCTGAGTTGTTGACACTTAATTGTCCATGAAATGGCAAATAAGAAATTGTTATGAGTTATAAATGGTAATGAGGGAAAAGGAAAAATAAGAAAAAACACGTCAACAACTTAAACTCAGTTTCATAATACAGTCAAAGGGGGAAACATCTCCCGGGTGGCGCAGTGGTCTAGGGCACTGCATCGCAGTGCTAGCTGCGCCACCAGAGTCTCTGGGTTCGCGCCCAGGCTCTGTCGCAGCCGGCCGCAACCGGGAGATCCGTGGGGCGACGCACAATTGGCATAGCGTCGTCCGGGTTAGGGAGGGTTTGGCCGGTAGGGAGGGTTTGGCCGGTAGGGATATCCTTGTCTCAGTATGTAAAAATGTAATAAAATGTATGCACTCTACTGTAAGTCGCTCTGGATAAGAGCGTCTGCTCTTGGCCGGTAGGGATATCCTTGTCTCAGTATGTAAAAAAAAAAAAAAAAAATGTAATAAAATGTATGCACTCTACTGTAAGTCGCTCTGGATAAGAGCGTCTGCTAAATGACTAAAATCTAAAATGTAAAAAATGATATAGAGGTAAAAATGTCAGTAGTACTACAGTAGTTATATATTCTGTTGGCAGAAGCCAAGTAAAAGGGGTTTGGATTGGTTTTGATTAGAAAGGATATTTGGATTTGTGTTCATTAAGGATCCCCATTAGCTGCTTGCAAGGGGTCCAGCAACAATAACGCAGTTATATACATTTTAAAATATGTCATTACATTTCAGAACACTTTTCACAACACATTGTGTGTTCCCTCAGGCCACTATCCTACTACCACATATTTACAATACCACATCCATGTATACGTGTCTTATCATGTGAATGTGTGTCTGTGCCTGTGTGTGTGTGTCTCTTCACAGTCCCCACTGTTACATAAGGTGTCTTTTTTTATCTGATTCTACTGCTTGCATCAGTTACCTGATGTGGAATCGAGTTCCATGTAGCCATGGCTCTAAGCAGTACTGTGCGCGTCCCATAGTCTGTTTTTGACTTTGGGATTGTGAACAGACCTCTAGTGGCATGTCTTGTTGGGTATGCATGTGTATCCGAGCTGTGTGTTAGTAGTTTAAACAGACACCTCAGTGCATTCAACATGTCAACAAGAAGTGAATTTCTCCTCCACTTTGAGCCATGAAAGATTTACATGCATATTATTAATGTTAGTGCTCTGTGTACATTTAAGGGCCATGCTGTGCTGCCCTGTTCAGAGCCTATTGTAATTTTCCGAGGTCCCTCCTTGTGGCACTTGACCACACGACTGAACAGTAGTCCAGGTGTGATCTGCCTTGTTGATAGTGTTGTTAAAAAGGCAGAGCAGCCTTTTATCATTGACAGACTTCTACCCATCTTAGCTACTGTTGTATCAACATGTTTTGACCATGACAGTTTACAATCCAGGGTTACTACAAGCAATTTAGTAACATTAACTTACTCAATTTCCACATTATTTATTACAATATTTAGTTGAGGTTTAGGGTTTAGTTTATGATTTGTCCCAAATACAATGCTTTAACTTTTTGAAATATGTAAGACTAATTTATTCCTTGCCACCCATTTTGAAACTAACTGCAGCTCTTTAAATGTTGCAGTGATTTCATTCACTGTAGTTAGTAGCTGACGTGTATAGTGTTGAGTCATCCGCATAGGCTACATTTTTTGTCAGATTTGACTTTTCGTAGCAGGTTAGGATAATTAGGGTGGGACAACAGTTAGGACATAAACTGTATCCATTCTAGCCAAGACAATCTGGACTCGAGCTCCTCTGACTGTGCATCTGCGCAGTAAAGTTATTTTGGTAAAAGATCGCGATTGGTTTATCATGATGCCAATCAATCTTGAGCCCCACCAGGAGTTGTCATTCGTTAAATTACCCAACACGGAAGTAGAAATATCGACATGTGAGCGAAATGGTGCGACTAAAATCCAGGTAAAATAGCTCGTATTTACATGTTGCTAATGTGTACAATTATAAAGTTCTCCCCTCCTGATCAAACGCTTTTATTCGCAGATATTTGCTGTGTGAAGTTTGCGTATCAGATCGACGCAATCTGTTACTGCTAGATGACCGAGCCATCTACTCTGCCACAAAAGCAGCAGTAGCTCGAGCGCACGGTGACTATGGCGCTGCACTGTCCAGCCTCGGATTCTCAGGTATTGATAAAGGGAATTAGTCCACCTTGTGTAACTAAGCAATGTGATTTGATCACTTAAAGTAACGTTAATGATGCAATAGCATACACTTGAAAAGGGCTTGCAGCCCACTATGCTAGACTAGGTTTACAATAACAATTCTGATTAGTTAACTGACAGTGGCGTAAACTGCTTTTGTACTTTATTTATTTGAACTGTTACTTCTACATTCCTGAATGTACGTTTTACTCCCTACAGCTTCCTTGACACCCAAAATTACTAAAATGCTTAACAGAACAAGAAAATTGTCCAATTCATGCACTTCAAGAGAATGTGGTCATCCCTACTGCCTCTGAGCGGGCAGACTCAATAAACCCAAGCGTCAATTGTCTGAATGTTGAAGTGTGCCCCTGGCTATCCGTGCATTTTAAAAACAAGAAAATGTTGCGATCTGCTTTGCTTAATAAGGAATTTGAAATGATTTACTCTTAAGTATATTTACAACCAAACACTGACATTTACTCAGGTAGTCTTTTTACTGAGTATCTTTCTATTGAAAAAGGTATATACTTTTACTCAAGTATGACAATTGGGTACTTTTCCCACCACTGGCTGACATTACATAAGATAAGTGATATTGTTGGAACTCAACGTGCAGCTAGGGGGCTGCTGGTGGTACGAACCACTGCTGTTGTGCCCTTGAGGAAAGCACTTAACCCACTAACCTGAACAGCTTCTACACCCAAGCCATAACTGATAAATAGCTAACAAAATCGCTACCCGGACTACCTGCAATGACTCTTTGCACACACAGTCTTAGGCCTATACCAACACACATACTGATGCAACACGTTTGCTGCTACTATATCAATCCTGTTGCGTAGTCACTCTACCCCCCCCCCCCCCCCACCCATCTACAGTGCATTTAGAAAGTATTCAGACCCCTTCACTTTTTCCATGTTTTGTGATAGCCTTATTCTAAAATGTATTATTTTTTAAATCCCCTCCACACAATACCCCATAATGACAAAGCAAAAACAATGTAGAAATTAATTTATTACAAAAACAAATCACATTTACATAAAGTTCAGACCTTTACTCAGTACTTTTGAAGCACCTTTGGCAGTGATTACAGCCTCGTCTTCTTGGGTATGACGCTAAAAGCTTGGCACCTGTATTTGGGGAGTTTCTCACATTCTTCTCTGCAGATCCTCAAGCTCTTATCAGGTTGGATGGGGAGCGTCACTGCACAACTAATTTCAGGTCTCTCCAGAGATGTTTGAGTCCGGGCCTCTCAGACATTGAGACAAGTCCCGAAGCCACTCCTGCGTTGTCTTGGCTGTGTGCGTAGGGTCATTCTGTTGGAAGGTGAACCTTCACCCCAGTCTGAGGTCTTGTGCAGGTTTTCATTAAAGATCTCTGTACTTTGCGCCGTTCAGCTTTCCCTCAATCCTGAGAAGTCTCCCAGTGCCTGCTGCTGATAAACAACCCCACAGCATGATGCTGCCACCAGCATGCTTCACTGTAGGGATTGTGCCAGGTTTCCTCCAGACGTGAAGCTTGGCATTCAGGCCAAACGGTTCAATCTTGGTTTCATCAGACCAGAGAATCTTTCTCATGGTCGGGCCTTTTGGACACCTTTTGGCAAACGCCAAGCAGGTGGTCATGGGCCTTTTACGGAGTGGCTTCCATCTGGCCACTCCACCATAAAGGCCTGATTTGGTGGAGTGCTGCAGAGATGGTTGTCCTTCTGGAAGGTTCTCCCATCTTCAGAGGAACGGTTGGGCTCTTGGTCATCTCCCTGACCAAGGCCCTTCTCCCCAGATTGCCCTGTTTTGGCTGGACAGTCATCTCTAGGGAGAGTCTTGGTTGTTCCAAACTTCTTCCGTTTAAGAATGGAGGCCACTTTTCTTGGGGACCTTGAATGCTACAAATGTTTTGGTACCCTTCCCCAGATCTGTAAAGGACCTGTAAGAACTTCACTGTCAGTCTACACCTGTTGTTTACGAACCACTTGACAAATACAATTTGATTTAACCCCAAATTGCTTTCCATCCAGGGTGGGGTAAATTGGCTGGGGGTAAAAAAGGCTGAGGATAATTCATAAAAGTAATGAATAAATTATATTTTTCAGTGAAATATCTGAATGCCCACACTGGAATTGTGTTCCTGCGCTGTCGGAAGAGCCACTACAGACTCATCTGGTCTGCATTGCCATTCATCACCCGTCTAGAGATCCGAGGGCAAAGAGTGCCATGTTTTCTGAACTGTTTGCATGTGGGAGGTAAGACAGACCAACTTCCGTTTGCATGAACAAGTTGTAGCTGATATTTGGGATGTAAAAGTGACACGCATGCATACATTATTTGTATTTATTTGCACACAAAAAAAGACAGGTTTCTAACTTGTTTTTATTTGAACTGTTTTGTCTTCCACCTAAGAGGGCTTATATGAAAGAAGTTTGTTCAGTTAATCAAAGCATACTAATTAAAATTGAACATTACAATTTTTTAAAATATATATACCAGCTCTAGTGCCGTCATCAATTTAACAAAGATATATATTTTGCACTGAGGGTAACTAACTGCAAATTCAATGTCTACTTACTTTAATTTTATGCAGGAACGATCCGGACATGTCAGAAATTTCTGGTCCGATACAATACTCAGCAGCTCCACCGGATGCTCCCCCTCTGTCAGAGTGAAGGTATGCAATGGTTTGCTTTATTTTTGTACATCAGTTCCTTACCCATGCACGGTTTTCTCATTGCAGACAATATGCCTAGTAATCTAGTAAATTTGAATAGGCAATAACCAGGTTACAGAGAAGCTATAATTTGGTGGGACTTCCAAAGCAAATATACTTTTTGTTATTATTTTGTACGCTACTCCTCTTACACTGTTTAAGATAGAAATGCCGTTCAAACTTTAATGTGCAGAAAGTTCTGGAATAGTGTGCTTGCGTAACTTTTTCATATTTTTAAACTTAATTTTGCTGTCTTTTTGTCTATCTTCATTCACTTTAATGGGACTTTTTTTCAACTTTCTAAAGCGCCTCATTGTGACATCATCACTTCCAATATTCACTGTAAACAATAACGTTTGACACATCAGCTTATTTGACCACTTTGCGATCAGCTTAGTTCGTAAAATCACTTTGGCGATCTACCCCGATGTCAGAGTATTCTCGTCTGAGTGTGCCAGAGCACAGAATAACGAACGCTCAACACCCGTTGAATATTGCTGGTGTCAGTAAACGTCGGTTTAAAAAAGCATGATTGAATTGTTGCCAGCAGCAGTTAAGTTAGTCACCAACACTTTGGATAACCTAAAAATAGGATGAGTAAAATGGTCAGAGTGAGATGTTCCCTCATTTGTGTCTGGAATTAGCTAACCAACATTAGCCAGTTAGCTTGGGTGCTTGGCTGCCGTTGTGTGGCCAGAACGCTCGGATCAACCTTACACCTCGGCCAGAGCGTCCAGTGTGCGCGCTGAACGCACCGAGAGTGAAACGCTCTGAATTTACAAACGCCCAGAGGGCACTGAGCACACTCTGGCACTCCAGATTGAATTTATGAACCCTTAGACAAAAAGTTACAGTATATGAAATCTTCCTCTACTTCTCTGCTATTCAAATCTGGCGTTTGAACAAAAATATATTTTACCATTTTAACCTTT
The DNA here is from genome assembly GCF_045679555.1 of Salvelinus alpinus. Lineage (NCBI taxonomy): Eukaryota > Metazoa > Chordata > Actinopteri > Salmoniformes > Salmonidae > Salvelinus > Salvelinus alpinus. The sequence continues at coordinate 38,964,974 of NC_092104.1, forward strand.
CTAGCGCAGGCGTTCCGTTAGTGGAACCCCTCGACAACATTCCGCTGAAAAGGCAGAGCGGGAAATTCAAAAATATTTTTTAGAAATATGTAACTTTCACACATTAACAAGTCCAATACAGCAAATTAAAAACACACAGCCATTTTCCAGCCACAGATAGGAGTCACAAAAAGCAGAAATATCGATAAAATGAATCACTAACCTTTGATCTTCATCAGATGACACTCATAGGACATCATGTTACACAATACATGTATGTTTTGTTCGATAATGTGCATATTTATATCCAAAAATCTGTCTACATTGGCGCGTTACGTGCAATAATGTTTTGATTCCAAAACATCCGGTGATCTTGCAGATAGCCACAGAAATACTAATAATAAACATCGATAAAAGATACAAGTGTTATTCACAGAATTAAAGATAGACTTCTCCTTAATGCAACCGCTGTGTCAGATTTCAAAAAAAGATTTGCGGAAAAAGCATCATCTGAGTACGGCGCTCAGAGCCCAATCCAGCCAAAGAAATTTCCGCCATGTTGGAGTCAACAAAAGTTAGAAATAACATGATAAATATTCACTTACTTTTGAAATTCATCAGAATGCACTCCCAGGAATCCCAGTTCAACAATAAATGACTGATTTGTTCCATAAAGTCCATAATTTATGTCCAAATAGCTATTCGTTGTTAGCATGTTAAGCCCAGTAATCCATCTTCATGAGCACTAGGTCCAGACAGAAACTCAAAGTTCCGTTACAGGTCGTAGAAACATATCAAACGATGTATGGAATCAATCTTTAGGATGTTTTTAACATAAATCATCAATAATGTTCCAACCGGAGAATTCCATTGTCTTTAGAAAAGCGCTGGAACGAGAGCGAACTCTGTCGGGAGCGCGCGTCACGAGCCTGAGACACTCTGCCAGACCACTGACTCAAACAGGTCTCATGAGCCCCTCCTTTATAGCAGAAGCCTGAAACAAGTTTCTAAAGATGGTTGACATCTAGTGGGAGCCTTAGGAAGTGCAACTTAACCCCATAGACACTGTGTATTCGGTAGGCCAAGCTTTGAAAAACTACAAACCTCAGATTTCCCACTTCCTGGTTGGATTTCTCAGGTTTTCGCCTGCCATATGAGTTCTGTTATACTCACAGACATCATTCAAACAGTTTTAGAAACTTCAGAGTTTTTTTCTCCAATACTACTAATAATATGCATATATTAGCATCTGGGACAGGGTAGCAGGCAGTTTACTCTGGGCACGCATTTCATGCAAAAGTGAAAATGCTGCCCCCTATCCCAAACAGGTTTTAAAGGTTACAGCTATTTGTCAGTTTAGAGTGATGAAAAGCAGCTAGCTAATGTTAGCTAACAGCTCTTACATATTGCTTCATCGAGCAGCCCAAACGGAGCCGTTGGTATGGATACCAATGCATTTCAATGGCAAAAAAGAGCCATCCACTAGAATGGTTGAAAGTATAATTCTAGATCTCTCCTCTTTCACCGCTTAACCTATTAACTCCAAACCAACGCTGATATGTTTTGACTGACCATACTTAGGTTCCTTGTCAATAGATTTTTGATACTATAATTGAACTAACCATTTTAAAATGTGCATAAATTAACATAGGTTTGAATGAGAACCAAAGAAATGCAGAGGTAGCAATTGAAAATGGTCCTGCTCCTTGGCCAATTAAGCTACAAGACCAACTTTAAAACATTCAAGCTATCTACTTCTATAACACATATAAACTAGAACTAAATAAATTTGCATAAATGTGCATAAAATAACTCCCCAACAGTAATTCTTGAACTGTTCAAGCTAGGGATACCAAACCACCTTTCAAATGTTCAGGCTATTAACTTCAAATTATTTAAATTTATCAACTATATAAATTAGCGTAAAATAACTCCCCAACATTAATTATTGAACCATTCAAGCTAGATACAGCAAACCAGCTTTCATATGTTCAGGCTATCCTAACCTTTCATCTACCTATGTTTTCAACTATAACCAGTCACCATCATTACTACTGCAGACAATACCACTACTATAACATTTTTCAAAACCATACACACTTCAAAACTACTTTGCTTTAAATGGTAAAGTAAAACTTTTTAAACTTCTACCATTACCACAAAAATACTTTTTAAAGAGGTAAAGCAAGTCACACTGCTTTTGTAATTCATGTACAATTACCATCTAGTTTGATTTCAAACCATTGAACTGAGAATTGAGCAAACTATACTGTGGCTGTTTTGTTTGTCTTTCATTGTGCAGCAGAGAGATCAGAGATCCGCAAGTCAGTACTGAGCTGCACCCTGAAGAAAGAGGCAGATGATGAAGAAGAGGAGGATGAGTGACCCCAACATCATTCTGACACTCTTGCTACTTGCAGTGTATCTCACCTCTGGGAAGACACTGTTAATCCCAATACAGGTAGTTCTGTTATTGGGCTGATGGATTTCATGACAGAATAGAGCCCTCAAACTCAACTCTGGACCTCGAAGCCAGTTCCACGTTTTTCATTGTTCACCTCTAATTAGGGACTAATTTAGTTGAGTGCAATTAATTCAGGTAGAACGGAAAACCAGGAGGTTCCGGACCTCGCAGATTAAGAGTTGAATACCCCTGGAATAGAGCCTGGTGCTTCAATGCAGCTGTTGTCGTGTGAATGCAGATCAGCTGTGAGCTAATTAAAACAAAGCAAATAAAACATGGGACATGTGTACATAAATAGTTTTGTTATTTCTGCTATGTGTATAATTAATGTTACTTTCTACACTGTTATGTATACATTTTCTGAAAGCAAAATAATAAAATCTCTTCTAGCAAGCCAACCATTTGCCCTTATTCATGACTCCAATTCCATTACATTACATTGAGCCATTGGATGTCCCCTTTAGCCTTGTGGAAAATGCTCTGATGCGGGCCAAATGCTCTGTCTAAACGCAAATATACGTGATACAGTTTTGGAAACATTTGGAGCGTATCTTTCATATACTGAACAAAACTAGATACAAAACATGCAACAATTTAAACAATTTTACGGAGTTACAGTTCATATAAGGAAGTCAGTCAAGTGAAATAAATTCATTAGGCCCTAATCTATGGATTTCACATGACTGGGCAGTGGCGCAGCCTATGCCCTCCCAAGCCCACCCACATGGGAGCCAGGCCCAACTAATCAGAATGAGTTTTTCCCCACAAAAGGGCTTTATTACAGACAGAAATACTCCTCAGTTTCATCAGCTGTCCGGGTGGCTGGCCTCAAACGTTCACGCAGGTGAAGAAGCCTGATGTGCAGGTCCTGGGCTGCTGTGGTTACACATGGTTTGCGGTTGTGAGGCCGGTTGGACGTACTGCCAAATTCTCTAAAACAAAGTTGTGGTAGAGAATTAAATTATTTGGCAGCAGCTCTAGTGGACATTCCTGCAGTCAGCATGCTAATTGCACACTCCCTCAACTTGAGACATCTGTGGCATTGTGTTGTGACAACTGTACATTTTAGTGGCCTTATGTTCCCAGCACAAGGTGCACCTGTGTAATGATCATGCTGTTTAATCAACTTCTTGATTTGCCACACCTGTCAGGTAGATGGATTATCTTGGCACAGGAGCAATGCTCACTAACAGGGATGTAAACAAATCTGAGAGAAATATGTTTCTGTCCATATGGAACATTTCTGGGCTCTTTAATTTAAGCTCATGAAACATGTGTTTTATATTTTTGTAAAGTGTGTGTGTGTGTGTATATTTTTTTTAATCAATTACAAAATATATACTTAATGTTTTAGGAAAGTTACACCCAGCTGTATTTTCAAGAACACTGACTCCAACCGTGACTACACTTCCTCCCCTCCAATTTCTTCATTGATCCAGCTATAGTCCATGCGGTACATTCAATTGAGAACTCAAGGTCTGGGTATATGTACCCCCCCTTGGGTTTTCCAGAGCTAGCCAACCATACTGCCACTTTTTCCTCAAACATTTAGAGAAGGACCACAATGAGGGGGACGACAATTCACTCTGAACTAGTATTCACATGTATGTTACTTGTATTCTCATTTTTACTTTCAGAAAGAAACACAAACAATACGGATGTTGGGTTCCTACTACATTTCCCACAATCCCACCCTGTACAAAACAACAACGCGCAAACGTCTCATCCGGGTCTCTGTGGTTCCTGTTTGGCGACCTGTCGCCATTAGTTTTAGCTCGTCCGTTAGATAATATATTTTTGGGGGATAACTTCACAATTGTCCGTTTTCCATTCTTTGGAGAACGGTCAACGCCTTTTTGGGGCCAAGTGTTTCCCAGAACGCGAAAACGCTCAACTTTCCTGGGTCTTGGCCCCGCGGTGTGAGCCTTCGCTTCGTTCTCAATTTCTACACCGCCTCCATTACTGAGACGCCTAAATTGTGTCTCTATTTTTCTTGGTTTGTTTTGTTGTCAAGATGTCGCCGTAATGGAGTCTCCCAGTTTGACCGAAATTAAACAGGGCCTTCGCTGCCTGACCCGCACTCGCTACAATCCACTCTCCTCTCCCTTTGTCCCATTTAATGCTAGGGAGTTCGGACGCTCTCTCCCCGGAGCTCGGCCTAAATACCTCTCGCAGAAAGGACACAACCATGGAGAAGAATCCAAACAGCAATGCCAACAGCAACAAGGTTCCGCCCCGTTCGAGTTCTACAGGCCCAACACCTGGAGAATCTAAACCGAAAACAGGTGAACATTAATCAATGTCTTTTCTAATTCGAACTAAATCCTAGCCAATCTCCTTCTAGCTGGTTTAGAATTGTAGTCTTTGGGTGTCACGGAGTAGAGCGACACAAGGTCCATAGGTAACGGCTAATCAGCCTACTAAATGACACCCACAGATTACAATTCTAAAGAGTTTATACAAATATTAGCTTCTTAGATATAGTGTAACTGTGGGGTCATTCCATGTCATAAGCCATAACACCCACCATCTCAGATTGTTCTGAAATTGATTCTGTAGATAGAACAGAAAAGATGAGCATTCCAGTAATATTATTTTGTTGAAATGTAATTTGATCTCTGAGAAATTAAGCAAAGTGATTGCATCCAGTGACAATTTTTTTGTTTATAGGATTATTATAATATTCAATAAATATATGCCCAGTACCTAACATCCGATTTGGGCCAAACTTTTTTCTAACAATGAGTAAGACATGACTCCAAAGAACTGGTCAAAAGCCACCCACGGACCACCCCACGCCAATCCCAACCGAACAACAAGTATAGAGTATCAGTTCTCGTATGTCTGAAGTAGTATGGAACTGCGGCTTGGAGTATTGTTTCTTCATCCTGTGTAATGTCTTCTCAGTGAATTTGGTGATGTCACCCCCCCATCAGTGAAATTAATCATTTCAGTTTATAGAAGGGGATATATACCTATAATGACCAGCTTTTGACCACTAGAAGGAGCTGTTCCTTCTATTAGGTGTTTTGTTTAACCAAATAACATTTTGGTTTCCTTACCATGTAAATGCTCTATGGACAAGGTATGACTGCAACCCATGTTTTGGTAACATTGTCACTGTTTCAAATGCTAACATTTTTGCATTTGTAGCACAAATCAGTGGTATCTATATTAGCGCTTTTGTGCTTCGTAACCAAATGATCTATAAAGGGGATGGGCAACTTTGATTGGGATGGGGGGCACAACATCTGAAATCATCATGATGCTCCCCCGTCCCCACCGTGTGAGCAAAACATTTTAGCTACCCCTTCTTGACAGCGGGTAGTGACTTTACTGATTTATATATATTTTTTTAAATGTGCATTTCTACACTTTGCCATGGGAAGTAGAGAAAATGTTGTGGTTTTTAAAGCACGTTGGCTGTAATTCTACACATTTTGAAATGGGGAGGGAGAATATTCTGCAATTTTATAACTAATTTCATGTAATTCTACTCATTTTGCCATGGGACAGAGGAACATTTGCGGTTTTACAGCCAATTTCCTGCAGTTCTACACTTTTTGCCATAGGGTGTAGAGAAATATTACGTTTTTCATGTGATATTCAGGTTGATGGTGGCGTTGAAACCCGTGTCAAATACCGATTTCAACTTAGTCAGTTCGTCAGTGACTAACTAATTCAATGGTGGACCCCTGATTGGTAATTCAATAATAATTAGGCCAACTACAAGTTTGTCTAGCGGCCAGCTATCTAAACTAAACAATCTCAAAAAAATGTGCAGACATGGGCTAATTGAGTGACTGTCAGTGACTTATACCCTGACTACACCGCTCGTGTTGCAAAATATATTTAGAAATCAATATTATTAAATTATTGCACCCATACTGCTCGCGCATGTCAATGAGCGTCTGTGTTGCCATGGGCTAAAATAGAAGTCAGTTCTATTTGTGACGTAGATCGCAGTGCAAGTCCTGCCTCTCCCATCTCCTCATTGGTTTATAGAAGCAGGTACCCACGTGCTATCCCCTCATTGGTTATACCAATGTGGGTGATTGAAAGATGAACTGTGTTGTCGGTCGTCGTGGTAATACTATAAAAGTTTAGATGCCAATCACCATATAAGTTCAAAGAAGAGAAGACTATAAACGATTCGGTTGAACGTTTTGTGTGTGGATTAATTGTCGGAGTAGAGGACTTTGTGCATTTCAGGTAAAATAACTCAATGTTTATATCCCAGGGCAAATTGGCTAGCAACAGCAAGCTAGATAAATGGGACAAATTAGCAAGTGCAAGCTAGCTAGCTAAATTGCCATAAATGTTTCATGCTTTTTGACCTGTCCCCAAATTAATGTAATTGGTTCAGAGTTTGTTTTGATATTTTAACCTGCGTGTCGTGATCGCGTTTGGTGTGGGGGGACAAAATACATTTATGCACACACGCAGCCGGTTTGGGTTCCGTGTTACATAACAAGAGAAGAACTGCTGATGCACAATGAAATTGAAATTACACCTTGCGTATTCTAAATTGCAAAGTATATTGAGACTGACTGGGGAGAGAGAGTCTCAATTTACTGTTGCAAGTTAGAATAGTAGAATATGCAAGGTGTAATTGCCACGGGCCCCAATTTGCCAATCCCTGATCTATAAGTAACAATTTTTAGATACTTAATGATTTGACCATAAAGTTTTGAAATGCTAATATAGATACCATTGACTTGCATTAGATTTGTGCCACAAATGCCAAGAAGTTAGCATTTGAAACAGTGGGCAACAAAACCAAACCATGGGTTGCAGTCATACCCTGTAAGCAGTCTATTGTCAAGGTAAGGAAACAAATGTCATTTTGGGTGAACGATTTCAGAACAATCTGAGATGGTTGGTGTCAATCCTCTTAAAGTGCTTTTTGAGGTGGAACAAACCTGTGGAAAATCCCCTTCCCAGTCAGTCTATTCTGTGTATTGGACATTCATATTGCAATGTACAGCCTTACCTATGAATATTGGGTCCATGAAATGGGGTAAGGCTGTACAATGCAAAATTAATGTCCAATAAACACAATAGGTACGACAGAGACTCGGATGAGACATCTGCATGTTGTTTTGTACAGGGTGGGATTGTGGGAAATGTAAGAACCCAACATTCATAATTTTTTTATTTTCCCTTTGAAAGTAAAAATGAGAATACAAGTAACATAAATGTGAATTGTCGTCCTCTGTGGCACATAACCAGATAACATACAATATTCTGTTATTCTGAAATCCATTTTTTATCATGTTTCTTTAGACCTGCCTAAGAAAATGTATTTATTTTGATGGTGTATATGAAATGAATTTATTAGACATCTACTTTTATGTAGCTGTTCCAAAGGCGTGGAGACCTGGAGATGCTAAATGTGTTTGTTAATTAATGGGCAATTACCATGACACCGGCAGTCTTTTGCATGGCAAAATGTCATGACCGTCACAGCCCTAGATAAGAGTGAGTCAAGCATCGATCATCATGTCACCAGAATAAGACCCTCGATATTTATTGGAAAGGAGCAGCAGGATCACCGTGCACGTTCACCACCTTGTGAAGTTGTTCATAACTTATTTAATCTGTAGCCTAATAAACTGCATGGTTTCCCCGAGTTGTAGTAAAAGGACCACACATCATCGCGTGACTCCAAATTTACTTCGATATGATGGTTATTATATCAATATTTGCCCATAAATGTGTTTCCACTGCCATTTCTCGCATTCTGTCAGCATTTATAAAATTGTACCGGAATTGTTTCCATCACAGCTGTCGTGATTTTTAAGTAAAAAAATAAATGTATACGGTATGGCTTTACTCGCATAAACGTGGTTACTGAGTAGGCTGATACCTAGGGATCGAGTCCATGAAATGGGGTAAGGCTATACATTGCAATATACAGTACCAGTCAAAAGTTTGGACACCTACTCATTCAAGGGTTTTTATTTTCACTATTTTCTATATTGTAGAATAATAGCGAAGACATCAAAACTATGAAATAACACATGGAATCATGTAGTAACCAAAAAAGTGTATTTGAGAATCTTCAAAGTAGCCACCCTTTGCCTTGATGACAGCTTTGCACCTCTTGGCATTCTCTCAACCAGCTTCACCTGAAATGCTTTTCCAACAGTCTTGAAGGAGTTCCCACATATGCTGAGCACATGTTGGCTGCTTTTCCTTCACTCTGCGGTCCAACTCATCCCAACCCATCTCAATTGGGTTGAGGTCAGGTGATTGTGGAGGCCAGGTCATCTGATGCAGCACTCCATCACTCTCCTTCTTGGTCAAATAGCCCTTACACAGCCTGGATGTGTTTTTTGTGTCATTGTCCTGTTGAAAAACAAATGATAGTCCTACTAAGCGCAAACCAGATGGGATGGCGTTTCACAGCAGAATGTTGTGGTAGCCATGCTGGTTAAGTGAGCCTTGAATTCCAAATAAATCACAGTGTCACCAGCAAAGCACCATCACATCACCTCCTCCATGCTTCAGGGTGGGAACAAAACATGCAGAGATCATCCGTTCACCTACTCTGCGTCTCACAAAGACACGGCGGTTGGAACAAATTCTCAAATTTGGACTCATCAGTCCAAAGGACCGATTTCCATCGGTCTAATGTCCATTGCTCGTGTTTCTTTGCCCAAGGAAGTCACTTCTTACTGGTGTCCTTTTAATAGCGGTTTCTTTGCAGCAATTCGACCATGAAGGCCTGATTCACACAGTCAACTCTGAATAGTTGATGTTGAGATGTGCCTGTTACTTGAACTTTAAAGCAATTATTTGGGCTGCAATCTGAGGTGCAGTTAATTGCCGATTACATTTCTTTTCTTTTTTCTGAGGCTGGTAACTTTTTTTAATGAACTTGTCCTCTGCAGCAGAGGTAACTCTGGATCTTCCTTTCCTGTGGCGGTCCTCAGGAGAGCCAGTTTCATCATAGCGCTTGATGGTTTTTGTGACTGCACTTGAAGAAACGTTCAAATTTCTTAATTTTCCTTATTGACTGACCTTCATGTCTTAAAGTAATGATGGACTGTCGTTTCTCTTTGCTTATTTGAGCTATTCTTGCCATAATATGGACTTAGCCCTGTTTGGTAAAGAACCATCTTCTGTATACCCCCCTACCTTGTCACAACATAACTGATTGGCTCAAACCCATTAAGATTAAAAGAAATTCCAAAAATGGACTTTTAACAAGCCACACCTGTTAATTGAAATGCATTCCAGTTGACTACCTCATGAAGCTGTTTGAGAGAATGCCAAGAGTGTGTAAAGCTGTCATCAAGGCAAAGGGTGGCTACTTTGAAGAATCTCAAATATATTTTGAATTGTTAAAAAAATGTGGTTACTACATGATTCCATATGTGTTATTTCATAGTTTTGATGTCTTCACTATTATTCTACTATGTAAAAATAAAGAAAAACCCTTGAATGAGTAGGTGTCCAAACGTTTGACTGGTACTGTATGTCCCTAATGCAATTCTGAAGTATAATACATCCACAGTGCAGTTTCAACAGATTTCTTACATTTTTTTGTGTCAAATTAATTATTGTCTTTTGCTGAATTTATACATCAACATTTCAACTTTGTTTAGCGTCTAGTACAGTTGCACGATTACACTTTTTATACGTTTGCATCAGTTCAGTGGGGGACTTTTATTTTGAAGGTGAACTGCCAATTCCACCATTGTTGTTCACAACACACTGGTCATCCAAGCCAGAGCGTGTGAGCAGAGTTGAGCGGTTGGAAATCCCGCTCGTGCTTGCGCTCCATGTATGTCCATGTCTTTCCTAAAAACCACTCCACGCTCACAGGGGGAAAAAACTCCTGCTCTGAATTTGCTCCACTCATTAAGATCACAATTGAACCGGCCCCCATCTGTTTTTGTGACTACCTGGACCTACCAAGTTGGTTTTAAGGTATTGAAACCAAACCATATGGATTTGAATGAAAAGTAATTGAAAAAACATGAAGGTGAATGTAAGAAGTGACCATCATTTCAATAGACTACGTGTCATATTAAACAGCATAAACACTAAATGGGTCAGGAGCCAGACAGTGAGCCTAAGAAGGAATTAAAATTAATTATTTAGGCTATATTATTTCAAGGCTATAGCCTACAAAAGAAATACATTGAAGCAGTTGCAAGTGCGACACAATAGGTTGGTAGGGACATGAAGCACATTTCATAGTATTAAATCATTACATTCTATAAATTGCGCATATAGGCTGTGACTTACTTAGAATTTAAATACAAATGAAATAAAAAATGACTTTCCTTTTGAATTTATTTTCAGAATCATGAGTTTGGCCCGTCTGTGGCTTCAGGCTCATGCGATGGTGCCTGGAGAGCAGGTCAGCAGCGAAGAATATTCTCTCCACACTTGCAGAGCCGCTGGGGATGCTAAACACCCTTTTTTGGGCGTTCTTGCCAGGCTGGGCACAGGCTGGGCATAGTTGTTTAATTGGCTAAATAACCCAATCAAATATGCCAGGCTTATTGGGCCAAAATCAGTTATGGCCTATTGTATAGATAATATAACAAAATGTTTAAGAGATCTGATTTGTAGTTTGTGTGCCATTCTAGCAAAGTATTTATCTACCCACCTCATTCCTTTCTTTTAGCATAGTGTACTTACTACGTGCACATTATACTTCAGATAAGTGTATTTTCAGATTCCACAATTATTCTTTAGTTGTGGACACTACATCACCGCACCTTCTCTCTTGCTCTTGGTCCTGATCTTTATAAGTTACCTTGATTTTTATCAGTTTCTATATGAAAATATTTAGGGAACTTCATGACAGTAGCTAAAGCAAGGGGCTATTAGTAGCACACAAGTAGACTACAAATCCATGCTGTGGCGGGCATGCCCTGAGCTCATGAAGTGAGAACTACTGGAGCGAAATTGAAGCGGGCGAGGAGGCCGACGCTCCAGCCTTTGGGAATCTCGCGCCACGCTGCAGTCACATTGGGCACGCTCCGCTCACATACTCTGATCCACGCTACGTTGTAGGGCTGGTTTGTTTACGTGATATTGGAGGAGATGTAAGTCGTGCCTTTTGACAGAGCATTGAAACATTCACCAAGAGTCGGGTGCATAATGCTTTCTGCACATTGCATTGAATTTCATGTATATAGGCCTTTTCAATATGTTACTGATATCTAACCACAGGTAAACTATTGTCCAAACAGGCTAAGGTGGGCTGTTTCATAACTGCTATATGTGACCCTCCGTTGAGGAGAAAATTATTCCAAGTGTCTGTTTCATGCATATACAGAATATTAATTTTGTATTTTTGTACAGTCGTCCATAGAGGCTGGTGGAGTTAAGTTAGCTAGTTATAGGCCTTACGACAGTGGATGACATCTCATTTCGTCGTTGTAGAACAGTGATCACCAATCTTTTGAGTCAAGATCACTTTCGCAGTCAAAAAGCAAGCCGGGGTCTACCGCTCTAATATAATTTTTTTTGAACATGACTTAAAAAAAACAAGCCTATGCAACATAAACAAAAAAAATACAGTTCTGTAGGAATGAGGTTTGTGCATTAGGCCTAATACATTATCACAGCATATTGGCTATGCTTGACTTGCCAATATTCTTATCAGGCCATATTATACACTATGTACAAAGGTATGTGGACAACCCTTCAAATTAGTGGATTTTACTATTTCAGAGACAGGTGTATAAAATCAAGAGCACAGCCATGCGATCTCCATAGACAAACATTGGCAGTTGAATGGCCTTACTAAAGAGCTCAGTGACTTTCGCACCGTCATAGGATGCCACCTTTCCAACAAGTCCGTTTGTCAAATTTCTGCCCTGCTAGAGCTGCCCCGGTCAACTGCAAGTGCTGTTCTTGTGAAGTAGTAGGCTCAGGCGTGAAGTGGTAGGCCACACCACACTCACTAGCAAGTTCCAAACTGCCTCTAGACGCAACGTCAGCACAAGAACTGTTCATCGGGAGCTTCATGAAATGGGTTTCCACGGCCAAGCACAAGCCTAAGATCACCACGCGTAAGGCCATACGTCGGCTGAAGTGATGTAAAGCTCGCCGCCATTAGTCGCTCTGGATAAGAGCGTCTGCTAAATGACTTAAATGTAAAATGTAATTAGACTCTGGAGCAGTGGAAATGCGTTCTCTGGAGTAATGAATCACTTCACAATCTGGCAGTCCAACAGATGAATCTGGGTTTGGCAGATGCCAGGAGATCGTTACCTGCCCCGATGCATAGTGCCAACTGTAAAGTTTGGCGGAGGAGGATTAATGGTCTGGGGCTGTTTTTCATGGTTTGAGCTTGGACCCTTGGTTCCAGTGAAGGGAAATCTTAATGCTACAGCTTACAATGACATTCTAGACGATTCTGTGCTTCTTACTTTGTGGCAAAAGTTTGGCGAAGGACCTTTCCTGTTTCAGCATGACAATGCCCCTGTGCACAAAGCGAGGTGTTACAGAAATGGTTTGAGAGGTGTGAAAGAACTTGACTGGTCTGCACAGAGCCCTAACCTCAACCTCATCGAACATCTTTGGTTTGAATTGGAACCAGGCCTAATCTCCCAACATCCGTGCCCGACCTCACTAATGCTCTTGTGGCTGAATGGAAGTAAGTCCCTGGAGCAATGTTCCATCATCTAGTGGAAAGCCTTCCCAGAAGAGTGGAGGCTGTTATAGCAGCATAGCTCTCCCTCCCTCCGCTATCTGTGATCTTTGGGACATCTCTACTAGAGGTCGACCGATTAATCGGAATGGCCGATTAATTAGGGCCGATTTCAAGTTTTCATAACAATCGGAAATCTGTATTTTTGGGCGCCGATTTAGCCGGGGTTTTTTTTTTTTTTTACACCTTTATTTAACTAGGCAAGTCAGCTAAGAACACATTCTTATTTTCAATGACGGCCTAGGAACGGTGGGTTAACTGCCTTGTTCAGGGGCAGAACGACAGATTTTCACCTTGTCAGCTCGGGGGATCCAATCTTGCAACCTTACAGTTAACTAGTCCAACGCTATAACCACCTGCCTCTCGTTGCACTCCACAAGGAGACTGACTGCTTGTGTGTGTTACGCGAATGCAGTAGAAGCCACGGTAAGTTGAAAGCTAGCTAGCATTAAACTTATCTTAAAAAACAATCAATCAATCATAATCACTAGTTATAACTACACATTGTTGATGATATTACTAGTTTATCTAGCGTGTCCTGCGTTGCGTATAATCAATGCAACGCTGGGGGATGATTTAACAAAAGCTCATTTGCGAAAAAAGCACAATCGTTGGACGACTGTACCTAACCATAAACACCAATGCCTTTCTTAAAATCAATACACAGAAGTATATATTTTTAAACCTGCATATTTAGCTAAAAGAAATCCAGGTTAGCAGGCAATATTAACCAGGTGAAATTGTGTCACTTCTCTTGCGTTCATTGCACGCAGAGTCAGGGTATATGCAACAGTTTGGGCTGCCTGGCTCATTGCGAACTAATTTTCCAGAATTTTACGTAATTATGACAGAACATTGAAGGTTGTGCAATGTAACAAGAATATTTAGACTTAGGGATGCCACCCGTTGGATAAAATACCGAACGGTTCCGTTTTTTCACGTTTTGTTTTCGAAATGATAGTTTCCGGATTTTACCATATTAATGACCAAAGGCTCGTATTTCTGTGTGTTATGTTATAATTAAGTCTATGATTTGATAGAGCAGTCTGACTGAGCGATGGTAGGCAGCAGCAGACTCGTAAGCATTCATTCAAACAGCACTTTCGTGCGTTTTCCCAGCAGCTCTTTGCAAGCACAGCGCTGTTTATGACTTCAAGCCTATCAGCCTAATGGCTGGTGTAACCGATGTGAAATGGCTAGCTAGTTAGCGGGGTGCGCACTAATAGCGTTTCAAAAGTCACTCGCTCTGAGACTTGGAGTAGTTATTCCCCTTGCTCTGCAAGGGCCGCGGCTTTTGTGGAGCGATGGGTAACGCTGCTTCGAGTGTGGCTGTTGTCGTTGTGTTCCTGGCAATACTATAGTGCCTATAAGAACATCAAATAGTCAAAGGTATATGAAATACAAATGGTATAGAGAGAAATAGTCCTATAAATACTATATTAACTACAACCTAAAACCTCTTACCTTGGAATATTGAAGACTCATGTTAAAAGGAACCACCAGCTTTCATATGTTCTCATGTTCTGAGCAAGGAACTTAAACATTAGCTTTTTTACATGGCACATATTGCACTTTTACTTTCTTCTCCAACACTTTGTTTTTGCATTATTTAAACCAAATTGAACATGTTTCATTATTTATTTGAGGCTAAATTGATTTTTATTGATGTATTATATTAAGTTAAAATAAGTGTTCATTCAGTATTGTTGTAATTGTCATTATTACAAATAAAATACATTTTAAAAATCGGCCGATTAATATTTTTTTTTGGTCCTCCAATAATCGGTACCGGCGTTGAAAAATCATAATCGGTCGACCTCTAATCTCTACCTCATTTGAAGTTGAAATATAAAATGGTTTAGGTAGGGGTCGACCGGTTGCTGACCACTGTTGTAGACTGTATCTTTGCCATTCATTTGGGATTGAGGCATGTAACAGGATCTACACACATAACAGGTCATTTTAGAGTGATCTATCACTTGTGTGCAAGTATGACTTGACTTGCTCTGGCTTGTGCTGATAAGTGCACATGACACGGCCCACCCTGTACTAGTCATGTGGGTTCTAAAGATTAGCTTTTTTTTAAACTAGAGGACCGGCAGGATATGTTTACCTTTTACCAATATGCCTTTCTGCTTTGGTGTCTTTCAGAGAGGTATTTGGTACAACAGTAATAATATCAGCAAGATTTGCATAATCTTCACCCTTCCCTTGGTTGATTTAGGCTACAAGCTGGTACAAGTTAATTTCTACTTTACATCACAGTGCCCCGCAACAGTGAGCATGAGAAAAGCTATGATAATGCAAATAGAATTGCTGATCATCCTGCTGGAATGATAAATCCCCTTATTTTCCCCTGTGATTCTCCCCAGATGGTAAGAATAATGGAGGTTCTAAGCGCTACAGCCGCAAGCGAGAGCCCTCCGTTCCCAAGAGTGACAGTTTCCCTGGCCCTCGTCGCACCAATTCACAGAAAAGCAAGAATTTTGACAAGAGACCTCCCCAGAGAGGTGGATCCCGGCAGTATGGCGTTACAGGTGGAGGAAGATGTGAAGAGGTGAGCATTCACAAGATAACAAAAACATGAATCTGTTGTTGGCTATGGAATAACCTACATAAGCCTATTTAAGAGAGCTTTGTTCGGCCCTATACTTGTATATTCCAACTTTTGGGATCTTGTTAGCTCTTAAATAGCACTTATTACAGTGAATATTTATATGCTAGAATGGTTTGAGTCACTGATCGGTAGAAACAAGGCAGCATCAACCCATAGGAATAATAATAATAATAATAAACCAGGAAAGTCGGGTTCTAATTATTTTCTCCCTTCCCTCAGGTAGCAGAGTGCCGCCAGGCTGAGTTCAGCCCGGCTCAGTTTGCTGGACCTAAAAAGATCAGTCTAAACCACTTGCTCAACTTCACCTTTGAGCCTCGTGTGGGCCATGGTGGTCTAGGAGGAGAAGGACACTCCTGCTGGGGCCGCCGCAACAAGTGGGGCCACAAGCATAAGCCCTTCAACAAGGAGCTTTTCCTGCAGGCCAAGTGAGCGCCCTCTCAATTCAAATCTTTCTTGTACAGTATGACAGAAGGCTTGTTGAATTGTTAGTTTGGTGTTTATTAACTTTTTGGTCTCCTTTTGCCTTAGTTGCCAGTTTGTGGTGACCGATGACCAGGACTACAAGGCTCACTTCACTGACCCAGACACTCTGGTGAACTGGGACTGTGTGCAGCAAGTGGTAGGTTCCGTACATCAGCCCTCTCTTTCGCTTGAAATCTCCACCTCCTAATTGGACTTTTATTGCATCTATTATTTCCCCCCTCCAGCGCATCTACAGTCATGAGGTGCCCTCCTGCCCCATCTGCCTCTACCCCCCGGTAGCGGCCCATATCACCCGCTGTGGCCATATCTTCTGCTGGCCATGCATGCTGCACTACCTGTCTCTCAGTGACAAGAGCTGGTCCAAGTGCCCCATCTGCTATGAGTCTGTGCACTCTGATGACCTCAAAAGGTTAGAGATGTTAAACAGCACTATTAGAACATTCTGTATCGCCACCTTTGGGAAAGAAAATATAATGGTTGAAAATGGTGAATAACGCACTCTATCCCCTCATGTCTCACTGCAGTGTGGTTGCGATGGAAACCAGGCAGTATGCAGTCGGTGACCTCATCACCATGTGCTTAATGCGGAGGGAGAAGGGGGCTCTGGTGGCCATGCCCAGCTCTCAGTGGGTGAAGGTGGAGGAGCCTATACTCTTTGGAGGTGAGTGATGAGGAGGATGATTACCATATGTTTGTGTTGTCACGATACCAGAAGTTTGACTTCTATACCAGGTTTAGTATCACGATACCGCAAGGAGAATGACTGATTTTCCAGGTTTTTGCTCTGAAAATCACACATTTTAATGTTTTAATCACACCAGGGGACCACTTTTGAAAAACGAATACATTTTGATTTGTGTAGCTACCCTTTATTTCATGTGCACATGCACCAGTGTTGCCATGTCTGCGGTTTTCCTGCAGCTTGGACTACTTTGAAAATGATGTCCTGGTGAAAATGTATTGGTTGCTGGTTTTTGGGCTACTTCTAAATTGTGCCGTGGCCACCATGGCATTTCTCTTTATAAAAACAAATTAGAACCTCTTCTGGTTAGAACCCTTCATCTCAATATCCGACTAAAATGACATACCCAAATCTAACTGGCTGTAGCTCAGGACCTGAGGCAAGGATCAAATCGAATTTGATTGGCCACATACACGTTTAGCAGATGTTATTGCTGGTGTAGCTAAATGCTTGTTTCTAGCTCCAACGGTGCAGTAGTATCTAACAAGTAATATCTAACAATTTCACAACAATACACACAAATCTAAAGTAAATGAATGGAATTAAGAATATATAAATATTTGGATGAGCAATGTCAGCGCGGCATAGACTAAAATACAGTAGAGTAGAATAGTATATACATATGAGATGAGTAATGCAAAATATGTAAATTTATTAGTGACCGAGTGTTCCATTATTAAAGTGGCCAGTGATTTCAAGTCTATGTATATAGGGCAGCAGCCTCTAAGGTACTAGTGATGGCTATTTAACAGTCTGATGGCCTTGAGATAGAAGCTGTTTTTCAGTCTCTCGGTCCCAGCTTTAATGCACCTGAACTGACCTCGCCTTCTGGATGATGAGCGAGGTGAACAGGCAGTGGCTCGGGTGGTTGTTGTACTTGATGATCTTTTTGGCCTTCCAGTGACATTGGGTTCTGTAAGTGTCCTGAAGGGCAGATGGTTTGCCCCTGGTGATGCGTTCGGCAGACCGCACCACCCTCTGGAGAGCCCTGCGGTTGCGGGTGGTGCTACTATTGTTGTGTTGTCTGCAAACTTGATTAAGTAGAAGGCGTGCGTGGCCACGCAATCATGGGTGAACAGGGAGTGCAGGAGGGGGCTAAGCACGCACCCTTGTGGGGCCCCTGTGTTGAGGATCAGCGAAGTGGAGGTGTTGTTAAATACCTTCACCACCTGAGGGGCGGCCCGTCAGGAAATCCAGGACCCAGTTGCACAGGGCGGGGTTCAGACCCAGGGCCCGAGCTTAATGATGAGCTTGGAGGGTACTATGGTGTTGAATACTGAGCTATAGTCAATGACTTTGCACACACACTGTTGCATATTTGTGATACTATTTTAAAGGAAACACTTTGAAGTTTGTGGAGATGTATGTAGGAGAATATATTCTCCTAATGTAGGAAGAATATAACACAATAGATCTGGTAAAACATCAAATAAAACAACAACTTGGGAATTTTATTGCATCATCTTTGAAATGCAAAAGAAAGGCCATACATTGAGATAGGAAGCTGGGGATAATTTAGATGTTGTCCACAACAGGGCAACAGTGTGTGTGAAAAGTTTCAGACCGATATATTCAAGAATGTGAGAGCTAGTGCTGGGCGATATGGCCAAAATCTCATATCCCGATAGGTCATTTCATATAACGATACATATCATGATATACACATTTTCTGTTAATTCAATGAATAAATAGTTTATCTAAAATGACCACATGTAAAGGCCTATTTCTTATTACATTTTGAATTATACTCAACAAATAAAGGTATTAGCATTTGGTACCTTGGGTCGAGTGTTAGCACCAACTCACGAAACCCCAGTTTCTCGACCGTGTAAATTGGGGCCATGTCTTTGCAGATGTAAGTTGTAACTGCAGCTGTTATCTCCTATCTTCGTGATTATTTTCCATATGCTGTGCCGCGGGCAAAAGCCTCTTGCAACGTCTGAGTCGAGGGTTTGTTTTGAGCACTCAACTGTACTTTTTTGGGTCTCATCCGTAGACTCTCCATACTGTTTCACTTGATTCTTGCGTAGGTGGTAAAAGAGGTTAGTGGTGTTTGAGCCTGTTGTCAGGACCGGCCTGCGGCATATTCTGCAGAGGACGGTTTTCTGGTCCGTGTCGGAATTTTCATACCCAAACCACGTCCATGCGACCAAAGTGGCCCTTATTTTAGGTACGGTCTCCGTGCTTTGTGTCACGTTCACTCTCCTCCATGTTTGTTTGTGTTGCAAATTTCAGAACGCAAAGCGACGTCCAATGGATGAAAACTATTGCCGTAAAGAGTGTGATTTGCGACACAACGAAATAAATGCTAAAGCGTAATATGAAACCATAGACGTTTTTCTATCGTCACACGATATATATCGTCATATCGCCCAGCCCTAGTGAGGTACATAATATTTAGTATGAAGTCTCCCAGATGTCCCTCATGAGTTTGCCCAAATGTAGCCAAGTGGCCTCCAAGTGGCTGAATTGGTCAATTGTAAGTCTACTGTAAGTCGCTCTGGATAAGAGCGTCTGCTCTTGGCCGGTAGGGATATCCTTGTCTCAGTATGTAAAAAATGTAATAAAATGTATGCACTCTACTGTAAGTCGCTCTGGATAAGTGACTAAAATGTAAATGTAATTGATTAATGTAAGTACATAACATTTTTGTATGTTCTCTATAGTTATGTTAATAAAAAAATAAGGTAACACAAAGATGAAGGGGGCTGTACTTTCCAGTCATGTCCAGCTGAGGTCCTGGCTACCTTTTAGGTTGAAATGTTGGTGGAAGTGGCACCACGTCATCCTCTAGTACAGTGTGCCAACAGTCTTCTCCCTCGGTGGTAGTTGCCCCCGGTGCACTGGCCCTCCTCCGCTTCTGGGCTGGCAGCTTCACACCTCTAGATGGCCTGGTGGGGGTGGAGCCAGAGAAAGCAGCAGGGGTCAGACTGGAGGAACCAGTTCCTACTTTTGAATGAGTGGGGGATGGAGGGCTTGAACGTGGTCTCTTTAGAGTTGGCTCCCAGAGGTCATCTCTACCACTATTGAGGATTTATTTTTTATTTTTCAGTTAAGTCAAGTTTACTATTACTTGTTTTATTTAACCTTTATTTTAGCAGGGGGTGAGCCCTGCGTCAATACATCAAATACACAAGACATACAGTGGGGAGAACAAGTATTTGATACACTGCCGATTTTGCAGGTTTTCCTACTTACAAAGCATGTAGAGGTCTGTAATTTTTATCATAGGTACACTTCAACTGTGAGAGACGGAATCTAAAACAAAAGTCCAGAAAATCACATTGTATGATTTTTAAGTAATTCATTTGCATTTTATTGCATGACATAAGTATTTGATCACCTACCAACCAGTAAGAATTCCGGCTCTCACAGACCTGTTAGTTTTTCTTTAAGAAGCCCTCCTGTTCTCCACTCATTACCTGTATTAACTGCACCTGTTTGAACTCGTTACCTGTATAAAAGACACCTGTCCACACACTCAATCAAACAGACTCCAACCTCTCCACAATGGCCAAGACCAGAGAGCTGTGTAAGGACATCAGGGATAAAATTGTAGACCTGCACAAGGCTGGGGTGGGCTACAGGACAATAGGCAAGCAGCTTGGTGAGAAGGCAACAACTGTTGGCGCAATTATTAGAAAATAGAAGAAAATAGAAGAAGTTCAAGATGATGGTCAATCACCCTCGGTCTGGGGCTCCATGCAAGATCTCACCTCGTGGGGCATCAATGATCATGAGGAAGGTGAGGGATCAGCCCAGAACTACACGGCAGGACCTGGTCAATGACCTGAAGAGAGCTGGGACCACAGTCTCAAAGAAAACCATTAGTAACACACTACGCCGTCATGGATTAAAATCCTGCAGCGCACACAAGGTCCCCCTGCTCAAGCAGGCGCATGTCCAGGCCCGTCTGAAGTTTGCCAATGACCATCTGGATGATCCAGAGGAGGAATGGGAGAAGGTCATGTGGTCTGATGATTCAAAAATAGAGCTTTTTGGTCTAAACTCCACTCGCCGTGTTTGGAGGAAGAAGAAGGATGAGTACAACCCCAAGAACACCATCCCAACCGTGAAGCATGGAGGTGGAAACATCATTCTTTGGGGATGCTTTTCTGCAAAGGGGACAGGACGACTGCACCGTATTGAGGGGAGGATGGATGGGGCCATGTATCGCGAGATCTTGGCCAACAACCTCCTTCCCTCAGTAAGAGCATTGAAGATGGGTCGTGGCTGGGTCTTCCAGCATGACAACGACCCGAAACACACAGCCAGGGCAACTAAGGAGTGGCTCCGTAAGAAGTATCTCAAGGTCCTGGAGTGGCCTAGCCAGTCTCCAGACCTGAACCCAATAGAAAATCTTTGGAGGGAGCTGAAAGTCCGTATTGCCCAGCGACAGCCCCGAAACCTGAAGGATCTGGAGAAGGTCTGTATGGAGGAGTGGGCCAAAATCCCTGCTGCAGTGTGTGCAAACCTGGTCAAGAACTACAGGAAACGTATGATCTCTGTAATTGCAAACAAAGGATTCTGTACCAAATATTAAGTTCTGCTTTTCTGATGTATCAAATACTTATGTCATGCAATAAAATGCTAATTAATTACTTAAAAATCATACAATGTGATTTTGGGGATTTTTGTTTTAGATTACGTCTCTCACAGTTGAAGTGTACCTATGATAAAAATTACAGACCTCTACATGCTTTGTAAGTAGGAAAATCGGCAAAATCGGCAGTGTATCAAATACTTGTTCTCCCCACTGTATGTATAAACATTTATATTGAGTATGGGGAACACAATCACTATAATGAAATATGTGGACCAATAGGCAACATGACACTCAAACCACAGCCAACATAACATACACACACACAGTGCATTCGGAAAGTATTCAGACCCCTTGACTTTCTCCACATTTTGTTACATTACAGCCTTATTCTAAAACGGATTTAAAAAAAAAAAAAAATGTATACTATATATATAAAATCCTCATCAATTTACACACAATACCCCATAATGACAAAGAAAAAACAAGTTGTTAGAAATGTTTGCAAATGTATTAAAAATAAAATAAAAAAGTATTTAGACCCTTTGCTATGAGACTCAAAATTGAGCTCAAGTGCATCCTGTTTACGTTTATCATCCTTGAGATGTTTCTACAACTTGATAGGAGTCCACCTGTGGTAAATTCAATTGATTGGACATTATTTAGAATGGCACACACCTGTCTATATAAGGTCCCACAGTTGACTGTGCATGTCAGAGCAAAAACCAAGCCATGAGTTGTCCGTAGAGCTCAGACAGGATTATGTCGAGCGACAGATCTGGGGAAGGGTACCAAAAATATTCCGCAGCATTGACTGTCCCCACAAAACACAGTGGCCATCATTCTTAAAAGGAAGAAGTTTGGAACCACCAAGACTCTACCTAGAGCTGGCCGCTCGACCAAACTGAGCAATCTGGTGAAAGAACCCAATGGTAACACTGACAGAGCTCAAGAGTTCCTCTGTGGAGATGGGAGAAATTTCCAGAAGGACAACCATCTCTGCAGCACTCCACCAATCAGTCCTTTATGGTAGAGTGGCCAGACGGAAGCCACTCCTCAGTAAAAGGCACATGACTGCTTGCTTCGAGTTTGACAAAAGGAACCTAAAGGGGACTTGATGAGAAACAAGATCCTCTGGTCTGATGAAACCAAGATGGAACTCTTTGGCCTGAATGCCAAGTGTCACGTCTGGAGGAAACCTGGCACCATCCCTACGGTGAAGCATGGTGATGGCAGCATCATGATGTGGGGATGTTTTTCATTGGCAGTGACTGGGACACTAGTCAGGATCGAGGGAAAGATGAACGGAGCAAAGTACAGAGTGCTCAGGACATCAGACTGGAGCAAAGATTCACCTTCCAACAGGACAACGACCCTAAGCACACAGCCAAGACAAAGCAGGAGTGGCTTCAGGACAAGTCTCTGAATGTCCAAGAGGCCCAGCCAGAGCCCGGACCTGAACCTGATCAAACATCTCTGGAGAGACTTGAAAATAGCTATGCAGCAATGCTCCCCATCCAACCTGACAGAGCTTGAGAGGATCTGCAGAGAAGAATGTGAGAAACTCCCCAAATACAGGTGTGCCAAACTTGTAGCGTCATACCCATGAAGACTCGAGGCTGTAATCTCTGTCAAAGGTGCTTCAACAAAGTACTGAGTAAAGGGTCTGAATACTTATGTGAATGTGATATTTCAGTTTTTTTTATACATTTGCATACATTTCTAATACCCTGTTTTTTCTTTGTCATTATGGGATATTGTGTGTAGATTAAAAAAACAATTGTATAAATGTTAGAATAAGGCTGTAACATAACAAAATGGGGAAAAAGTCAAGGGGTCTGAATACTTTCTGAAAACACTGTAGGGTAAGTTAATACATTGTATACTTGGACTTCGATTCAACTCTTCCACTCTGACACGGAACCCAAACCGGATGCGCACATAAATGTATTTTGGCCCGCTACACCAAACGCGATCACGACACGCAGGTTAAAATATCAAAACAAACTCTGAACCAATTACATTAATTTGTGAACAGGTTGAAAAGCATTAAACATTTATGCAATTTAGCTTGCACTTGCTAGCTAATTTGTCCTATTTAGCTAGCTTGCTGTTGCTAGCTAATTTGTCCTGGGATATAAACATTGAGATGTTATTTTACCTGAAATGCACAAGGTCCTCTACATCGACAATTAATCCACACACAAAACGGTCAACCGAATCATTTATAGTTATCTCTCTTCCTTCCAGGCTTTTTCTTCATATAACTTATATGGTGATTGGCATCTAACCTTTCATAGTATTACTACACCGACCGGCAACACAGTTCGTCTTTCAATCACCCACGTGGGTATAACCAATGAGGAGATGGCACGTGGGTATCTGCTTCTATAAACCAATGAGGAGATGGGAGAGGCAGGCCTTGCAGCACGATCAGCGTCAGAAATAGAAGGAGTTCTATTTTAGCCCTTGGCAACGCAGACGCTGGTTGACGCAATAATTGAACGGCATAGATTTCTAAAATGTATTTTGTGGTCAGCCTATTAGTAGCCAAGTTTTACTTTTTCAGTTTTGAGAAAGTTTGTAGAATAGAACAAACCGCTGCGTAACGCAAATTACCATTTGTTCTGTTTTCTTTCCCCTTGAGAATGAACATGGTTGTGCACAGGTCTAGCTTGATGGCTGTTTGTCGTCAAAGGGCGTTCACATACTACTGTAAAGCCCAGCTCATTGGTTATCTGGCTAGCTATGTTACGATAAGTGGTCATAGGACCAATACACTGTCAATCAAGGGAACACCGCTCGTCTCATTGGTTTGTAATGATGGCTGACCTTCATGGGCTAATTGACGTGCTGTGTAGCCAATATGTAATGTTGAATGATGGAACAAGTTTGGTTGCCTTCTAGAGTGTCTGAGGATTGCACAGAAACCGAATTTGACTGGGTTAAACAATGTTTTGCGGATTAGATTTAATAAATTGTTCTGTTGCAAGTTGAAAGAGTCGTAATTCATGCAAAACACTGTATACGACATGGATGTTGTTAGAGGTCGACCGATTATGATTTTTCAACGCCGATACCGATTTATTGGAGGACCACAAAAAGCCGATACCGATTTAATCGGCCGTATTTTTAAATGTTATTAATTTTTTATTTATATTCATATAAATAATGGCAATGACAACAATACTGAATGAACACTTATTTTAACTTAATATAATACAGAAATGAAATCTATTTTGTCTCAAATAAATAATGAAACATGCTCAATTTGGTTTAAATAATGCAAAAACAGTGCTGGTTAAGAAAGTAAAAGTGCAATATGTGCCATGTAAAAAATCTTACATTTAAGTTCCTTGCTCAGAACCAATGAAAGCTGGTGGTTCAATATTCCCAGTTAAGAAATGTTAGGTTGCAGTTATTATAGGAATTATGACGCGTCGACTATTTCTCTCTCTACCATTTGTATTTCATATACCTTTGACTATTGGATGTTCTAATAGGCACTTTAGTATTGCCAGCCTAATCTCAGAAGTTGATAAGCTTGAAGTCATAAGCAACGCTGTGATCAAGCATTGCTAAGAGCTGCTGGCAAACGCAATAAAGTTTGAATGAATGCTTACGAGCT
The DNA here is from genome assembly GCF_045679555.1 of Salvelinus alpinus. Classification (NCBI taxonomy): domain Eukaryota; kingdom Metazoa; phylum Chordata; class Actinopteri; order Salmoniformes; family Salmonidae; genus Salvelinus; species Salvelinus alpinus. Next base: position 38,990,111 of record NC_092104.1, read on the forward strand.
TGCTGCTTACCACCGCTCAGTCAGACTGCTCTATGAAATATGAAATCATATACTTAATTATAATATAATAAACACAGAAATACGAGCCTTTGATCATTAATATGGTCAAATCCGGAAACTATCATTTCGAAAACAAAACGTTTATTATTTCAGTGAAATACGGACCGTTCCGTATTTTATGGAACGGGTGGCAACCCTAAATCTAAATCTTGCTGTTACATTGCACAAACTTCAATGTTATGTCATAATTATGTAAAATTCTGACAAATTAGTTCGCAACGAGCCAGAGCCAGGCGGCCCAAACTGTTGCATATACCCTGACTCTGCGTGCAATAAACGCAAGAGAAGTGACACAATTTCCCTAGTTAATATTGCCTGCTAACATTAATTTCTTTCAACTAAATATGCAGGTTTAAAAATATATATATTTCTGTGTATTGATTTTAAGAAAGGCAAAATATGTTTATGGTTAGGTACATTCGTGCAATGATTGTGCTTTTTTTGCAAATGCGCCTTTGTTAAATCATCACCCGTTTGGCGAAGTAGGCTGTGATTCGATGATAAATTAACAGGCACCGCATTGATTATATGCAATGCAGGAAAAGCTAGTTAATCTAGTATTATCAACTATGTGTAGTTAACTAGTGATTATGTTAAGATTGATTGTTTTTTATAAGATAAGTTTAATGCTAGCTAGCAACTTACCTTGGCTCCTTGCTGCACCCGCGTATCAGGTGGTCAGCATGCCACGCAGTCTCCTCGTGGAATGCAATGTAATCGGCCACAATCGGCATCCAAAAATGCAGATTACCGATTGTTATGAAAACTTGAAATCGGCCGATTTAATTGGTTGACCTCTAGTTGTTATTAATCGGAATGGCCGATTAATTAGGGCCGATTTCAAGCTTTCATAACAATCGGAAATCGGTATTTTTGGGCGCCGATTTTATTATTATATATATATTTTTTTTTACACCTTTATTTAATCTTTATTTAACTAGGCAAGTCAGTTAAGAACACATTCTTGTTTTCAATGACGGCCTAGGAACGTTCTGCCTCGTTCAGGGGCAGAACGACAGATTTTTAACCTTGTCAGCTCGGGGGATCCAATCTTGCATCCTTACAGTTAACTAGTCCAATGCTCTAACACCTGATTACATTGCACTCCACGAGGAGCCTGCCTGTTACGCGAATGCAGTAAGCTAAGGTAAGTTGCTAGCTAGCATTTAAACTTATCTTATAAAAAAACAATCAATCAATGACTGTCATTGCTCCAATGTGTACTTAACCATAAACATCAATTTCTTTCTTAAAATCAATACACAAGTATATATTTTTAAACCTGCATATTTAGCTAAAAGAAATCCAGGTTAGCAGGCAATATTAACCAGGTGAAATTGTGTCACTTCTCTTGCGTTCATTGCATGCAGAGTCAGGGTATATGCAACAGTTTGGGCCGCCTGGCTCTTAGCGAACTAATTTGCCAGAATTTTACGTAATTATGACATAACATTGAAGGTTGTGCAATGTAACAGGAATATTTAGACTCATGGATGCCACCCGTTAGATAAAATACGGAACGTAATAAACGTTTTGTTTTCGAGGTGATAGTTTTCGGATTAGTCAAAGGTATATGGTTTAGAGAGAAATAGTCGACGCGTTATAATTCCTGTAATAACTTGCGGCTGAACTTGAAAGGGGTTCCTTCGTTATTTTACCGTTCATGTCTTCCATAGATAATGTCTTGATCTACTTCAAATAAGGTCTGTGTTTCGCGGAGGAGCAGACTGACAGGGGACCATGCAAACAAGCTTTGCTTTCTGCACTACAACCTAAAACTTATTAACTGGGAATATTGAAGACCCATGAAAGCTGGTGGTTCGTTTTAACATATGTTCTCATGTTATTTGAGACTAAATAGATTTTATTTATGTATTATATTAAGTTAAAATAAAAGTGTTCATTGTTCATTCAGTATTGTTGCAATTGTCATTATTACAAAAATGTGTGTGTGTGTGTATGATATATATATATATATATATATATATAAATACATTTTATTTTTAAATCGGTCGATTTAATCGGTATCGGCTTTTTTTGTCCTCCAATAATCGGTATCGGCGTTGAAAAATCATAATCGGTCGACCTCTAGTTGTTAGGATATAAATATGGATTTTATCAAACAAAACTATGCTACATTTAATCTCTGGGACCCTCAGGATGACAAATCAGAGCAAGATTACTGAATGTATGTACATTATTTACCGTCAGAGGTGAATGTATCAAACCAATTGCCTTGATAAAGGAATTTTGTTGTTGTGCACTATCCTCAAACAATAGCATGGTATTTTTGCGCTGTAATGGCTATTGTAAATTGGACACTGCAGTTAGATTAACAATCATTTAAGCTTTCTGACAATATAAGACATGTCTATGTCCTGGAAAATTGGCTGTTTACAATGACATTCTAGTGAAATATATATGGATTTGGAGTGGTCAATGTGTTGGTAATTTTAGTTAAACCTGGCAACCTTGCTTAGTATTGTTTGGTTTCTGTAGCACACATGGAGTTAGAAAGATTCTTCCAGGTAGACATAGGTTACTTTGCAGTACATTTTTAATTGAGTTTTTTGTGGAAGCCTTTCCATCTACCTGACGACGGTTAGCATTAGCATGCTAAAGGCGACACAAAGTGGTAGACATGCAAGCGCTGCACGCATTCCTGTGTCCTATTGTCTTCAGAAAGTTGCAGGGAATATGAATCAGGGATGCATTCTGTTTGTCTTAAACTTGGGCTAATTAATACATTTTCGAATAAGTAAAATACATTTAGTTGGTTTCCAAACGTGAGAGACATTTAATAGACGAACCGGAAGTAACAAAATTCTATCTAATCGTTTTTCATGTTGTAGTTAGGGCTGTTGCAGTACGGTCCGTATTACCGCCACACCGGCAGTCATGACCACAGTCAAAGTAATCTCTTGACATGTGTTTGTAGTAAGCAACTTGCCAACTACCATCAGGTCCTAATGGCCTGGTACTCAGGGCTCTATTGTCCCTCTAACCACTCTGACATCAATGCAAATGCTATCGAAATCACATCAACCACTTATCAAAATAATATCATGATTTTAAAACTCACCTCACTGTGACGACAGCAGGTTCAACAGCAGGTTGAAACTGAGTGGGGAAACACGGTTGTTGTTGATGTTGTTTTAAAGCCAAACAACGAAATGGACAGCGCTTTAAGGTGATTTAATTCAAAGCATTTAAGACATTGCATGTAGAACATCCATACGCATAGTAGAGCTTATGCATTCGCCTATATACAGTGGGCAAAAAAGTATTTAGTCAGCCACCAATTGTGCAAGTTCTCCCACTTAAAAAGATGAGAGAGGCCTGTAATTTTCATCATAGGTACACTTCAACTATGACAGACAAAATGAGAAAAAGAAATCCAGAAAATCACATTGTAGGATTTTTAATGAATTTATTTGCAAATTATGGTGGAAAATAAGTATTTGGTCACCTACAAACAAGCAAGATTTATGGCTCTCACAGACCTGTAACTTCTTCTTTAAGAGGCTCCTCTGTCCTCCACTCGTTTACCTGTATTAATGGCACCTGTTTGAACTTGTTATCAGTATAAAAGACACCTGTCCACAACCTCAAACAGTCACACTCCAAACTCCACTATGGCCAAGACCAAAGAGCTGTCAAAGGACACCAGAAACAAAATTGTAGACCTGCACCAGGCTGGGAAGACTGAATCTGCAATAGGTAAGTAGCTTGGTTTGAAGAAATCAACTGTGGGAGCAATTATTAGGAAATGGAAGACATACAAGACCACTGATAATCTCCCTCGATCTGGGGCTCCACGCAAGATCTCACCCCGTGGGGTCAAAATGATCACAAGAACGGTGAGCAAAAATCCCAGAACCACACGGGGGGACCTAGTGAATGACCTGCAGAGAGCTGGGACCTAAGTAACAAAGCCTACCATCAGCAAGGGCATTGAAGATGAAACGTGGCTGGGTCTTTCAGCATGACAATGATCCCAAACACACCGCCCGGGCAACGAAGGAGTGGCTTCGTAAGAAGCATTTCAAGGTCCTGGAGTGGCCTAGCCAGTCTCCAGATCTCAACCCCATAGAAAATCTTTGGAGGGAGTTGAAAGTCCGTGTTGCCCAGCAACAGCCCCAAAACATCAGTGCTCTAGAGGAGATCTGCATGGAGGAATGGGCCAAAATACCAGCAACAGTGTGTGAAAACCTTGTGATGACTTACAGAAAACGTTTGACCTCTGTCATTGCCAACAAAGGGTATACTGTATAACAAAGTATTGAGGTAAACTTTTGTTATTGACCAAATACTTATTTTCCACCATAATTTGCAAATAAATTCATTAAAAATCCTACAATGTGATTTTCTGGATTTTTTTTCTCATTTTGTCAGTCATAGTTGAAGTGTACCTATGATGAAAATTACAGGCCTCTCTCATCTTTTTAAGTGGGAGAACTTGCACAATTGGTGGCTGACTAAGTACTTTTTTGCCCCACTATGAGCCCAAGCCACACCAAAACAGAATCAAAATAATGATTGTGCCACAGTTATACAATACATCACCTACCGCATATAAAAAAACATCTATTTAAGATGTCTTTGGTACATAATTGGTCTAGCCTATAATCCACAATTAAACAATCTAGTAATTGCCTTTGAGTGTGGACTGTATTATGCATTCTGGATGGACTGGTTACCTTATGTTACGCTCCAATCTTTCTATCCATGAGTCTGGGAGGGAACATATAGGCCTAGGCGATGCCGTTGGTTCATTGATTGTGCAGGGTAGTTTACGAATTTAGCCTACATTTTATAGTGAATTTGAGTTTGAATAACCTAGTAATGGGGCACGTTTTAATGTTTTAATAATTAATAGGTTGACACACTGCCTTTTTTAGCTATAGAATATCTCACCACTGCGTTTCTCCATCTCCTCTCCTTCATTGCTTTCTCGGTCGTGCAGAGATGGGGGGGGGGGGGCTGTCAACAGTTTATTGAAATGTTTTGTTGTGAAAACTTGTTACTATCGACGTTTCCAAAATTAAGCATTGGGTAGCTGCAGGAACATGGTTGGAGAGCCCATGACAAACATGTGTGAAGTGAAATGAATGTTTTTTAAACAGACATTTCTATATGCAATCCCATGTGAAAGCAGAGTTTTGAATGTTGCCACTAAAAAGAGGATCCCAGCTGCTACTATAGTAGCCTACCCAGCATGATTTACACTGCGGGAAAGCGGCTGCCAGTCGTTATTCAAATGCATATGGATTACATTTTCATCTGTCCCTGGTCCTGCCCTTTTTTGTGACTTTTTAAAATAGTTAATAGCCTGTAGTCGCATCATGCAGCCCATATATGTTTGGATTTCTAAGACATTCTAAGGTTTGTGTCATTCACAACTAAAGTTGCCAAATAACTCTAAATCCTGCGTATAGGAGCCGTTTCAAATGATCACTTTTTATGCTCAACATAGCCGCTTCATATGCGCACCCGCTCCGATATTGAAAAATATCCTTTCTATTTTATTCCGCTAAGTTCAATTATATTATTCTTACAATAAAATCATATAAAATAATGGCACTCATAAGCAAATCTTGTCTGCTAAATAAACTAAAGCCTACAGCCTTTGGCATGGCGCATAGTCAGTAGTAGGCCAACTCATATTCGGTTCCTTTTGAAATATATATATTTTTCATTTAATGTCTCTTTAGATCTGCCTAAAATAGATGATGGATTTATTGTGATGGTGTATATTAAATGGATTTATTAGACTTTTTAAAAATGTAAATGTTCCAAAGGCACGCATCAGTGACTTGTATGCCTGGAGATGCTAAACATGTTTGTTCATTAACGGTCAATTACCGTGAGATCAGCATACATTTGCATGACAATAACCGGCTAACAAAATGTCATGACTGCCACAGTCCTAGTTTGTAGTATTGAAAAAGTACCAAAGTTTTAGTGTACCATGCAACACTGTTTACCATATACCTGTTTCTGTGGTATGGTATATGTGAGTCGTTGTGACACGGCTGTACCCCTGTGCTGTAGATGTGCATCTGAGCCCGTACTCCAAACTGCTGCTGGCCTCTCAGGAGCAGGTGCTGGGCCTAGTGGCCGAGGAGAAGGCCGCTCTGCAGGGTCAGCTCACCCAGGGAGAGGATGCCACAGCCTGTTTCATCCAGAGTGCCCTGTGCAATCTGCAGGTAACACTGACAAACTAGCAGCTTGTAATTTAAAATACAGGCAGCTTCTACTGCATGAAGCAAGAAGTGATGTGTGTGAAGTTTGACTTGTTACACAAACTTAGGTCAAGTCATATATGATATGCCTATATAACATGAACTGACCCCCTCTCTTTCCTGTGCTGTGGTCCAGGAGCGAGTGGAAGCTCTGCTGAAGCACCAGAAGGCATGTGCTGAGGACAACCTGGAACTGTCAAATCTCACCCTGGCAGATCCCCCCTCCCCTGAGGAGGAAGTGGTGACCACCTTTAGCAGTACCAAGGTAATTGTTTGCATTTATAACCCATTAATATACTCTCCAAACTCGCCCGTGTTATTGGCTCAGAGATTCTCCATGTTTTACTCTTTCCAGCCAGTTCTGCAGTATTCCTCTGCATTTGATGATGAGGTGGCAGAGGTTCCAGAGGAGGACCCTGAGGAACCACAGCGCCCTGAAGGGCTCCTGGAGAGAGTGCTGGAGGAGTCCCCTGAGGATGCAGCTCCAGAGCCCCAGCCTGCTGAGGAGAACCATCCCAGCCAGGCTGAAACGACGCGCCCCCAAACCTCAGAGCATGGACCCTCCTACTACTTCTACCAAGGTAGGATACCCTTTAGCAGAACTACAGTTTATCAGTGTCTCTCCACTTAACATCTACCATGTCCTCTTTATTACATTCAAAAGTCCAGTCTCTGCACTTACTCCTTTGTTCTTCCAGCGGAGGACTGCCAGCAGATGTTCCTGCACCCAGTGAATGTGCGCTGTCTGCAACGTGAGTACGGCAGCCTAGAGGCCAGCCCCCACACCATCACGGCCACTGTGGTGGAGATTGAGGGGCAAACTATCACTGAGGTAAGTGATTAGATCTAAACCATGTTTGTTCTTGAAAAATGTACCAAGACTTTGTTTCTTCTGCTTCATCCCAGGAACATGTGCAATATCTCAGGTTTTGATTCTCTTGGCTACAGGAGATTCGCCGTCGACACCGCTACCTGGCTCACCTGCCGCTCACCTGTGAGTTCAGTATCTGTGAGCTGGCCCTGCAGCCCCCCACCCTGTCCAAAGAGACCCTGGACAGCTTTGCAGGTCAGAACCTAACATACTCTCTATTCTAGTCATGTACATTGCTTCTTAGAGTAAATACTAATCCAATACTGATCTTCTTTCTCCCTCACTTTTTTTTCCTTCTGACTCTCAGATGATTTGGAGAAAAGAAAGCGTCTCAGACAAAAGAAAGCAAGGGATGAGAAGCGCAGGGAGAGGCGTATTGAGATGGAGGAGAACAAGAAGCAGGGGAAATGTGAGTCCATTTTACTTTTGGTTGTTTCTCAATGTAGAATGTGTAACTGAAAAATTGTCGTCAGATAAAGTATCTTCATATGAATGTTTTCTCAGATCCAGAGGTGCATATTGGGCTGGAGAATTTTCAGCAGTTCCCGGCATTTGGGTCACCACCTCACAACGGCAGTCCACAAGTGTATCCTGAATTTCTGTTGGCCCCTCACTCAGCCCTCACCAGCAGCGCTGTCTCTGGTGAGACCAGCTCTTTCAACTGTCCTTTATTTTGACAGGCTTGGAAATTTAAAGTGTCACTGTTTTATGGACTTCTGATAGTAATGTTTGTATTTTGTGCCATGGAATTCGTTTTTTATTTAACCTTTTATTTAACTAGGCAAGTCAGTTAAGAACAATTTCTTATTTACAAGGACAGCCTAGGAACAGTGGGTTAACTGCCTTGTTCAGGGGCAGAACGACAGATTTGTACCTTGTCAGCTCGGGGATTCGATCTAGCAACCTTTCTGTTACTGGCCCAACGCTCTAACCACTAGGCTACCTGCCGCCCCAAATATAGCACATTACAAATGGTGTCTTGTAAACTGAAATCGCCATTTCCATATTGTTGTAGATGGGATGATGTTCCCTAGTCTGACTGGAGACAGCCTTGCGCCCAGCGTGGGCTGTGTGGAGGATGACTCTCACTGCATGTCCTTTGCTCAGGTCTGTAGGCCTAACTCATTAATTTAGTCACTCCTACATGTCTGTACCTACTATTTTTTTATTACGAGCTGATTACCTTGGATGTCAGGATGTTACAACTTTTGGATATAGACAATTTAGATGACTTTTCTCTCATCACCCCTTATTCTCCCCTGATAAGATGCTGAGGGATGGGAAAGCCAGGGCTGATGCTGGGCCGTGGACCACTCCAAAGAAAGGTGACAACTCCACGTCTACATCATTCATTTCTCATCAGTTTCTGTTAGTGTTTGCTCAAATCAGTTGGCACGGTGAGCACTGTCAGCTGAACCCTATGTTTGTTTGGACCATAGTGTCAGTGTTGGACCATGTTTGATTGTTTTTTGTTGTTGTTGTGCTGCTCCCTCAGAAATGCTTCTGGCTCCTCCAGCGGCAGACAGCGATGGAGAGAGTGATGTGTCTGACCGGGTCCCAGTGCCCAGTTTCCAGAACTCTTTCAGCCAGGCCTTTGAGGAGGCACTCCTGCAGCTGGACCATGGTCCAACTGCTCCACCACAGCCAGTGGTCATCCCTGGTCAGTCTTTCACTGTGTTTGTCTGTGTCTTAGCTTGTGTAAGTGATGCCTTATTTGTGGAGTTGGAAGACTGCATACTTATCCTATTCTCTCTCAGATGAAAAGGGGGGAAAGAAGAAGAAGAAGAAACAGAAGCTTCTGTTCAGCACCTCTATGATTCACACAAAGTAGATGACACTGAAGTTGAAATGTATCCCTTCAACTGCTCACATTTTAGTTTGATCCATCTCTTGTCACTGTCATTTTCCCATGCAGCTCTATTTTAGAATGACAGACAATGGAGAATTTTTGTTGTTGTATGTAGCCAAGGTAAGTAATGCCTCGACCACAGTCCCACTCACAATTTCTTACATTGTGCCATTGGTTTATTATGCGTTCTACAATACTTCTGGTGCACAAAGATTTGTTCCAACTTCCTGCCACATTGAAAATCTTCTTTAAAAATATGCTGCAAGGATGGAGGGTAGAATGAGTTACATTTGATATAGAGACCATATTAGGATCTACGTTGGGTTGAATGGAATCGTTTTGAGGGGTGCATTTTATTTGGGGTAGCAGTCAGCCAGCTGCAGGTACCATCCCAGATTTTCAATCCCAAGTCCCAAACACTGTCAGCCCTGAATTTGGTCTTCAAAAAAATGTCTGCTTAACAAAAACAAAAAACGTATCCAATGCAAGTTGTATGTTCTGCTTGCGTTTTACTCTGATTTGGCCTGAACATAGCACAACCTCTATGCATGAGTCTGATTCTCATACCGGTCTGGAGGAAATGCAAGGAATACAGTGTAGCTTGTATTAAAGAAAGGATTGGAAATATTTTGTGTGTTGATGGCAGACAACTCAAATACACTGTGGACCTTGTGTTTGAATTATTAGACCATGGATATGCAGTTTCTTCTCTTTGATCTATTAATTTTCCCCCTTCTACCATAGTCGTTTGTCCTTCCTAGTCTAATTTGTAACATTGGCACTTTACCCCCCTGGTTTCAATTCAGTGTTGCAAATATGTTTTATGTGTGAAGCTAGAGATCTGCTGACTTTTGATTACTTGCTATATAAGGAGTGAAAAGGTGGGATGTAAAGATACTATATAGAAGATGTTTTGTTTGAGGGTTCTTTTTGGTCATTGATTCTTTTTTAAGTTTGTAGTGAACATGAACATTAAAAATGTCAACTGGCCTGACATTGGAATAAAGGATTATGCACAGCAAACTAATTGTCAGGTTATTTTTTGTATTGCAGCGAAATGAGAGGGTATTGATGCACAATTTATTTTGTTACTATTATTTTTTACTTTAGTTGACACGTGGCTGTCAGAAGGAGTAAGGTAGTTGAGTGTACTGGGATTATTTTTTTAACCTTTTCTTAACTGACTTGCCTAGTTAAATACAAATTCTTATTTCCAATGACGGCCTAGGAACAGTGGGTTAACTGCCATGTTCAGGGACAGAACGACATATTTTTACCTTGTCAGCTCGGGGTTTCGATTTTGCAACCTTCCGGTTACTAGTCCACCTGCCTAGTGAATGGCTTGATTTATGAAAAATGTCTCTGAAAATGTTTTAATAAATCAGAACCTACCTATCAAGAACAATTTCGAAATAAATGTGCGATTTTGGGGGGGGGGGGGGGGGGGGGGAAATACGACCGCTAGATGGCCCGTACACGCAAAGGATATTGTAATTTTTTCCCAGGGGTTCGTTCAGTTAAATTGGACGTTTGCTACGTTGCGTAAAGATTTGTATTAAACGACACGTTTTCCCAAAACGTTCTTGATGATACTGAGGTACGTTTCCTCCGTTTGGTGGGTATGGATTGATGCAATGAGTGGCGTATTTAAAGGGAAGTGGTTGGCCGCGTTGCATTTTGAACTCATAACCTAATCCCTCCCCGTTTTTCAACTGGTCGTTCAGAACAGGACCGTTTCCGTTTAATTGAACGAAGCAGTACGTTTTTCTCGTATTGAACGCAGCCCAGGAGGACCCAAGCAGCAGCCGATTCTAACCTGTCACCGACCGTGTCAGGGTAGTAATGAAAACTGTACAAAGGGTGGCACACCATACCTACCAATTTGTAGCTAACAGCCAGCCAAGTGCGACCAGCTACATTACCACAATCCTAGCATTAGATACCTAGCCACCTAGCTAGAATTCTTAACATATCATACGTTTGGCAAATTCGTAACATGTTGTACATTAAGCAAATTTGTAACATATTGTACGTTTTGACAATTCGTAACATATCATACGAAATGGGTGATGGACATCCACACATGAATAAATACCATATGAAAGGTAACATATCATACTAAATGGAGTCCCTTGGATTTACAGACGGAATAATACGAAGTGCACTGAGACCAGGTTGAATGTTCTCCATTGTTATTCTGAAAGCTTGTTTATACTGTGTACTGATAGCCTTGTCTCTTGTAATACATTTTGCACTCTACAAAAAGTGCCTTTGCTGACCTTTATAGATAATCATGAGAATATAGCTTGTAAATAATCTTGTCTCTGTTATTATTTTTGACAACTAGGTAGTAGGCCATCACTGTATACAGCACGCCTTGATAAGCAGTATATAGTCATATCGGCCTACAGCTTGTAAATAATTGTATCCATTGCTGTTCAGAAAGCTTTATTATACTGTGTCCTTAATAGCCTGGTTAATATTCATTACATTTAACTTGTAAATAAATTAGATTTTCGTTTTGATAATAAAGTTTAGCTTTTGTGTTTTTGTTGTTGAGTGTGTATTAATTTCAAGACCATGAATAGGGGAAAGAATTGGAGGGCGCTCCACCAATGTGAGTCGAGGTGCAAACAAAAAATCGAATCATCATCGAAAAGAAAAAGGAGCAACACTCCCTCACCATAAAGTAAGTTTTATTTAAGCAAGGTTAAAAGATTGACGTTTTGGCCTTCAATGGACCATGGATAGTACCAGGTCATTTAAAGCTGTGTTTCTGGATATTTACGACACAGTCCCACTCCAAAACTTCACATATTTGTTTAGTAGAGACCTTTGTGAGTATTTCCCACCCCACTTTAGCTGAGACAGGTAGAAACGTATCTTTACAAGCCAATATGTATCCCATGTACAGTGTATTGCATTGGGGGCTACGGAGGGGTGGAGTGAAAATCCAGCCGCAGGCCGTACGACCGGTGGTTGAAAAAGTACCCAATTGTCATACTTGAGTAAAAGTATAGATACCTTAATAGAAAATTACAAGTAAAAGTGAAAGTCACCAAGTAAAATACTACTTGAGTAAAAGTCTAAAAGCATTTGGTTTTAAATATACCTAAGTGTCAAAAGTAAATGTAATAGCTAAAATATACTTAAGTATTGAAAGTAAAAGTATAAAACATTTAAAATTCCCTATATTAAGCAAACCAGACAGCACCATTTTCTAGTTTTTATTTATTTATGGTTAGCCAAGGGCACACTCCAACACAATTTACAAACAAAGCATTTGTGTTTAGTGAATCCACCAGATCAGAGGCAATAGGGATGACCAGGGATGTTCTCTTGATAAGTGCATGAATTTGACCATTTTCCTGTCTTGCTAGCCATTCAAAATGTGAAGAGTAGTTTTGGGTGTCAGGGAAAATGTATGGAGTAAAAAGTACATTATTTTCTTTAGGGATGTAGGGAAGTAAAAGTAGTCAAAAATATAAATAGTAAAGTACAGATACCCCCAAAAACTACTTTAGTAGTACTTTAAAGTATTTGTACTGAAGTACTTTACAGTCCACCTCCAAGACTAACCTTAGGATAGTAGAGACCCTACTGAGTATTTCCCATTCCACTTTAGCTGAGACAGGTAGAAAACGTTCTCTCTACAAGCCAATATGTATCCCATGTACAGTCTATTAGTGTTTTGCATTGGGGGCTATGGATGGGGCAGAGCGAACAGCCAGAAGCAGGCAGTGCGACACAGTCCCCTTATAAAACGGGCCATCTTTGGTTAACAGAGACACGACTGAGTATTTCCCTACCCCAGTTTATATGATACAGGTAGTAAAGTTCTCTTCTACAACCCAATAAGTATCCCATACACAGTGTAGTGTATTACATTGCAGTGAATGGAGTAAGGAGTCGCCAGCACTCTGTATTATTATAAACCCGTTGCCCAGCACAAGATACCAATTTAAGTTTCGCATAGTCTGAGTAATTCCAATAATATACACTGCTCAAAAAAATAAAGGGAACACTTAAACAACACAATGTAACTCCAAGTCAATCACACTTCTGTGAAATCAAACTGTCCACTTAGGAAGCAACACTGATTGACAAATTTCACATGCTGTTGTGCAAATGGAATAGACAACAGGTGGAAATTATAGGCAATTAGCAAGACACCCCCAATAAAGGAGTGGTTCTGCAGGTGGTGACCACAGACCACTTCTCAGTTCCTATGCTTCCTGGCTGATGTTTTGGTCACTTTTGAATGCTGGCGGTGCTTTCACTCTAGTGGTAGCATGAGACGAAGTCTACAACCCACACAAGTGGCCCAGGTAGTGCAGCTCATCCAGGATGGCACATCAATGCGAGCTGTGGCAAGAAGGTTTGCTGTGTCTGTCAGCGTAGTGTCCAGAGCATGGAGGCGCTACCAGGAGACAGGCCAGTACATCAGGAGACGTGGAGGAGAACGTAGGAGGGCAACAACCCAGCAGCAGGACCGCTACCTCCGCCTTTGAGCAGGAGGAGCACTGCCAGAGCCCTGCAAAATGACCTCCAGCAGGCCACAAATGTGCATGTGTCTGCTCAAACGGTCAGAAACAGACTCCATGAGGGTGGTATGAGGGCCCGACGTCCACAGGTGGGGGTTGTGCTTACAGCCCAACACCGTGCAGGACGTTTGGCATTTGCCAGAGAACACCAAGATTGGCAAATTCGCCACTGGCGCCCTGTGCTCTTCACAGATGAAAGCAGGTTCACACTGAGCACGTGACAGACGTGACAGAGTCTGGAGACGCCGTGGAGAACGTTCTGCTGCCTGCAACATCCTCTAGCATGACCGGTTTGGCGGTGGGTCAGTCATGGTGTGGAGTGGCATTTCTTTGGGGGGGCCGCACAGCCCTCCATGTGCTCGCCAGAGGTAGCCTGACTGCCATTAGGTACCGAGATGAGATCCTCAGACCCCTTGTGAGACCATATGCTGGTGCGGTTGGCCCTGGGTTCCTCCTAATGCAAGACAATGCTAGACCTCATGTGGCTGGAGTGTGTCAGCAGTTCCTGCAAGAGGAAGGCATTGATGCTATGGACTGGCCCGCCCGTTCCCCAGACCTGAATCCAATTGAGCACATCTGGGACATCATGTCTCGCTCCATCCACCAACGCCACATTGCACCACAGACTGTCCAGGAGTTGGCGGATGCTTTAGTCCAGGTCTGGGAGGAGATGCCTCAGGAGACCATCCGCCACCTCATCAGGAGCATGCCCAGGCGTTGTAGGGAGGTCATACAGGCACGTGGAGGCCACACACACTACTGAGCCTCATTTTGACTTGTTTTAAGGACATTACATCAAAGTTGGATCAGCCTGTAGTGTGGTTTTCCACTTTAATTTTGAGTGTGACTCCAAATCCAGACCTCCATGGGTTGATAAATTTGATTTCCATTGATCATTTTTGTGTGATTTTGTTGTCAGCACATTCAACTATGTAAAGAAAAAAGTATTTAATAAGAATATTTCATTCATTCAGATCTAGAATGTGTTATTTTAGTGTTCCCTTTATTTTTTTGAGCAGTGTATATTTGAATTTGATAAAAATTGTATTTCTTTAAATATAGCATACACAATAGCTTTTAACATACCAATGTGTAAACTTTCAAAATAAATGTTGGTATAAAAATAAAATTATCCATGTATTTTTTCAAAGGTTGCAATGCTGTGAATATCAGTTGTACCGCACTAGTGCGAAGAATTATCGATATTCCGAGTTTAGCGTGTCTTTTTAGGAGACTATTTTTTTTATCCGCGATCATACTGCCAGCATAACAGCCTAATGCTAGCTAGGCTAGGGGTGAGGGTTAAGTTTAGGAGTTAGGTTAAAGGGTTAAGGTTATGGGAAGTGTTGGCTAACATGCTAAGAAGTTGCAAAGTAGCTCAAAAGTAGTAAGTAGTTGAAAAGTTGCTAAAGTTGTGCGTGATGAGATTCAAACTCGCAACCTTTGAGTTGCTAGATGATCGCATTACACAACGATTTATTTCAAACTGGAAGCAAACGGGGTAATACATTTTAAAAAGTGTTCAGGTGTTTTGTCTTTCCAACTGATATTCAACACAACAGTATATTAATTTATTGTTTTGGAATTAATGTAACATCCAGGACGTAATGCATATGTCTATAACACACATATTCGGTTATTAGAGACCCTTCTGAGTATTTTCCACCCCACTTTAGCTGAGACAGATAGACATTTTTTTTCTCTACAAGCCAATATGTATCATATCACATGTACAGTATATTACAGTGTATTGCATTGGAGGCTATGGAAGGCATGGAGAACTAAGTGCTGCTGGATATGTATGACAAAGTCCCCCTTCAAAACTAACCATATTTGGTTAGTAAAGACCCTACTGAGTATGTTCCACCCCACTTTAGCTAAGACAGACAGAAACGTTTTCTCTTTATATGTCTGTATTTATATGTATCCCATGCACGAGTTTTAATGACTCCAACGTAAGTGTATGTAAACTTCCGACTTCAACTGTATGTATGTGTGTATATATATATATATATATATATATATACAGTGGGGCAAAAAAGTATTTAGTCAGCCACCAATTGTGCAAGTTCTCCCACTTAAAAAGATGAGAGAGGCCTGTAATTTTCATCATAGGTACACTTCAACTATGACAGACAAAATGAGAAAAAAATCCAGAAAATCACATTGTAGGATTTTTAATGAATTTATTTGCAAATTATGGTGGAAAATAAGTATTTGGTCACCATTTGGAAGCAAGATTTCTGGCTCTCACAGACCTGTAACTTCTTCTTTAAGAGGCTCCTCTGTCCTCCACTCGTTACCTGTATTAATGGCACCTGTTTGAACTTGTTATCAGTATAAAAGACACCTGTCCACAACCTCAAACAGTCACACTCCAAACTCCACTATGGCCAAGACCAAAGAGCTGTCAAAGGACACCAGAAACAAAATTGTAGACCTGCACCAGGCTGGGAAGACTGAATCTGCAATAGGTAAGCAGCTTGGTTTGAAGAAATCAACTGTGGGAGCAATTATTAGGAAATGGAAGACATACAAGACCACTGATAATCTCCCTCGATCTGGGGCTCCACGCAAGATCTCACCCCGTGGGGTCAAAATGATCACAAGAACGGTGAGCAAAAATCCCAGAACCACACGGGGGGACCTAGTGAATGACCTGCAGAGAGCTGGGACCTAAGTAACAAAGCCTACCATCAGTAACACACTACGCCGCCAGGGACTCAAATCCTGCAGTGCCAGACGTGTCCCCCTGCTTAAGCCAGTATATGTCCAGGCCCGTCTGAAGTTTGCTAGAGAGCATTTGGATGATCCAGAAGAAGATTGGGAAAATGTCATATGGTCAGATGAAACCAAAATAGAACTTTTTGGTAAAAACTCAACTCGTCGTGTTTGGAGGACAAAGAATGCTGAGTTGCATCCAAAGAACACCTTACCTACTGTGAAGCATGGGGGTGGAAACATCATGCTTTGGGGCTGTTTTTCTGCAAAGGGACCAGGACGACTGATCCGTGTAAAGGAAAGAATGAATGGGGCCATGTATCATGAGATTTTGAGTGAAAACCTCCTTCCATCAGCAAGGGCATTGAAGATGAAACGTGGCTGGGTCTTTCAGCATGACAATGATCCCAAACACACCGCCCGGGCAACGAAGGAGTGGCTTCGTAAGAAGCATTTCAAGGTCCTGGAGTGGCCTAGCCAGTCTCCAGATCTCAACCCCATAGAAAATCTTTGGAGGGAGTTGAAAGTCCGTGTTGCCCAGCAACAGCCCCAAAACATCAGTGCTCTAGAGGAGATCTGCATGGAGGAATGGGCCAAAATACCAGCAACAGTGTGTGAAAACCTTGTGATGACTTACAGAAAACGTTTGACCTCTGTCATTGCCAACAAAGGGTATATAACAAAGTATTGAGGTAAACTTTTGTTATTGACCAAATACTTATTTTCC
This sequence comes from Salvelinus alpinus, assembly GCF_045679555.1. Classification (NCBI taxonomy): domain Eukaryota; kingdom Metazoa; phylum Chordata; class Actinopteri; order Salmoniformes; family Salmonidae; genus Salvelinus; species Salvelinus alpinus. The sequence goes on from NC_092104.1 coordinate 39,007,128, forward strand.
ACCATAATTTGCAAATAAATTCATTAAAAATCCTACAATGTGATTTTCTGGATTTTTTTTCTCATTTTGTCTGTCATAGTTGAAGTGTACCCATGATGAAAATTACAGGCCTCTCTCATCTTTTTAAGTGGGAGAACTTGCACAATTGGTGGCTGACTAAATACTTTTTTGCCCCACTGTGTATATATATATATATATCGTTGGACTTGTAACCGAAAGGTTGCAAGATCGAATCTCTGAGCTGACAAGGTAAAAATCTGTCATTCTGCACCTGAACACCTGGATATATATATAAGAAATTTGTGGAGTGGTTGAAAAACGAGTTTTAATGACTCCAACCTAAGTGTATGTAAACTTCCGACTTCAACTGTATGTGTATATATATATATAAATAGATACACACATACATATATACATATATATACAGTTGAAGTCGGAAGTTTACATACACTTTGGTTGGAGTCATTAAAACTCGTTTTTCAACCACTCCACAAATCTCTTGTTAACAAACTATAGTTTTGGCAAGTCGGTTAGGACATCTACTTTGTGCATGACAAGTAATTTTTCCAACAATTATTTAGACAGATTATTTCATATAATTCACTGTATCACAATTCCAGTGGGTCAGAAGTTTACATACACTAAGTTGACTGCCTTTAACACAGCTTGGAAAATTCTTGAAATGATGTCATGGCTTTAGAAGCTTGATAGACTAATTGACATCATTTGAGTCAATTGGAGGTTTACCTGTGGATGTATTTCAAGGCCTACCTTCAAACTCAGTGCCTCTTTGCTTGACATCATGGGAAAATCAAAAGAAATCAGCCAAGACCTCAGAAAAGAAATTGTAGACCTCCACAAGTCTGGTTCATCCATGGGAGCAATTTCCAAATGCCTGAAGGTACCACGTTCATGTCATCTGTACAAACAATAGTACGCAAGTATAAACACCATGGGACCACGCAGCCATCATACCACTCAGGAAGGAGACGCGTTCTGTCTCCTAGAGATGAACGTACTTTGGTGCGAAAAGTGCAAATCAATCCCAGAACAACAGCAAAGGACCTTGTGAAGATGCAAGAGGAAACGGGTACAAAAGTATCTATATCCACAGTAAAACAAGTCCTATATCGACAAAACCTGAAAGGCCGCTCAGCCATAAAAAAAGCCAGACTACGGTTTGTATCTGCACATGGGGACAACAATCGTACTTTTTGGAGAAATGTCCTCTGGTCTGATGAAACAAAAATAGAACTGTTTGGTCATAATGACCATCGTTATATTTGGAGGAAAAAGGGGGAGGCTTGCAAGCCGAAGAACACCATCCCAACCGTGAAGGACGGGGGTGTCACGCTCCTGACCTGTTTTCCCTTGTTTTGTATTTGTTTAGAATGGTCAGGGCGTGAGTTGGGGTGGGCATTCTATGTTATGTGTTTCTATGTTTAGGTTCATTGTTAATTAGCCTGATATGGTTCTCAATCAGGGGCAGGTGTTTTACGGTTCCTCTGATTGAGAACCATATTAAGGTAGGCTGTTCACACCGTTTGTTTGTGGGTGATTGTTCCTGTGTCAGTGTTTGTGCCACACGGGACTGTTTCGTTTGTTAGTTTGTTCCTGCGTTCTTCGTTGTCTGTAAGTTCTCATGTTCAGGTCTGTTTACGTCGTTTATTGTTTTGTAGTTTGTTAAGAGTTTTTCCGTCTTCGTCTTTCTTCAAATAAATCATCATGTATTCTACCCAAGCTGCGTTTTGGTCCGATCCATGCTCCTCCTCAGACGAGGAGGAAAACGACCGTTACAGGGGGTGGCAGCATCATGTTGTGGGGGTGCTTTGCTGCAGGAGGGACTGGTACACTTCACAAAATAGATGGCATCATGAGGAAAGGAAAATGATGTGGATATATTGAAGAAACATCTCAAGACATCAGTCAGGAAGTTAAAGCTTGGTCGCAAATGGGTCTTCCAAATGGACAATGACCTCAAGCATACTACAAAAGTTGTGTCAAAATGGCTTAAGGACAACAAAGTCAAGGTATTGGAGTGGCCATCACAAAGCCCTGACCTCAATCCTATAGAAAATATGTGGGCAGAACTGAAAAAGCGTGTGCGAGCAAGGACTACAAACCTGACTCAGTTACACCAGCTCTGTCATGAGGAATGGGCCAAAATTCACTCAACTTATTGTGGGAAGCTTGTGGAAGGCTACCCGAAATGTTTGACCCAAGTTAAACAATTTAAAGGCAAACTACCAAATACTAATTGAATGTATATAAACTTCTGATGCACTGGGATTTATTTTTTAACCTTTATTTAACCAGGTAGGCTAGTTGAGAACAAGTTCTCATTTACAACTGCGACCTGGCCAAAATAAAGCACAGCAGTTCTACACATACAACAACACAGAGTTACACATGGAATAAACAAAACACAGTCAATAATACAGTAGAAGAAGAAAACAACAAAAAAGTCTATATACAGTGAGGTAAGATAAGGGAGGTAAGGCAATAAATAGGCCACGGTGGCGAAGTAATTACAATATAGCAATTAAACACTGGAATGGTAGATGTGCAGAAGATGAATGTGCAAATAGAGATACTGGGGTGCAAAGGAGCAAGATAAATAAATAAATACAGTATGTGGATGAGGTAGTTGGATGGGCTATTTACAGATGGGCTATGTACAGGTGCAGTGATCTGTGAGCTGCTCTGACAGCTGGTGCTTAAAGCTAGTGAGGGAGATTGGAGTCTCCAGCTTCAGTGATTTTTGCAGTTTGTTCCAGTCATTGGCAGCAGAGAACTGGAAGGAAAGGCGGTCAAAGGAGGAATTGGCTTTGGGGGTGACCAGAGAGACCAGAGAGATAAAAAAAAACATTCCCCACACCATTACACCATCGCCACCAGCCTGTACCGTTGACAACAGGCAGGATGGAGCCATTGACTTCCTGTTGAATCTGCAGACGTGTTGCTGTGCGTTTTGCTGCCAACTTTACTTTACTTTGCTAGCTGACAACTTTACGTTTTTTGTTTTGTTTTTGTTTTTAATTACCGTTTATATTTTTAGTTTTTCCATCGCAACTTTTTTCCCTCATTCAACTTTTTCACTCCGGACGCTTTATCTGGACATGGTTCGTCAACACCTTCAACAGCCGAAGCTAAGTAGTAACATTAACATGATGTCTTCTAATTGCAGTCGCTGTATTCATAATATACAGGAGAACGATCGCCTTACGGCGAGAATAGCTGTGCTACAAGCCCAGCTTCAGACGCAATCGTTAGGCAAGGGTAATTTCAGTGTAGGAAAGGAAGAAACAGCGTCTGTGCCACCAGTAAGTACAGATAGTAACGTTAGTATAAATCCCCCCGCACAGTCCCCGCAGCCGGACAACTTTCTCATGGCTTCTGGAGGGAAATGCTGTTGGAATGCTCAACCGGTGTCGCTCATTCAGCCGACAGAAACTTTCAACCGGTTCGCCCCATTATGTAGCGAGTCGGAGTCTGAGTCTTCTCTTGTCTCTACTCCTCCCGTTACGGGGTCTGAGACGCCGAAGGCTCCCACCATTAGCTCTGACAAATTGAAAACCCTAGTCATTGGCGACTCCATTACCCGCAGTATTAGACTTAAAGCGAATCACCCAGCGATCATACACTGTTTACCAGGGGGCAGGGCTACCGACGTTAAGGCTAATCTAAAGATGGTGCTGGCTAAAGCTAAATCTGGCGAGTGTAGAGAGTATAGAGATATTGTTATCCACGTCGGCACCAACGATGTTAGGATGAAACAGTCAGAGGTCACCAAGTGCAACATAGCTTCAGCGTGTAAATCAGCTAGAAAGATGTGTCGGCATCGAGTAATTCCCTCTGGTCCCCTCCCAGATAGGGGGAGTGACGAGCTCTACAGCAGAGTCTCAGCACTCAATCGCTGGTTGAAAACTGTTTTCTGCCCCTCCCAAAAGATAGAATTTGTAGATAATTGGCCCTCTTTCTGGGACTCACCCACAAACAGGACCAAGCCTGACCTGCTGAGGAGTGACGGACTCCATCCTAGCTGGAGGGGTGCTCTCATCTTATCTACCAACATAGATAGGGCTCTAACTCCTCTAGCCCCACAATGAAATAGGGTGCAGGCCAGGTAGCAGGCTGTTAGCCAACCTGCCAGCTTAGTGGAGTCTGCCAATAGCACAGTCAGTGTAGTCAGCTCAGCCATACCCATTGAGACTGTGTCTGTGCCTCGACCTAGGTTGGGCAAAACTAAACATGGCGGTGTTCGCCTTAGCAATCTTATTAGGATAAAGACCTCCTCCATTCCTGCCATTATTGAAAGAGATCGTGATACCTCACATCTCAAAATAGGGTTACTTAATGTTAGATCCCTCACTTCAAAGGCAGTCATAGTCAATGAACTAATCACTGATCATAATCTTGATGTGATTGGCCTGACTGAAACATGGCTTAAGCCTGATGAATTTACTGTGTTAAATGAGGCCTCACCTCCTGGTTACACTAGTGACCATATCCCCCGTGCATCCCGCAAAGGCGGAGGTGTTGCTAACATTTACGATAGCAAATTTCAATTTACAAAAAAAAAAATGGCGTTTTCGTCTTTTGAGCTTCTAGTCATGAAATCTATGCAGCCTACTCATTCACTTTTTATAGCTACTGTTTACAGGCCTCCTGGGCCATATACAGCGTTCCTCTCTGAGTTTCCTGAATTCCTATCAGACCTTGTAGTCATAGCAGATCATATTCTAATTTTTGGTGATTTTAATATTCACATGGAGAAGTCCACAGACCCACTCCAAAAGTCTTTCGGAGCCATCATCGACTCAGTGGGTTTTGTCCAACATGTCTCTGGACCTACTCACTACCACAGTCATACTCTGGACCTAGTTTTGTCCCATGGAATAAATGTTGTAGATCTTAATGTTTTTCCACATAATCCTGGACTATCGGACCACCATTTTATTACGTTTGCAATCGCAACAAATAATCTGCTCAGACCCCAACCAAGGAGCATCAAAAGTCGTGCTATAAATTCTCAGACAACACAAAAATTCCTTGATGCCCTTCCAGACTCCTTCTGCCTACCCAAGGACGTCAGAGGACAAAAATCAGTTAACCACCTAACTGAGGAACTCAATTTAACCTTGCGCAATACCCTAGATGCAGTTGCACCCCTAAAAACGAAAAACATTTGTCATAAGAAACTAGCTCCCTGGTATACAGAAAATACCCGAGCTTTGAAGCAAGCTTCCAGGAAATTGGAACGGAAATGGCGCCACACCAAACTGGAAGTCTTCCGACTAGCTTGGAAAGACAGTACCGTGCAGTACCGAAGAGCCCTCACTGCTGCTCGATCATCCTACTTTTCCAACTTAATCGAGGAAAATAAGAACAATCCAAAATTTATTTTTGATACTGTAGCGAAACTAACTAAAAAGCAGCATTCCCCAAGAGAGGATGGCTTTCACTTCAGCAGTAATAAATTCATGAACTTCTTTGAGGAAAAGATCATGACCATTAGAAAGCAAATTACGGACTCCTCTTTGAATCTGCGTATTCCTCCAGGGCTTAGCTGTCCTGGATCTGCACAGCTCTGCGAGGGCCTGGGATCGGGAGAGGCACTTAAGTGTTTTAGTACTATATCTCTTGACACAATGATGAAAATAATCATGGCCTCTAAACCTTCAAGCTGCATACTGGATCCTATTCCTACTAAACTGCTGAAGGAGCTGCTTCCTGTGCTTGGCCCTCCTATGTTGAACATAATAAACAGCTCTCTATCCACCGGATGTGTACCAAACTCACTAAAAGTGGCAGTGATAAAGCCTCTCTTGAAAAAGCCAAACCTTGACCCGGAAAATATAAAAAACTATCGGCCTATATCGAATCTTCCATTCCTCTCAAAAATTTTAGAAAAAGCTGTTGCGCAGCAACTCACTGCCTTTCTGAAGACAAACAATGTATACGAAATGCTTCAGTCTGGTTTTAGACCCCATCATAGCACTGAGACTGCACTTGTGAAGGTGGTAAATGACCTTTTAATGGCGTCAGACCGAGGCTCTGCATCTGTCCTCGTGCTACTAGACCTTAGTGCTGCCTTTGACACCATCGATCACCACATTCTTTTGGAGAGACTGGAAACCCAAATTGGTCTACACGGACAAGTTCTGGCCTGGTTTAGATCTTACCTGTCGGAAAGATATCAGTTTGTCTCTGTGAATGGTCTGTCCTCTGACAAATCAACTGTACATTTCGGTGTTCCTCAAGGTTCCGTTTTAGGACCACTATTGTTTTCACTATATATTTTACCTCTTGGGGATGTTATTCGAAAACATAATGTTAACTTTCACTGCTATGCGGATGACACACAGCTGTACATTTCAATGAAACATGGTGAAGCCCCAAAATTGCCCTCGCTAGAAGCCTGTGTTTCAGACATAAGGAAGTGGATGGCTGAAAACCTTCTACTTTTAAACTCGGACAAAACAGAGATGCTTGTTCTAGGTCCCAAGAAACAAAGAGATCTTCTGTTAAATCTGACAATTCATCTTGATGGTTGTAAAGTCGTCTCAAATAAAACTGTGAAGGACCTCGGCGTTACTCTAGACCCTGATCTCTCTTTTGACGAACATATCAAGACTGTTTCAAGGACAGCTTTTTTCCATCTACGTAACATTGCAAAAATCAGAAATTTTCTGTCCAAAAATTATGCAGAAAAATTAATCCATGCATTTGTTACTTCTAGGTTAGACTACTGCAATGCTCTACTTTCCGGCTACCCGGATAAAGCACTAAATAAACTTCAGTTAGTGCTAAATACGGCTGCTAGAATCCTGACTAGAACCAAGAAATTTGATCATATTACTCCAGTGCTAGCTTCCCTACACTGGCTTCCTGTTAAGGCAAGGGCTGATTTCAAGGTTTTACTGTTAACCTATAAAGCGTTACATGGGCTTGCTCCTACCTATCTTTCCGAGTTGGTCCTGCCGTACATACCAATACGTACGCTACGGTCACAAGACGCAGGCCTCCTAATTGTCCCTAGAATTTCTAAGCAAACAGCGGGAGGCAGGGCTTTCTCCTATAGATCTCCATTTTTATGGAACAGTCTGCCTACCCATGTGAGAGACGCAGACTCGGTCTCAACCTTTAAGTCTTTACTGAAGACTTATCTCTTCAGTAGGTCATATGATTGAGTGTAGTCTGGCCCAGGAGTGTGAAGGTGAACGGAAAGGCTCTGGAGCAACGAACCGCCCTTGCTGTCTCTGCCAGGCCGGTTCCCCTCTCTCCACTGGGATTCTCTGCCTCTAACCCTGTTACAGGGGCTGAGTCACTGGCTTGCTGGTGCTCTTTCATGCCGTCCCTAGGAGGGGTGCGTCACTTGAGTGGGTTGAGTTACTGACGTGATCTTCCTGTCTGGGTTGGCGCCCCCCCTTGGTTTGTGCTGTGGTGGAGACCTTTGTGGGCTATACTCGGCCTTGTCTCAGGATTGTAAGTTGGTGGTTGAGGATTTCCCTCTAGTGGTGCGGGGGCTGTGCTTTGGCAAAGTGGGTGGGGTTATATCCTTCCTGTTTGGCCCTGTCCGGGGGTTTCTTCGGATGGGGCCACAGTGTCTCCTGACCGCTCCTGTCTCAGCCTCCAGTATTTATGCTGCAGTAGTTTATGTGTCGGGGGGCTAGGGTCAGTTGGTTACCTGGAGTACTTCTCCTGTCTTATCCAGTGTCCTGTGTGAATTTAAGTATGCTCTCTCTAATTCTCTCGTTCTCTCTTTCTCTCTGAGAACCTGAGCCCTAGGACCATACGTCGGGACTACCGGCCGTGGTGACTCCTTGCTGTCCCCAGTCCGCCTGGCCTCGCTGCTATTCCAGTTTCAACTGTTCTGCCTGCGGTTACGGAACCCCTACCTGTCCCAGACCTGCTGTTTTCAACTCTTAATGATCGGCTATGAAAAGCCAACTGAGATTTATTCCTGATTATTATTTGACCATGCTTGTCATTTATGAACATTTTGAAAATCTTGGCTCTCTCTAATTTTCTCCTTCTCTCTTTCTTTCTCTCGGAGGACCTGGGCCCTAGGACCATGCGTCGGGACTGCCGCCCGTGGTGACTCCTTGCTGTCCCCAGTCCGCCTGGCCTTGCTGCTATTCCAGTTTCAGCTGTTCTGCCTGCGGTTATGGAACCGCCACCTGTCCCAGACCTGTTGTTTTTCAACTCTTGATGATCGGCTATGAAAAGCCAACTGAAAATTATTCATGATTATTATTTGACCATGCTTGTCACTTATGAACATTTTTGAACATCTTGGCATAGTTCTGTTATAATCTCCACCCGGCACAGCCAGAAGAGGACTGGCCACCCCTCATAGCCTGGTTCCTCTCTAGGTTTCTTCCTAGGTTTTGGCCTTTCTAGGGAGTTTTTCCTAGCCACCGTGCTTCTACACCTGCATTACTAGCTGTTTGGGGTTTTAGGCTGGGTGTCTGTACAGCACTTCGAGATATTAGCTGATGTACGAAGGGCTATATAAAATAAAATTGATTGATTGATAAACCTGCTGGAGCGAGTGCTATGAGTGGGTGCTGCTATGGTGACCAGTGAGCTGAGATAAGGCAGGGCTTTACCTAGCAGAGACTTGTAGATGACCTGGAGCCAGTGGGTTTGGCGACGAGTATGAAGCGAGGGCCAGCCAACGAGAGCGTACAGGTCGCAGTGGTGGGTAGTATATGGGGCTTTGGTGACAAAATAGATGGCACTGTGATAAACTGCATCCAATTTGTTGAGTAGGGTGTTGGAGGCTATATATGCACCCATGACCAGCTCTGAAACCAGATTGCTTAGCAGAGAAGGTACGGTGGGATTCAAAATGGTCGGTGATCTGTTTGTTAACTTGGCTTTTGAAGACCTTCGAAAGGCAGGGTAGGATAGATATAGGTCTGTAGCAATTTGGGTCTAGAGTGTCTCCCCCTTTGAAGAGGGGGATGACCGCGGCAGCTTTCCAATCTTTGGGGATCTCAGACGATACGAAAGAGAGGTTGAACAAGCTAGTGATAGGGGTTGCAACAATTTCGGCGGATAGTTTTAGGAAGAGAGGGTCCAGATTGTCTAGCCCTGCTGATTTGTAGGGGTCCAGATTTTGCAGCTCTTTCAGAACATCAGCTATCTGGATTTGGGTGAAGGAGAAATGGGGGAGGCTTGGGCAAGTTGCAGTGAGGGGTACAGGGCTGTTGACCCGGGTAAGGGTAGCCAGGTGAAAAGCATGGCCAGCCGTAGAAAAATACTTATTGAAATTCTCAATTATCGCGGATTTATCGGTGGTGACAGTGTTTCCAAGCCTCAGTGCAGTGGGCAGCTGGGAGGAGGCGCTCTTGTTCTCCATGGACTTTACAGTGTCCCAGAACTTTTCAGAGTTAGTGCTACAGGATGCACATTTCTGTTTAAAAAAGTTAGCCTTTGCTTTCCTAACTGCCTGTGTATATTGGTTCCTAACTTCCCTGAAAAGTTGCATGTCGTGGGGGCTATTCGATGGTAATGCAGTACACCACAATATGTTTTTGTGCTGGTCAAGGGCAGTCAGGTCTGGAGTGAACCAAGGGCTATATCTGTTCCTGGTTAAAAAAATTAATAAATGGGGCATGCTTATTTAAGATGGTGAGGAAAGCACTTTTAAAGAATAACCCGGCATCCTCTACTGACGGAATGAGGTCAATATCCTTCCAGGATACCTGGACCAGGTCGATTAGAAAGGCCTGCTCGCTGAAGTGTTTTAGGGAGGGGTGGTCGTTTGACCGCGGACCCATTACGGACGCAGGCAATGAGGCAGTGATCGCTGAGATCCTGGTTGAAGACAGCAGAGGAATGTGATGAAAGAAATAAAAGCTGAAATAAATCATTCTCTCTACTATTATTCTGACATTTCACATTCTTAAAATAAAGTGGTGATCCTAACTGACCTAAAACAGGGAATTATTACCAGGATTAAATGTCAGGAATTTTGAAAAACTGAGTTTAAATGTATTTGGCTAAGGTGTATGTAAACTTCCGACCCAAAATGTATATATATATATATATACTGCTCAAAAAAATAAAGGGAACACTAAAATAACACATCCTAGATCTGAATGAATGAAATATTCTTATTAAATACTTTTTTCTTTACATAGTTGAATGTGCTAACAACAAAATCACACAAAAATGATCAATGGAAATCAAATTTATCAACCCATGGAGGTCTGGATTTGGAGTCACACTCAAAATTAAAGTGGAAAACCACACTACAGGCTGATCCAACTTTGATATAATGTCCTTAAAACAAGTCAAAATGAGGCTCAGTAGTGTGTGTGGCCTCCACGTGCCTGTATGACCTCCCTACAACGCCTGGGCATGCTCCCGATGAGGTGGCGGATGGTCTCCTGAGGGATCTCCTCCCAGACCTGGACTAAAGCATCCGCCAACTCCTGGACAGTCTGTGGTGCAACGTGGCGTTGGTGGATGGAGCGAGACATGATGTCCCAGATGTGCTCAATTGGATTCAGGTCTGGGGAACGGGCGGGCCAGTCCATAGCATCAATGCCTTCCTCTTGCAGCAACTGCTGACACACACCAGCCACATGAGGTCTAGCATTGTCTTGCATTAGGAGGAACCCAGGGCCAACCGCACCAGCATATGGTCTCACAAGGGGTCTGAGGATCTCATCTCGGTACCTAATGGCAGTCAGGCTACCTCTGGCGAGCACATGGAGGGCTGTGCGGCCCCCCAAAGAAATGCCACCGAACACCATGACTGACCCACCGCCAAACCGGTCATGCTGGAGGATGTTGCAGGCAGCAGAACGTTCTCCACGGCGTCTCCAGACTCTGTCACGTCTGTCACGTGCTCAGTGTGAACCTGCTTTCATCTGTGAAGAGCACAGGGCGCCAGTGGCGAATTTGCCAATCTTGGTGTTCTCTGGCAAATGCCAAACGTCCTGCACGGTGTTGGGCTGTAAGCACAACCCCCACCTGTGGACGTCGGGCCCTCATACCACCCTCATGGAGTCTGTTTCTGACCGTTTGAGCAGACACATGCACATTTGTGGCCTGCTGGAGGTCATTTTGCAGGGCTCTGGCACAAAGGCGGAGGTAGCGGTCCTGCTGCTGGGTTGTTGCCCTCCTACGGCCTCCTCCACGTCTCCTGATGTACTGGCCTGTCTCCTGGTAGCGCCTCCATGCTCTGGACACTACGCTGACAGACACAGCAAACCTTCTTGCCACAGCTCGCATTGATGTGCCATCCTGGATGAGCTGCACTACCTGGGCCACTTGTGTGGGTTGTAGACTTCGTCTCATGCTACCACTAGAGTGAAAGCACCGCCAGCATTCAAAAGTGACCAAAACATCAGCCAGGAAGCATAGGAACTGAGAAGTGGTCTGTGGTCACCACCTGCAGAACCACTCCTTTATTGGGGGTGTCTTGCTAATTGCCTATAATTTCCACCTTTTGTCTATTCCATTTGCACAACAGCATGTGAAATTTATTGTCAATCAGTGTTGCTTCCTAAGTGGACAGTTTGATTTCACAGAAGTGTGATTGACTTGGAGTTACATTGTGTTGTTTAAGTGTTCCCTTTATTTTTTTGAGCAGTATATATATATATATATACATACACACACACACACACACATATGTATATACACATATATATTATTATTTTTATTTCATAAATTACTTACTGCCTTTTCTTGTTGGCACAAGAAAAGTGGCCATTGACTAAAATTCAATATCTTTTGATGCAGTTTTGAAATCGGCTTTTATTTAGGTTTCCTCATTGCCGTACGAACGTGACGTCATCATCTGTGCTGCTGGCAAAATACTAGTGCTAACATTAAAAAAATAATAACAATAATAAATAAAAAAATAAAAAACTAGTGCTAACATTAATTTTAAAAAATTTAATAAAAAAAATAAAAAACTAGTGCTAACATTACTACAATTCCCTCAGCAAGATTCTTTTGGTCAAATATCTATGGCGATATACAATGGAGGAAAGCATGGAAAATTGCTAACAAATATTGTATCAGTAACAAGGTAAAGGAAGTTTAATTTAAAATGTTACATAGAATTTATCCTGTGAAACATGTTTTGGAAAGAATCAAGCTGAATATTGACTAGAAATGTTATTTCTGGAATGGAGGAGACCATTTTACATTTGTTTTTTTGCCTGTATTTATAGTATAATTTTTTGGATTGACAAACAGAATTTTGTTACAAAAAAATAGGACCGGTTGTACTATTTAATTGTTTTGATATAATGATTTATTTCAGAAATTCTGACATTGATAAAGATGTGGTATATTTAATTCAACTGCTAATAATATTAGGTACATTTCACATTCACAAATGCAAATGCTCTAATTCAAAACCTAACTTTTTTCACTTTAGAAATGAATTTAAACAATATGGCACTACTTTAACTAAAATGAAAAACAAAAAAACGATTTAAACTTGTTGTATTATTAATTAACATGATTTGTTTGTTTAGGGTTCCTGGCAACTTAAATAGTTTGTATGTATGCTTGTTTGCATGTGACTATTCCTCTTTTGTTTGTTGATATTTGTTAATAAAAAATAAAACAAATAGTTCTAACATTACACTACAGTATCATGTCTACTAGCTATCATGTTAAGTGAGCCAGATGGCAAGGGTGTGAGAGCAGAGGGAAGTAAGTCAACTACTAGATAACGTTACAGATAGCTATGACATCAACTTATTTAGCTAGCTAACTTGCAAGTCTACCTTTTGAAAGCTCATGTCTCCGAAGTAGTCCGAACAACCTGGCTAGTGACGTGTTAGCAACAGGTTTGCCTCTGACTGACCGACCATATCCCACACCGCAGTGCGATTGACTGGGTTTTGGTTGAAGAAAATTATTATCTGGCTCGCTAGGTCCCTGGAGGGAAATAAGCATAAACGCGACAGGTGGGTGGAATTTCAATTAAGTAGGTTTGTTAGTAGCTTCCTATATTAGCTAACGACTAACGTTAAAGGCTTAGACAGGATAAACATTCAAGCCAGACCGCTTTTGTATTTATGGTAGCTAATGTTAGCTAGCTTGCTATAACAGTTAACGTTACTTACTCAGCTGGCTGTCTCAGTTTATCTGGTGCTTGTTTAACGTTAAGCTCACAGTTTCAGATAAAAACGTAAGGATATGGCTTGGTGTGTAGACTAACGTTACCGCAGTAAGTAAGCCAGAAGCTAACGTTAGCTAGCTACATTTAGCTAATTGTCAGATAGTTACTGTAAATTAGCTAGTTGGTATTTTTTTTATCGATCTCTGATCCGCTTATGGTTTCACATTCTACAATATTGCAATGTGTATGTTAGCTGGTTGTCTGTTTTGCTAACTCAGCGTCTTGACTTCAGTCTGTAGAGTGTAACTTGGGTCCCGGAGACTAACGTTAGACAGTCAGCTAATTCTTAGAATAACGAACGTTAGCTAGTAAGCTAATGTCCGAATAGTAATACGAATTGCCCTGGCCTGAGAACGTTGCAGCCAAATGATTCGTTACTGTATTTCAAAGAATTGATTCAGTAATCGAAGTTATGTACCAAGTGTTTCAAAAAGTTGGTACGCCTGGGTCAATTTTCTTTGTACTCATGCCGTGGTGCGTAGGTAACGTTACCTAGTTAACGTTGGTGTGTCAGGGCTAGATTGGTTGTTGAAATAAGTATTATGATGGAGGATGTTTTTCTCTCTTTCCTGGGTAATGAGTGCTCCAATTAACCATAATCTGACAGGACATTCATGAATAAATAGGGTACATATTTTTTCATACACAGCAACTTCTGTATTCAGAGGTTCAAGTTTGTCTTTGTTACCATAAGACCGTTTTGGAAATATTTTTCCTCTGCAAAACGAGCTAAACCAGACTGCCATTGACATAAAAGTTACCAACACACCCACACAAAGCCAAGGCACAACAAAATGTGGTTTTATTTGACACATTCCAGATAACTTTTTTTACTACATGAACTCCTGTAGTGTTACTCAGTGTGAGTACAGTAACTTTAGCTACTAGCTAGCCTATGTGTATCTGGACCACACTGCCAAATATATCCTAATTTCCTCCTGAGAGCACAGACTTAAGTCTAAAGGTGTTTTCTATACTCAGTGTTTCTTCAAGGATTTTTTTCAGCGGCGGTGGCAAAGTTAGGAGGGGGGGTGCAGAAATCTTTTGTTGGTCTGAAGCTACTTTGCTGCAACTCTACACATTTTGCAATGGGGCAGAGAGAATATTTCACCGTTTTAAAGTTAGTTTCCTGCAAGTCTACACATTTTGTCACGGGACTGACAGACGTGCCAACCTGCACGCATTTTGCATATCAAGCCCACAATTTGAGGTCAAAGTAGCTGGTATGAAAAACTACCCTAAAATAAGCAAAAAGTCTTCTAGTTGGGCTTCCATAGTCGTAGCACCCATAGTTTTCTTTAGTACTATTTTACTACACCGATCTGGATGATAGCTCTCCACTTTGTCTGTTGATACCACTGATGTGTGAGCGAAAAGGGTAGGGAAAATGGAGAACGAAATGTTTGCCAAATACATTTTCCAAAATTGTATGTGTTAGTCAAGCTCATATATTATTTCGTAGTTAGCTCCTTAGCTAAATCGTCATTATGACAAAGGTAGTTAGCTAAAGAGTTTAGTCAACTAAGCAAGAACACGTTCTTGCCCGCACATGCTTTGATCTCTGCAACAGTAGTAGGTGCGAGACATTGACTAGCAAGGAAAAGTGCGGCGTTGCGTGGATTGGAACAGACATGGCAGAGAGCTGTTCTTCTAATACCGTCCTTCACAGAAATGAATGTTAGACTGTTAAAGATTAGTAGGCCTATGTTTAATTAGTCAGTTCTTGATCTGTCCTCTTGATAACAGCGTGTGTCAACAGTAGGCTGCTAATGATGTGATAATAGCCTAGTCAGTTCACCAATGACAAGGCATATTGAATGAATGGTAGCCTAGTAGTCAGACCTAACTTGATGGATGAGTTCAGGGATGGAGATCTGAAGCAAGCGTATAGGTCGTGTTCAGTTGTTTCATGTTCTAAATACAGTAGGCTAAACTACTACAGTGCATCTAGTAATTTAATGATTATTTTAGCCCCAAACAAAATTAAGAAGCAGCCAATTTACATTTTCACTAGACTATCCACATAAAGACTCCTATTTACAATAATCATTACATTTTAAATTTAACCTAGGAAAAATTGAAAGTGTAATTGAGACCACCTCAATTTCATTGAGGACCAAACACTAGACTATTGTGTTGGGTAACATTGTTTGATGTAATTTAAGACTAGGTTTCAGGAAGTGGCATTTACAGGTTTAAAATAATGCAAAATGTGTCGTTGTGAGGTCTGGGGCAAGGAGGTGCCACTGCAGTGATGAAGTGATACTCATAAAAATTCTTCACGGTTGACAGGTCTGGACTGAGAGAGAAATTGCAGTTTTAATGCTAATTTCCTGTAATTCTACACATTTTACCATGGGGCTTAAAGAAATTGCAATTTCAAAGCTATACTGAACAAAAATACACAGTGGCCTCCCTCATTCTTAAATGTAAGAAGTTTGGAACCACCAACACTCTTCCTAGAGCTGGCCGCCTGGCCAAACAGAGCAATCGGGGGAGAAGGGCCTTGGTCAGGGAGGTGGCCAAGAACCCAATGGTAACACTGACAGAGCTCTAGAGTTCCTCTGGAGATGGGAGAACCTTCCAGAAGGACAACCATCTTTGCAGTACTCCACCAATCAGGCCTTTATGGTAAAGTGGCCACACGGAAGCCACTCCTCAGTAAAAGGCACAGGACAGTCCGCTTGGAGTTTGCCAAAAGGCACCTAAAGGACTCTGACCATGAGAAACAAGATTCTCTGATCTGATGAAACCAAGATGGAACTCTTTGGCCTGAATGCCAAGCGTCACATCTGGAGGAAACCGGGCACAATCCCTACGGTGAAGCATGGTGGTGGCAGCATCATGCTGTGGGGATGTTTTTCAGCGGCAGGGACTGGGAGACAAGTCAGGATCCAGGGAAAGATGAACGGCACAAAGTACAGAGAGATCCTTGATGAAAACCTGCTGCAGAGCACTCAGCACCTCAGACTGGGGTGAAGGTTCACCTTCCAACAAGACAACAACCCTAAGCACACAGCCAAGACAACGCAGCAGTGGCTTTGGGACAAGTCTCTGAATGTCCTTGAGTGGCCCAGCCATAGACCGGACTTGAACCCGATCGAACATCTCTGGAGAGACCTGAAAATAGCTGTGCAGCGACGCTCCCCATCCAACCTGACAGAGCTTGAGAGGATCTGCAGAGGAGAATGGGAGAAACTCCCCAAATACAGGTGTGCCAAGCTTGTAGCATCATACCCAAGAAAACTCGACACTGTAATCGCTGCCAAAGGTGCTTCAATAAATTACTGAGCAAAGGTTCTGAATACTTATGTAAATGTGATATTTCAGTTTTTTATTTGTAATAAATTTGCTAAAAAATATGTTTTTGCTTTGTCATTTTAGAATAAGGCTGTAACGTAACAAAATGCATTCTAGGGCTCATCTCAACCTTAGCTCTGCAGGTGTACTGTACTCTACTTGAAGACATATTCTGTCAGAGCTCACAGAAGCTATGATTTACTGTCATTTTAAATTATGTCTACTGTATTCTCTTCCCCAGTTATGATTAGCTTATTTTGAATCTCTCATAGCAGAGCTCATTCAGTTTTTTTTGCCTCATTTGTTTCTAGCTGAAAGGTAGTCCCTACTCAATTTAATTTATTGAAATCTCGTACAGATTTAGATTTTGTTATTTGTACTTTAAAAAGCAAATGAGTTGTTTGCAAGGGCAATGATGATTGTGCAATGCAATTCTTACAGCCAGTGGTTTCTCCTCCCTGCTGTTCCTGGACCCTCCATTAACAGTGCATGTTTAGCAAAGCTGTTTCCTGTCAACAACCACTGCCTCAATTTATCAGACCCCTGCTGGCTGTATGCAAACACTCTTTCCCTTTACTCTAATTCCTTCTTTTCTTCTCCATGTTCTATTTGTTATGGAAGTTGTAAATTCCACTATTTTTGTGTTAGTCTGTTTTTCGTCCTTTAAAATGTGTGTTATGGTATTTCTCTGTGTCTAATTCTGTGTGTTTGCATAAATATAAACATACTAAATGGTTTTCCGGTGGGAGGTATGATAGTGTGGAAGTCTATGCTATACTTTGATGTATGCAGCCTCAGGGTCTACAGGAAACCGTTCCTTCCTTCGTAATGACACCAAATTGTGCTCTCTTCTCAGGCTCTTCCTACTCCTTACTCGTGTGATATGACATCACTGCATGGTTACCACAGAAACCAGGGCTCAGTTCAGACGGTTGACAGCCAGTCAGGTGAGTGAGGATGGGATTGCCCATAACAACTACTAAGAAGAAACTGCTGCCAAAGCAGAATTAGATAATTGCGCCACCAACTAGTTCTGTGCGTTTAGTGATGCACGGGTTGACTCATAACCCACAGTCCCTGCAATTTTATTGCGGGTTTAGGGTCATTGAATATTGTGTAGACGTAGGGCGGGTTGAATACAGTTCTTTTGTAAGTGCGTAATCCTTATGACCGGTCAAACTGATGTCATTTGGAAATTGGGACATAAATTACTTTTTTTAACTGCATTTTCTCCCAGCTCCCTAAACGTCTTTGCTCCGTGAAATAAACAGAGATGACAGAGAACTTTACAGATTGAAGCTAGATTGAAGCATTCAGTCTAGCGATTTATGACATTCTGGTGAGCAAGAGTTTATTTAGTCTTCTAGGGCAACATATAATGACAGAAGGGAAGCTGCATGTATCTAATTATAGACAAGTTGACTAACAAATAGCATACCAAGATGTCAGAAATTATAAGCAGAAACATATCTAAATCGGACAAAAACAGTCCTGCACCCCCAGTCAAAAATTTGTTCCGCTGTCTTGGACTGTAGTTTACAGCACATTTTCTGTATTAGCGAGTTAGTGTCGGGTTCGCATCAATCTGTTACAGAGTAGCCTAACTCGAGAAGAACATGTGGAATGCATTATGAGATCTACAGGAGCCTATAAAGGGCAGCAGTCCACCAAAAATATCTGCTTGTTGACATTGTTGCTCTCCCTCTTCTACCCGTACTGACCATAACCCTTGGGCTCCCGAGTGGCGCAGCTGTCTAAGGCGTTGCATCTCAGTGCTAGAGGTGTCACTACAGACCCTGGTTCGATTCCAGGCTGTATCAAAACCGGCCGTGATTTGGAGTCCCATAGGACGACGCACAATTGGCCCATCGTCGGCCGGGTAAGGCCGTCATTGTAAATAAGAATTTGTTCTTTAACTGACTTGCCTAGTTAAATAAATGTAAAATAAAATAAGAGGGAACATCTGATTTTACTCAGTGTTTATAGTTATTACATACTTATCCCTTATGTACAACCACAAAACATCTCTCAAGTGAACAGTTCTCTGATAACCATTCACAACAGGAATCTAGCAAGTTTAGAGATATTGTTAGTGGGGGAGGAGCAAAATATCCTAATTACTCATATCGTTTTTCAATGGAATTCCCCTTTTACTGCCATATGCCATACCTTGTCTTGCATTACCACACTGACTCTATGGAAAAGACTCCTAGGAGAGTGAGCCTTCCTGCATCTGCCTCTCTGATGCAGCTCTGTAATCTTCAGATTACTGTTGATCCTCAAAACAACCACCAGACAGTCATTGAGCTGTCAGGATTTCTGCTGTCTCACCTGTAGAAGTAGTCTGAGGTTCACTAGCTATGCTGCCAATGAACTGAACCCTTCCCATATCCAGGGAACCGAACCCTCCAGAGGAGATGGATCTCTGCCTCTCCCCCTGGCTGAGGCCTGCCATACTGATGAATAGCCTCTGTTTAACAGCACATCTGCTTCTAGAGCAGCCAGCCGCAACTCTGGGTGCATGACTCCTCCAAAGGTAAAGTCCAGAGTGATGCCCAGATAGAGGAAGTAAAATCTGCCTTGGTTCTCCCATGTTCCTGATGTGAAGGCCACAGTCCTAGTACAGTCATTACATTGCATCAGAGAGAGAAGTGGCAGTAGGACTCACTAAGTAGTATACAGCATTTATTGGATTATGGTTTTACTGCTAGACGTACAGTTAATGGCCAAGGTT
This sequence comes from Salvelinus alpinus, assembly GCF_045679555.1. Classification (NCBI taxonomy): domain Eukaryota; kingdom Metazoa; phylum Chordata; class Actinopteri; order Salmoniformes; family Salmonidae; genus Salvelinus; species Salvelinus alpinus. The sequence goes on from NC_092104.1 coordinate 39,026,327, forward strand.
GCTGATAGAGATTTGTACATTTCTCTCTAGGTGTTTTTCACAGGGATGGCTGCACAAGTGGAGGTACAGACTGGGGAGGTGGGAAGGACAGGTGTAGGGGGGCGACTGCACCTCAGCCCTCTGGCTGACTCCAGCAACAAGAGCCTAACAGAGGGCCCAACCAACACCCAGGGCTCCCTCATCATCACTCCAGAGTCCAGTAAGCCTGTCCCTGCACCCAAACCACGGCTCACTCCCAAACCTTTCGCTGTGGAGAAAACCGCCACCATCCGGCCCATACTTGCTCCTAAGCCTAATACCAAGCCCCGACCAGAGCCCACTCGCCCTACTTTTTACAAACCTGACCCTCCCAACGGCCCAAAACCTCAGCAGCCGAATGTCACCAGCAAACACAGGCCAGTGTCGACCAACCACAGCCGTCCTGCTCCTACCTCCTACAAGCCCTCTCCCAAGTTGAGCACGGGACAAACCACCAAGCCTGTAGCCCAGCCCTTCAAACCTGCCCCTCTATCACTTGGGGACCCCAGCAAACCAACTCCTTCCCAACCGTTGGGGCGTCAGAAGCCAGCTGCGGCAGGCTTGTCCCACTCACAAGGCCCTAAGAAACCCCCTTCAGTGGAATGGTCCGGATCCACCAAACAGGAGAAAGAATGTGGCAAAACAGCATCCACTATCAGAGCTGGAGGAGCCTATTTGACCAGAACCAAGTCAATGGGCTTCCTCCGTCAGATAGGGCTAGAGGGGGAGGAGAGGAAGGAGGATGAAGGGTCAGAGGTCACAGTCCAACTCCGAACCCAGTCTACAGGCTCCAGGCCTAGACCTGTGTCGGCTATCTTCCTGCCCTCTCCCACTCAGGCTGAGTCGTTCACCACAGCTGATCGCTGGGTCGGGAGACGGCCCCTTTCAGCCGACCTCACCTCCAAGTTTGAGTCCATTGGCCTGTCGCTGCACCGCGGCTGTCCTACCAAGACTGGCAGCAAGGAAAACACTCCAGAGGAGGGAGCACTGCTACGGACGAGAGAGGGGGAGACGGGAGCAGAGGGGACCATTGTTACACCACAGGCCCCAGACAGCAAGGCTTCAGCCCTAGCACGAGGGAGCGAGAAGAAAAAAGAGGAAGAGAAGGATGAGGGAAAGGGTGGAGGAAGCATTAAGAGACGGATCAGTCTCTTGCTCGATTCCTCTTCTTCCTCTCCTGTGGTTTCTCTCCGTGTTGCTGCCCAAGGACCGGAGCCTCACTCTCCAGTGCAGCCAGTCCCAGAGGCAGATGTACCACTGGGTGGTGTTAAACAGAGAATCAAGAAGCTAACAGAAGATACTGTTACGCCACCTGCACAGACCCTGGCTGTTAAACCCCACCCTCTGCCCCCTGACCTGACCAAAAGGTAGGAGCTCCTCACCACCTTCAGTCTGCCTGTCTCTGTCCTTTTTATGACTCTCCCATTGTCATTACCGGTCTTGTGGGATGTGTGTGTGTTTCTTTTCATCAGGTTTGGATCTGAGAAGTCCACAGACCTCGGCAGTCCCTCTCCTAGTAAGGCGACAGACCGCCATGAGAGTGACACTGATCCTCAAGGGAGGGTAAGAGAGCTTGTGGAATTTGCTTAGATTAACATAGGTGATTTGGTGAAGGATTGCAGTGAGCCTTGTGAGAATTTCTCTAACTCCTGTGCCAACCAGACAAACCCAGAGGAAACACTGCTGTCTTTAATAGGCAAACAATGAGGTTACAGTTAAATCCTTGGTCCTCAGTGAACAAAGTCAAGTTTTCTATTTTGCTGCAAAAATAGAATGAGACTGATTCCAGAAACCTACTAATGCCCAATCCAATTAGAGTTTACTGCCCTTAAAGCAAATTATCAGAGTTATGTTAAGTTGATGGATAAATTTAATCAACCATCATTAGTGGCACAGCGGTCTAAGACACTGCATCGCAATGCTGGAGGTGTCACTACAGACCCGGGTTCGATCCCGGGCTGTATCACAACCGGCCGTGATCGGGAGTCCCATAGGGCGGCGCACAATTGCCCAGCATCGTCCGGGTTAGGGGAGGGTTTGGTCGGGATAGGCTGTCATTGTAAATAAGAATTTTGTTCTTAACTGACTTGCCTGGTTAAATAAATAAAAATATTCAACAAACCAGTTAAATGATCTTGATTGAGTTAAGTGAAGTGCCTCTGTTACACCACTGGGGGGACTGGAGTGCTTGTACTGTATGTTCTCCGTCTTGTTTTACAGTCACTTTGTTTGGTGAGCAACATCTAAAGATGGCTTTGTGAATACAGTATATTCCTTTATTTTAATTGAAAAATAACTTGTTTAGGTTTCTGACATTTAATGTAATGAATATTCAGGAGTTTCTTAGTTTGCCCCTGTAAGCCTAAAAGGCCTAAGCAAAATGCCCGTTATAAGCACTATATTCCTGGAAAAATTCTGATTTGCATTTCATGTCTCAAACACTCTGGGCACCATTTTTTTCTCTGAATCAGTCTTTGTCTTGGAGCATACAAGCGAAGAGAACGTCACTGTCACAAAGGTACAAAGAGCTTTGAAATCAAAGCCAGGGCATTAGTCATCTCTGGTGGTTCTTTGTGCGTTATGGAACATGCTGAGAGTGAAGCACTGGGAAAAGGTCAACACAGTGAGGCTTTGATTACCACCTCAGCACCACACCCACTTTCATTGGCCCAACAAAGAGGAGTGGGATCCACTTTCTGCCCAGACACAGTTGCCTCACTCAATCACTTGTCTTTGTATCACCCTCTCTTTTTCTCTGTCATTATATAATACTTGCAGCAAATAATACTAAGTTCATGATGATCATGCAGACAGTGTCCAGAATCTGAATTAACTTGGGCCAACTCTTTGAATTACTTAATTCTAGGGGAAGGACTCAGTCTTCATCTTCAGTGACCAAAGGAAGGTGGATGAACACACCAGAGGGTCCAAAGAGCAGCCCACCCAGACCTCTTCTGACCCCTCAGCTGGAAGGACTGCGGCACAGCGGGGGCTGGAGATTGAGGCCCAGGAGAGCCACCCGAGCAGTGGGGTGCAGACGGTGCGAGCAGCCCTGTTTGAGAACGTGGTGGAGAGACACAGTGTGCTGCTGATGGAGGAGGACAGAGCGCAGAGCAACACAAAGAGCTGTCCCAAGAGAAGTGTGTCTCTCAAACTGGGGGATGGGGAGAAAGGCGGCAGCCTGGTCACCTCCCCCTACCGCGAGCCTGTCTCCCCCTCTAGCCCGCTTCGTGTGGAGCACTTGTTTGACACGGTGCACGCGGTGGGAGAGAGGAGAGCCGTTAGTGAGAGTGTCCCCTCGGCTCAGCTGGAGGACAAGGCCATGACCCTCCGTTCCAGGCATTCTGATGGGAACAGGCCAGCTAGGGCTGAGCCAGTGGAGAAGAGACCTGCTCGGGTCCAAGGAGACCTCAATTCGGCTCAGAGGGGAGCACCAGCCTCCCAACATGAACAGGGACCACGCTACCTCAGGGTTGGAGCTCTGCAGAAGTGGAATACTGCTGAGGTGGATAGGGGGGCAGAGGTAGAGAAAGGAAGGGAAATGGAAAAGGAGAGACACATGGAGAGAAAGGAGGAGGAGAAAGAGAGGCAGAGGGAAGCGGAGAGGAGGATGCAAATGGCTGTAGAGAGGGAGAAGCCGAGAGAGCAGGACAGGGAGAGAGAGGAAGTGGCAGCACCGAAGCGTTTGAAAATGCTGGAGGCAGATGAGCAGCCACCCAAACCCAGGGCCACCTACTTTGCTCTGACTGGTCAGATCCAGGAAGTCATATCCCATGGGGATGAGGGAACAGAGAGAGGGGACATGGAAGTGCCCTTTGAAGATTTCTCTGTGATGTCTGGACAATGGGGTTCTCAAGGGAAGGTAAAAAGGAACCCCTCTCTAGGCAAAACTTTTGGGAAAAGCTCCCAAGGTCAAGAACAAGAAGAGGAACTGATGGAGAGGAAGCAAACACAGGCAAGGAAGAGAGAAACGGCATGGGACAGAAAGACCGGGCTGGAGGAGATGGAAATAGAAAAACAGAAACAAGTCCTTGAGAAAGTAAGAGAATTGGAGAGGGAGAAAGAACGTCAGAGGGAGAGAAAGGAGTTTGAGAGGGAGAAACAGAGACAGCTGGAAATTGAGAGACAGAAACAGTTAGAATATGCTAGAAAGAGAGAGATGGAGAAGCAGGGAGAGTTAGAAAGGGAGAGACAAAATGAGTTGGAAAATGAGACACAGAGAGAGAGGGAGAGACTGTGTGAGCTGGAGAGGGAGAGACTGTGTGAGCTGGAGAGGGAGAGACTGTGTGAGCTGGAGAGGGAGAGACTGTGTGAGAGGGAGAGACTGTGTGAGCTGGAGAGACAGAAAGAGTTTAAAAGGGAGAGGCAGCGACAGTTCGACTTAGAGAGACAGAAGAAGTTGGAGAGACAGAGAGTTGAAGAGTTGGAGGAAATAAAAGAAATGGAGAGAAGGCAACTGTTTAGGTTTGAAAAGCAGAAGCAGGCTGAGAGAGAGAGACAACAGCTTCTGGAGCTTGAAAAGCAGATACTGAGAGAGAATATGGAGAGAGAGGAGCAGGAGAAGATGAGACAACAAGCAATACAACAGGAGGTAGACCAGGAGAGACAGAGGGAGTCGGAGCGGGAGAGACAGAGGGAGTCGGAGAGACAGAGGGAGTCGGAGCGGGAGAGACAGAGTGTAGAAGAATTGGAGATAATAAAGAAGCTGGAGAGAAGACAACTGTTTGAGAAACAGAATGAGAGAGAGAGACAACAGCTTCAAAAGCAGAGACTGAGGGAGAAGATGGAGAAAGAGGAGCAGGAAAATATGAGACAGGTAGCTAGACAACAGGAGGCAGAGAGACAGAGAATCCTGGAGAGACAGAGGAGAGAGAACCAGGAGAGGGGGGTGCTGGACTCCTTACCTCTCAGACCTAAAGTGCTGGATCTAGACTCTGTGTCTCTGGGTGTCCTGCACTCCAGAGGCAGTCCCCACTCCCCTGGTGCCCGATGGAAGCATCCATCTCCCCGGGGAGAGGACCACTACAGGCCTGGCATCCTGGACATAGACTCATTCAGGTCCCAGACCCAGACGCAGCCCTCGCCCACTAGAGAGGTGTTCCCTATCGCTGGCATCAAGGGCTCAGACCCAGGTAGTGGGGTGAGATCCCACACTCCAGAGAGGGACGTTAGCCGTAGGGCTGGTGCAGTGGGGCGACCCAGCCCAGTGTGGGCCCCCTCTCAGCAGGAGCTGTGGGAGCAAAGGCTAGGATTCAATGAGGAATCGGTGGACAGGCCCATGGCTGGACCAGAACCACCCAGGAAGCCTGCCAATAAACCCAGCCTGGAGCAGCTCCTCCATAGGCAGTTGGACAGGGCCACGGCCCCCATTCTGGTCCCAGAGAGACGCTGGTCTGGTATGCCCAGTGAAGCATCCTTCCCCAGGAGAGAGCCCTACAGCCCTGGGTCCCCCATGGAGCAGACCTGGTTCCCCCAGGACTCAGAGCCCCAGGGGCACAGGGTAGAGGCCAGAGGACAGAGGAGATCTCAGGGCTACCAGGTAAGAAAAGTATTTTATAGAGAGACCTAGGCTATGTGAGTGAATGGCATCTACAGAGCACAAAATTCAGTGAATTCAACTAGTAATAATGGCTAATTAAAAAAGGACCATTGCTTGCTTCTTTTTTTATTTGTATTGTTTTACTGCATTAGGTGAATAACATACTCAGACCTTTTGGCTTTCGCCTTCTTCACAGTGTAGGTTAAAATCTTACAATCAGGAACAACTTTTGCTTCTAACCGGGTTAGTAATCTGCCAATCAGGGATGGCTTCTCTCGTCTACCTGTAATCAGGGCTCTCCAACCCTGTTCCTGGAAAGCTACCCTCCTGTAGGTTTTCATTCGAACCCTGTTCCTGGAAAACTACCCTCTAGGTTTTTGCTCAAACCCCAGTTGTAACTGACCTGATTCAGCTTATCAACCAGCTAATTATTGGAATCAGTAGCTCTCAAGCAAAAAGGTTGGAGTGACAATCTACAGTACAGTAGCTCTCCAGGAACAGGGTTGGAGTGACAATCTACAGTACAGTAGCTCTCCAGGAACAGGGTTGGAGTGACAATCTACAGTACAGTAGCTCTCCAGGAACAGGGTTGGAGTGACAATCTACAGTACAGTAGCTCTCCAGGAACAGGGTTGGAGTGACAATCTACAGTATGGTAGCTCTCCAGGAACAGGGTTGGAGTGACAATCTACAGTACGGTAGCTCTCTAGGAACAGGGTTGGAGAGCCCTGACCTGTATACATGTTACAATCACAAAGAAAGTACAGAATTGTAAGATATGGGAGCGGGCTCAGAAGGCAATTGGGAGTGTCAGACGTGAACCGTTCAATAATCAATTACCTTAGGTGTACTTTATGAGTTAGCCCCACATATTTATGAACAGCTTGGTGTCCTTTGTGGCAAGCTATCTCATAAATTGTTATAAGGTATACCCAAGTAAGCGGACACCTAAGGCAATTAAATTGATTCTTTAATGGTCCATGCCTGATACACTACATGGCCAAAAGTATGTGTGACTTTCAACATGGCACCGTTATAGGATGCCACCTTTCCAACAAGTCAGTTTGTCAAATTTCTACCCTGCTAGAGCTGTCCCGGTCAACTGTAAGTGCTGTAATTGTAAAGTGGAAACATCTAGAAGCAACAACGGCTCAACTGCGAAGTGGTAGGCCACACAAGCTCACAGAACAGGTCTGGCGAGTGCTGAATCGTGTAGCGTGTAAAAAATCTTCTGTCCTCGTTTGCAACACTACCGACTTCCAAACTACCTCTGGAAGCAATGTCAGCACAATAACTGTTCCCGCGGGAGCTTCATGAAATGGATTTTCATGGCCGAGCAGCTGCACACAAGCTTAAGATCGGCATGCGCAATGCCAAGGTCGGTTGAAGTGGTGTAAAGCTCGCCGTCATTGGACTCTGGAGCAGTGGAAACCCGTTCTCTGGAGGGATGAATCACACTTCAGTCGCTGGCAGTCCGACGGAAGAATCTGGGTTTGGCGGATGCCAGGACAACGCTACCTGCCCCAATGCATAGTGCCAACTGTAAAGTTTGGTGGAAGAGCGATAATGGTCTGGGGCTGTTTTTCATGGATCAGGCTAGGCCCCTTAGTTCCAGTGAAGGGAAATCTTAATGCTATGGCATACAATGACATTCTAGACAATTCTGTGGTAACAGTTTGGTTAAGGCCCTTTCCTGTTTCAGTATGACAATGCCCCCAAGCATTAAGCGCGGTCCATGCGAGATTGGTGTGGAAGAACTTGACTGGCCTGCACAGAGCCCTGACCTCAACCCCATCAAACAACTTTGTGATGAATTGGAACGCCGACTGCATGCCAAGCCTAATCGACCAACATCAGTGCCTGACCTTGTGGCTGAATGGAAGCAAGTCCCTTCAGCAAGGTTCCAACAATTAAATGACTTAAATGTAAATGTAAATAGTTGAAAGCCTTCCCAGAAGAGTGGAGGCTGTTATAGCAGCAAAGGGGGGACCAACTCCATGTTAATGCCCATGATTTTGGAATGAGATGTTCGACGAGTCGATGTCCACATACCTTTGGCCATGTAATGTACTCTCAATTGTCTTCCGTGCCCACTTCCATATCCTATAATTCTGTATGTTTTGTGTGATTGTAACATGTAGACCAGAGAAGCCATCCTGAAGACCATTAGAAGCACCTGAACGGTGCTCACCTGTGTTCCCTAGAAAAGTTGTTCCTGATTCTAAGATTTGAACCTGCACACTGAAGGCAAAAGCCGAAACATCAGTGTGTGTTGTTCTCCTAATGCACTAAAATAATCTTTGTGTGCAGACCCATCTCCCTTTTTACCTATGTGAATATAACCAGAACAAGGGCTTTCGTGTAAACGTTCCATTTAATTCTACTATCCCTGTGTCTTAGGAGCTGAACCGAATGAGGTCCCGCAGTGTGTCCCGTCGATCGGCCCCGTCTGAGAGTGCTGTGGAGGGGAGCCTGTCCAGGATGAGGAGCAGGAGTGCACATAGAGAGAGGGACCGACAGAGCTGGGTGAGTCATGATGCTTCTGTTTCCATGCACACGGGTATAAACACACACAATCCCCGAATTTCTGACTCAAAGCTGGACGAGTTTCAGAAATGAGCTTCTGCTACAGTGATATTAACCTGCTTCAACATGGTAACAATTGGAGCCCCCTCGGTTCTATGTTTAATCAACGTTTCCTTTCGAGCTGATTCTCACAGAAGACCCCAGTTATTTGGAAGAAATAAGCTTGTATATAACTTCAGTTGCTGGGTTTGTTGGTTGGTTGTGTGTGTTTTGTTACAGTAGGGTGGAGTAGGAATGCAGTTAGTTCACTGGGAGAGTTGAGTGCTATGCGGAGCACTGGGAGTAATGAGTTGATGAGTAATGTGAAAGGCATGGTCTCACTCATCTCCACCCTCTTTCACCTCACATAGCAGAGAAATTGAGGCCAGATATGTTCTCAGGTCTGTAATTCAGGATTGTCATTAGCTAATACGTGCATGTACTGCTCACTTTGACAGCATCCTGTTTGCATAGCTGGAGGAAGGCTCTGCTGTGAAATTGGCCGTAGTGATATTGATATTACTTTTATTTAAAGCTACAATATGTAACTTTTTTGCGTGACCCACAATTCACATAGAAATGTGAGTTATAGATCTGTCATTCTCATTGAAAGCAAGTCTAAGAAGCGGTAGATGTGTTCTATGTGCGCTATTTCTATGCTTTACGTCTTAAGTTTAGTTTTTCCGTCTTTTACTTTCGGTTTTGTACACGAGCTTCAAATAGCTGAAAATACAATATTTTTGGTTATGGAAAATATATTTTACAGCGGTGTGGATGGTACAATGATTCTCTACACTTTACTTGCTTGTTTTGTCACATAAACTGAAATTAGGCGCACTATTCGAATTTTAGCAAGTAGTGCATCTTTAAAAGGATTGGACCCTTTTATTCAATTTTCACCTAAAATGACATACCCAAATCTAACTTCCTGTAGCTCAGGACCTGAAGCAAGGATATGCATATTCTTGATACCATTTGAAGGGAAACACTTTGAAGTTTGTGGAAATGTGAAGTTAATGTAGCAGAATAACACATTCGATCTGGTAGAAGATAATACAAAGGAAAAAAACATGAATTTATTTTTATGCAAGAGAAAGGCCAATATATGACTTAGGAATCTAGGCGCAATTTAGATTTGACACTAGATGGCAGCAGTGTATGTACAAAGTTTTAGACTGATTCAATGAACCATTGCATTTCTGTTCAAAATGTTGTATCAAGACTGTGTGCCTAATTTGGTTTGTTAATACATTTTCATGTTCATAACTGTGCACTCTCCTCAAACAATAGCATGGTATTCTTTCACTGTAATAGCTACTGTAAATTGGACAGTGCAGTTAAATCATTTTTAATCCAAGCTTTCTGCCCATATCAGATATGTCCTAGAGGTCGACCGATTAATTAGGGCCGATTTCAAGTTTTCATAACAATCGGAAATCTGTATTTTTGGGCGCAGATTTGCCGATATTTAAATATTTTTTTTATACCTTTATTTAACTAGGCAAGTCAGTTAAGAACACATTCTTATTTTCAATGACGGCCTAGGAACGGTGGGTTAACTGCCTTGTTCAGGGGCAGAAGGACAGATTTTCACCTTGTCAGCTCGGGGGATCCAATCTTGCAGCCTTACAGTTAACTAGTCCAACGCAATAACGACCTGCCTCTCTCTCGTTGCACTCCACAAGGAGACTGCCTGTTACGTGAATGCAGTAAGCCAAGGTAAGTTGCTAGCTAGCATTAAACTTATCTTATAAAAAACAATCAATCATAACCGCTAGTTAACTACACATGGTTGATGATATTACTAGATATTATTTAGCGTGTCCTGCGTTGCATATAATCTGACTAAGCATACAAGTATCTAAGTATCTGACTGAGCGGTGGTAGGCAGAAGCAGGCGCGTAAACATTCATTCAAACAGCACTTTCGTGCTGTTTGAATGAACGCTAATAGCGTTTCAAACGTCACTCGCTCTGAGCCTTCTAGTAGTTGTTCCCCTTGCTCTGCATGGGTAACGCTGCTTCGATGGTGGCTGTTGTCGTTGTGTTGCTGGTTCGAGCCCAGGGAGAAGCGAGGAGAGGGACGGAAGCTATACTGTTACACTTGCAATACTAAAGTGCCTATAAAAACATCCAGTAGTCAAAGGTTAATGAAATACAAATGGTATAGAGGGAAATAGTCCTATAATTCCTATAATAACTACAACCTAAAACGTCTTACTTGGGAATATTGAAGACTCATGTTAAAAGGAACCACCAGCTTTCATATGTTCTCATGTTCTGAGCAAGGAACTGAAACGTTAGCTTTCTTACATAGCACATATTGCACTTTTACTTTCTTCAACACTTTGTTTTTGCATTATTTAAACCAAATTGAACATGTTTCATTATTTTCTTGAGGCTAAATTGATTTTATTGATGTATTATATTAAGTTAAAATAAGTGTTCATTCAGTATTGTTGTAATTGTCATTATTCCAAATAAATAAATAAATAGAAATCGGCCGATTAATCTGTATCGGCTTTTTTTGGTCCTCCAATAATCGTTATCGCCGTTGAAAAATCATAATCGGTCGACCTCTACTATGTCCTGGGAAATTTTCTTGTTACTTACAACCTCATGCTAATCACACTAGCCTACATTAGCTAAACCGTCCCGCGGGGGGGACACCGATCCTGTAGAGTTTTTAAGCACCTGTCTACATATCAGCCTGTGCTACAAAGGATTCCATCCAGAAACAAAACAAGTTTATATCGGCCCAAGTGTAAATGACTGAAAGGGAAATGTTTATAAGCATACCAATATATTCATTATATCAGAAGAAAATGAATGGGGGAAAATTTTTGCTTTGATTTGATAAGGCACGGCTGCCATCCCAGTGTTACTCCATGATGAGTTTTTGCGTGTGTTTCTGTCACCACCTGCTGGTCTGTGGTTGTTGTGTAATACAATATGTTGAGAGCCTGAGTGGTGCAATTACCACAGGGATTCAGGGTTTCCTTGAGCCGGTAATAGCCGGCGTTTGGCCGTTTTTTGTATTATTATTTTTTATTAAAAGAAATGCCATCGGGAGAAGAAAAAATCCCATTTGCAAGAATAATTATTTTTAGCCAATTTATTGATGGAAATACCAGCTGATGTAAATACATATGACTGGCCATGCTTATCGATCTATAGGTTCATTTGCTTAATTTAGTGGAATTAAATTGGGGCGTGTGTACAGTATATTCGTTATGTATCTTATTTATCACACACATATAGAGCCTTTGAGCGGAAAATCTGTGAGACAGTGTGAAAGCTGCTGCTACAGCATCTCAAACAGCAAATGCCTAGGCAACGGGAGGCAGGCTTCATCCGCGCGTTACGCAGCACGTTGCAATGAGCTGGAGGCATTATGCATTTTGAAAACACACTTGTCTAAAACCTGAACGTTTTACTACATATTATGAGTCATGTCTTACCTTGCTTTAAAGTAGCCTAGCCAAAATCAATTATTTTATACAAGCTTTCTTTGGCTGCTTAGTAGCCAGAGGCACAATCCTAGTCATATTAGTAAGCAGCCCGTGCTAGTTGTTGCATATTAGATCTCCCTTCTTTCTAACAGATATTTTCATCTCTGTCACATGAAACCGCTCGCATGCGGTGTGCTTTTGACAACAGTGTTTTCCAGCTAATTGCATTATGGAACGAACATTCGCGAGTAGCCTACTGCATTGTGTGGATTGCTGCACTTATAATGTGAAGAATTAATAGTTTGAACATTTTAAGCTAAACATTCTGATCTGGCTCATTTGCTTTTTAATGTACATTTTTTAATGTAGCCTACTGGTTCTATGAATTTGGGAAGCATCGTCCACAACTGTCCCAGATTCTGTTTGGAATTGAGTATTTCTTTCTTGACAAGCTGACCAATAGAATAGGTACATTTCTCTATTATGGGGGATAGTAGATTGACATAGGCTAATGATTTTGCTGTTTGTTACTCGTCTTGTTGGCGGAGGGAAAGTAAATATGGACAGTTATTCTAACATGTTCAAAGTGCACATCTGAATTCGGTAAGAAGGACCACACATCGTTGCATTCTCTGTTAAGATGAATTACCATCATTTACATTTGATTTCTGTCATTTTGAGCACCGTAGGTGGACGCCGTAATTAGGTTATACACCCAATCAATGTACATGGGTCTGGCAAATTTCTCAAATGTCCAGTAAATTAAAATGTTGCCAGTCAAATGTCAGACGCCACATTTTCTCAATGGAAACCCTGGGATTCTAGTTTTTAATTGTGTAGAGCAACTGGAGACACCAGTGTGAAATACCTGGTCTAGACTGAATTACTGACATAAGTTGTGGGAAAAGGTGTTTTATATAATTTCAGTTTGGGGGAACAAGGGGTTTCATTAAAGATGGGAAATTCCTTTTCTATCAGCATGTGTTAATGACTTGCTGTTGTGATAGTGTTTTTCTGTATCAGTGTGGAGGTTAGGCCTGGTATGAGAGTGCACTATGGGAAATGTGTCTATCTCTCATGAGATCACACTGGTATGATCACATCATTACTAATGCCATGGTTAGAGAGGGCAGAGGAAGTGAAGAGAGGTAAAGACAGACAGATGGTCGCCGGGCTCAGAGACATGGTGTACTACATGAGGCTGTCCTGCTGTCTGAGGCTTCTACACTGGCTGTGGGTAAGTGATGGGAGATCGTTAATCAGAGCAAGGAAGCAAGTAGGGCTATGAATTGCCAAGGACCTCACAATACGATATTATCAAGATACTTAGGTGCCGATATATGTATTGTGATTCAATACTGCTATTTTTTGTTGTTGAAATTTGATGTTGCAAACATATTTCTCACTATGTCTGCAGCAGAGGGACAAGAGACAGCATGAGAAAATGAGTTTATCAGTTGTGGAAATTAAAGTGCTGAAAACATGTTGGCTCATTATTTAAAAAGAAGATGGAGAACAAGCTATAGGATGAAAAATAAGTGTTTTGGCACTGGTGGCGTCGACTAGGACTAGCTAGCAAAAAAACTATGATAATTGGAGTCAAAGTATCAATATTAAAATAATAATTGCAATATGTAAGTGTATTGATCCCCCATCACTAGAATCAAGGGAGAGGACAGACTAAAAGAGGCCTTCGTATAGCTAGGAATGTGTGGCTACTGGCTATTATACGTCTGATCGAAGCAAGTTATATTAGCCCTATGTATGCTTTGTTACGGTGGCTGGTTGTGCAAGTGTGACTTCATCATTTAAAAAAAAACTTGGTAATGCATATTTGAGTCATATTTTTTGCTGGTCAATTGTTATTAGCTTACATTTTCGTTCCTGCCGTAAAACCTTTTTCTCCGTAGTCAGTTGGTGTTGATGAAACTTGAGTCTATGTTTTTTGTGGAGAGAACTGTGATTTTCTAGCTATAGAATGGTTCGAGGAGGGAGACAGTTTTTTGGTGGCTTTAGATCAATGTTAGATCCAGACGCCTACCAGAGGGCACAGTTTGAGGTGCCACGTTTGTCTTGCAGAGTATATCTTACATACTAAGGCTTAACTCCGAGAGATGACTCTGGTAGGTACGATGGAGTTCTGAAAGGGGAAAGGAGAGACTTCTCTGATCTGGCATGCAGTTTGCATGAGTCAGGGAGCCATTTGTTAGGCAAACTCTGACACGCTGTCATGATTCCTCTCTTTAACCATGAGCTCACTGTGCTGCGGACAGACTGGCTGACAACCACAGTCTCAGCTCTCACACACAGCCACACCTGTCTCATCCCCTCTCTCTCTCTCTCTCTCTCTCTCTCTCTCTCAGGCATGCATTCTCTATCTATTTAAAGGTATAGGCTAAACAACATAAACATCCACCCATGAACTTGAACTCTTAGTTCCTATCACTATCACACACACACACACACACACACACACTTTCCCCATCCCTCCTGTCTTCCCACCCCTTCCGCCCTGTGCCGAGTGCTGACTATGCCTGTGAGAATTCTCTCTCGCACTGCAAGCAGAAACAGGCAAGAGAAACAGAGCACTGCAGAACATATATCACCCTCCTGCACTGCAAATCCGGGCCCTCCCTCTCTCCACTCCTCCCTCTCTCCACTTCTCCCTCCCTCTCTCCACTCCTCCCTCCCTCTCTGCTTCCTTTCTCCCCTCCCTCACTTAGTTCGCAAAGGTTTCTCCTTGAGCGTGAGTCCTGCAGCGCTGGGGACTAGTAGCAAGAGACTGACGCATTTGTCCTCCACCTGCCCGTACCTGCAGGGGAAGAGGAACCAGAGGGCGCTGGTCTCGTTTTGTCTCTTACGGATTCAACTTTAGCGTCACAATCTCCTCTCCTGTTTGTGCTTCTATACCCACGGCGCTGCTTTGCTGTTGGTGTGCTAGGTACTCAGCTGGAATAGGAATGAGTACAGCTCTCCCTCAGTCTGCCTGACACCAGCTGTTCTCTTCTGGACTGTAGTTTTCCTGTAAAGTTTTCCACCAGGAAGACGACAGCAGCGTGGATACCATGGGAGAGGTAGATTCATGGATTGTCTTCCTCTGTGATTCCGGACGTGTCAGAGCGACGGCTTCAGGATTCCGCTGTCAGGTTTGACATGTGAGGGGTATGTGTGTGAGATTTTGTTGTTGCTACTGAGGGTGACCATCAGTATGTGGCTGTGAAGAACCTGTTTGCAGACGGTGCAGTAGTAGATCTGCTGTGACCGGAGTCTCTACCAGCTGAGGAACTGTAGAACAGCCGTATATACACCATTTTGGGTTCCCCGCTACATAGTCTTGCCCTTCTGTATAACTGTTTATGGAAATAGGCATCTCACAGAAATAGACTTCACCTTAGCCCCAGATTCTAGGGCCATTGCTGCAGATGATGGACTGAAATGGAGCCATGACGGCACCAGTGGGACTCGACAGCACAGAGGCTCACTGAGAAGCACCGAGGGACAGTGACCTGGACTGCGAGCCTGTAGCCGGAGCCAAGTGCTGCATTGCTGCATGTTTTTGTAGACACTAGGGCATCTGACTGGCTGTGCCATCTCTTCCAAACAGCCCAGCTACTGCAGCATTAACCTAGCTACGCACCTCAGCAGTATCCAGGACACCAGCTCTGAACCTGGACATCTACCTGGCTCAAGGACTTTCCCTCGACCATATTAACACACTGGACTGCTCTGGACCTCCGCCTGACTGAGCGCTCTGTCCAGGCTTCATTCTGCAACGTTGGTCCTTTAGTGATCTGATCTAAACTGAGATGGAGTACCTGGGGGACAAGCTGTCGGTGGCCCAGTCCCAAGTGTCTGGGTGGATGGGGAACGTACGCCGCTCCCTGCAGGGGGCGCTCAGCGTGGTGTCCAGTGCGGTGGAACGTGGGGGCAGGGGGGCCGAGGACAGCCCTGGTGGCTTCAAGAGGGCCAACTCGTTACGTTCTCTGGCCTCTCGCAGCCGGGACTCTTTCCGCAGGTTCTCTCTGCGCAGCCAGCAGCGCCTGTCCCTACGCAGGCGTCCTGGGAGCAGCACCCCCAACACCCCCACCGCAGTAAGACACACTTTGTTTACACTCACCCCCCCCATCCATCCTCTCACCACCAAATGGTCTCCCATCAGTCACTACACATTCCAAGCACCTCAAACTTGTCAAGGCCTTCTCTATTTGTATGTTTCGTGTCTTTGTCTATTTGTGTTGCCATGTGATCTCTCTCTCTGATCCTGATAGTTCCTGAATGTTCTGCTTTTGTTCGCTTCTCAGTGCTCACCCCCCTCTGCGCCTCATCTGCTTGTCTCTCTCCTCCTCTGATACCGTCTTTGACATAACACTAACCTTAGTCTGTATGTCTGCACCATAGCTCCCATTCCAGCAGTGTCACTGGCTCCTTAGGGCATAGCTTACTGTGGGCTGGAGTTGGGTTTCTCGCTGACCCTCACTCTTAAACTATGGTCTGTTTTTACCCTTTACACTTGTGGGAATTGGCCTATATGGATAGGGCTACATTTAAATGTATCAATTGAAAGGGAACAGTTTTGAGATTATGGGACAATTATTAGACCAAAGTTCAGGACACAATAGTTCACCTGATACCAGACTGATTCCAAACATTACACTGTTGATTTTATGTGCATTTGACATTTAATGTACTTTTCGCCTCATTTGTTGAAAATGAAATCTGAAAATACTCTGGACACATTCAGTAACATGATATTTTCCTGGAAAATGTGGGGTAGGTGCAACATAAGACAAAATAATAACAAGGGTTTGACTGAGAGGACTAACTGCTGTCTCAAGTGTGCACAGTTCAAATCAAATCAAATTTTATTAGTCACATACACATGGTTAGCAGATGTTAATGCGAGTGTAGCGAAATGCTTGTGCTTCTAGTTCCGACAATGCAGTAATAACCAACAAGTAATCTAACCTAACAATTCCACAACTACTACCTTACACACACACACAAGTGTAAAGGGATAAAGAATATGTACATAAAGATATATGAATGAGTGGTGGTACAGAACGGCATGGCAGATGCAGTAGATGGTATAGAGTACGGTATATACATATGAGATGAGTACTGTAGGGTATGTAAACATAAAGTGGCATAGTTTAAAGTGGCTAGTGGTACATGTATTACATAAAGATGGCAAGATGCAGTAGATGATATAGAGTACAGTATATACATATGAGATGGGTAATGTAGGGTATGTAAACATTATATTAAGTGGCATTGTTTAAAGTGGCTAGTGGTACATTTTTACATAATTTCCATCAATTCCCATTTTTAAAGTGGCTGGAGTTGAGTCAGTATGTTGGCAGCGGCCGCTAAATGTTAGTGGTGGCTGTTTAACAGTCTGATGGCCTTGAGATAGAAGCTGTTTTTCAGTCTCTCGGTCCCTGCTTTGATGCACCTGTACTGACCTCGCCTTCTGGATGATAGCGGGGTGAACAGGCAGTGGCTTGGGTGGTTGTTGTCCTTGATGATCTTTATGGCCTTCCTGTGACATCGGGTGGTGTAGGTGTCCTGGAGGGCAGGTAGTTTGCCCCCGGTGATGCGTTCTGCAGACCTCACTACCCTCTGGAGAGCCTTACGGTTGTGGGCGGAGCAGTTGCCGTACCAGGCGGTGATACAGCCCGACAGGATGCTCTCGATTGTGCATCTGTAGAAGTTTGTGAGTGCTTTTGGTGACAAGCCGAATTTCTTCAGCCTCCTGAGGTTGAAGAGGCGCTGCTGCGCCTTCTTCACAACGCTGTCTGTGTGGGTGGACCAATTCAGTTTGTCCGTGATGTGTACACCGAGGAACTTAAAACTTTCCACCTTCTCCACTACTGACCCGTCGATGTGGATAGGGGGGTGCTCCCTCTGCTGTTTCCTGAAGTCCACAATCATCTCCTTTGTTTTGTTGACGTTGAGTGTGAGGTTATTTTCCTGACACCACACTCCGAGGGCCCTCACCTCCTCCCTGTAGGCCGTCTCGTCGTTGTTGGTAATCAAGCCTACCACTGTAGTGTCATCCGCAAACTTGATGATTGAGTTGGAGGCGTGCATGGCCACGCAGTCGTGGGTGAACAGGGAGTACAGGAGAGGGCTCAGAACGCACCCTTGTGGGGCCCCAGTGTTGAGGATCAGCGGGGTGGAGATGTTGTTACCTACCCTCACCACCTGGGGGCGGCCCGTCAGGAAGTCCAGGACCCAGTTGCACAGTTCCTAAGTCACTTCCATGTACGTTGATGACTCAAAGAAGAGTCTTCAACTAGAAAGGTGTTTTTAGAGCTCCTAACTGTGGCGTTGAGGAACTAGAGCGAACACACTTGTAGTTGTTTGGAACACAGCCCTGCATCCCCGCCTCACACAATTACTGATTTTTACGCAATCCAAAAACGGACCATTATGAATTGCCATTTGGGTCAGGTGGGCCTCATTTCTAAGTTTATTCTATTGCCAACATGACTAGCTAAGTTATAAAATAGGATCTTACAGTGTAAGTCTTTCACAGGGCAGTTCAGAGAAACAGATAGTAATTTTGGTGATCATAGAATGGAGTCATGAGTGCATTCAGATGCGTGGTCCACAGCTCATTTTCTACACAATAGAGAAACACAGAAACACATTCTGTTCTGAACAACTCAGGGTATGACGCCATGTCATCTTGTAACTGTACATCAAACAGAGATCATAAATGTTGACACTGTATACTAGATGAGTTTTATGATATGGAAATGTAACGTGCAGATTTGGACTTGGCTTGCTTGTATGACATCAAAGTGGTATTTATTATAATCCTCAACGTCTCATCTTTCAAAATACATCGATTCCTCATAATTTACAACATTTTCCTCATTCAGACAGCAATAATTTTGCAAAACTTGACCAAATTAGCAGGAGGGATGGTAGCAACTTCTGTTGTATTCGGCGCATGTGACAAATAAAATTTGATTTGATTTCAACTTGTCACGGTGCTCAAGTTCAGATCGGCTGTCACTCAGGAGCCCCTTAAGGCACTGCATCGCTGTGCTAGAGGCGTCACTACAGACACTGGTTCGATTCCAGTCTGTATCACAACCGGCCGTGATTGGGAGTCCCATAGGGCGGCGCATAATTGGACCAGCGTTGTCCGGGTTACGGTTTGGCCGGGTTAAGCAGTCATTGTAAATAAGAATTTGTTCTTAACTGACTAGCCTAGTTAAATAAAGTTTAAATCAAAAAAGTTGCGATACAGTTTGATTGCATTTTATGTAAGATTTACAGATTAGGCCTAGCTTGTTTGTGTGTCACTGAACAGGAGAATCAGTGTGTGCTGCCTGTGAGGAGAGGTTGTGATGAATGGTCAGAGCACTGAGGCCAGTGAGATGTGGGGAGAAAGAGGTGGACAGGGGCCAACCAGCTAATGGAGCGGTAGCGAGGATGATGGGAGGGGATTGGGGTTGGTCAACTCACTGAAAGGACCAGGGGGGTGGAGGTGGGGCTGCTGGGATGGATGGTGCATATGCACAATTAAGGCCTGCAGTACTGCTGGGTCCCGTTTGGCCCAGTTGGTAGAGCATGGCGCTTGTGGGTTCTATGCACTCATTACTGTAAGTCGCTCTGGATAAGAGCATCTGCTAAAAAAATGTATTTAAAAAAAGCTGTTCCCCCCCCCCCCCCCCCCCCCACAGCATCTAATGCCCAGAAAGTCCACACACCTGTACCCTCACGTCTTAATCAGTTGCAACGCATAAACAAAACCCCGCAGACACGGCAGCCCTTTACCGATTCACTCTCTCGGTGTGGTTTGTGTGTACGTGTGTCCTTTTTAGCTGGAGCCTGTGTAGTTGTCCGTACAGTACCGGAGAGTCAGCTGGTGGATCATCCAGATACCTCTAATAGGCCCTGGTCGCCCTCAGGCTGACTTGAACCCACCATCTCTTCGTCTGGACCCAGTCCTCTAACCTGCAGCCTGTATCAGCCAGGCCTGGTCTTAAAGGGATACTTTGGGATTTTAGCAAAGAAAGAGTCAGATGAACTCGTTGGTACCATTTTTGTGTCTCTTTGTCAAGTATGAAGTAAGTTAGGGGTAGTTTTGCCAGCCAATGCTACAGATAGCATAATGACTGGAAGTCTATGGTAACGCTTGTTAGCAATTGCGCTAACGCAAGTTAGCAACTTCTTTCAACTGCACACAGACATAAAAATGGTATCCACGAGTTCATCTGACTCTGGGGAAGTAGATAAAGGGCCTCATTGCCAAAATCCCAAAGTATCCCTATAAAAGTTCTTAAGCCAAGTCAGTCAGGTTTTACTAACATTCTGGTGTGCTCTGCATTCTTAGCAGACACTTCTACATTGCACTTATGTAATAATGACAGAACTAAATACCCTAAACATGTCCTTTTCAGTTCTCTATCAGAGGTCAGTGTTTTGGTAGCTCTGTAAAATGTGACTGGAGTGCTGCTCTGTTGTTGACAGGGGATTAGTGCTCATGGGATCTGTAGTCATGTTAGGATAGATGCAGAGGGTCGTCATTGACCAGTCTGTCAATGATGAGTGTGTTAACTGTTCAACATTCCTACCCAGAGGGGTTGGAGCAGGAGAGTGGGGCTGGTGTGATGTGTGTTCTGTTGTGTTCGTGTTGGGTTCATTGTACCTGCACTAACTAACCGGCCTGCGCTGTTGTCTGCTTCCAGGCAGCATGACCATATGTTAAATGTGTTGGAGCTGCACAGCACTTCCTCATTCATAGAGAATTGTGAATGGCCATTATACACGACAGAGATGAACTGTTCTTTTCCAGTTTGCACTAAGGAAATAGATTCATAACATGTCCAACTCACTAGGCCTTCAGTTTTATTTTACCAGGTTAGTCTCATTGAGATTAAAAATATATATTTTTTTAAACAGAGACCTGGCCAAATTACCAGAACATAAAGTGTCATACAAAGGCACATTTACAACATCAAACACTACAGTTTAAAAACATGAATTTACACATTGACCAGGCAAGATGCTTTGGAGAGGTTTGGTGCATTTAGGGGTCAAAACATTGAAAGCCCCCCCCACTTCATTGTCCACCATAGTTTCCACCCAGTCTTTAAAGTCATTCAAAGAGAACAGCTCCTGTAATTTCATGTCCTTTTGTAGCTCGTTCCAAAGCACAGTCAGTAAAATAGTCATGTGAGCTTAGGCGATAATTGTAATTTGTCTGCTGGACAAAATGGGCTATATCCTATTTTCAGCACATCAACCCAAAGTTGTCATTTTGGATTAAATTAAGAGAGTGGGTGTTATAAATAACTAGCCTACATTTACATTATTGATGAAAGATCTCTCAGGTCATGTTGATGTCTGTGATGGTGTAATCGTGGCAGGCTGTTATTATTCAGAGCTGTGATGTCTGTTTGGTCTAATTTTCCAAGGCGCCTCAAATTCTTCAGCCACATGTCAGGTTGACTGACAATCTCCCTTGGTGGTCAGCCCTTTCTCTCCTTCCATTCATCCGCTCATTGTTCTGTCGTTTCCCTTGACGCACCCTTCCTGTCCGCAGATGGGGGGGCGGGCGGGCAAGGGCTCATGTTAAGGAAAAGTCAGCTTCACTACCACTCTGATTCAAAATCACAGCCAGAAAGAAACCTATTTACCAGATAAGGTGCCTGGCAGGCCTGCTCTGTCCTTGTATCCAGTAGATTGTTGATAGCAGAGCCTACACCCTCACATTGTCAATACTGAAAGGCTTTCAGCAGCACTAATAGTCAGCCAGTCCATGCTATTTCTTAACCCTCTCAGTCTTGCTGCTATTGTTTGGTTGACAGGTAACAGGGTAGCCTCGGGAGTGGCAAACACGAAGTGAGGGTGTGTTTGGGTGTGTTCATCCACGTACACTGTGGATATGGTAGGTGGTCACAGAATTTAGATTACAGGAGATTTTCTTATTGAATGGTACATGCTTAGTCCTGTGCATTAGCTGTGTTCACAGACCCTTAGGGCTGCAATTCATTATATAATAAAGGGGTTTTATGAAGTGTGACTGTTTTTTGACATATCATAAATAATTCCTGCCTCAGACAAGACATGACAAGGTCTCTACTTTGTTGCTATTGTTACTCCTCTTTTTCTCAGTAAAGGCCTGGAGTCGATAAAGGTAGCTGTACTCGAGCACTGACCCAACCTGGTCTGTTTGAAAGGCTAAGCATGTATCTGGATTAACCTGCCTGTTTAATTGTCATGTGACCAGCATGTTCAAACCCATGGTTGGAACTGGAACTCTAATACTTGTTTAACAGCTAAAGCCAGATTTGGCACAGAGAGATCACGGTGTGGATTTGAAAACCAGCCTATGCTGTGATGTAGAGAGGACTCATATTTAGGGCTGTTAAACCTGGAGAATAGGAAGTACACTGCTTTCTCAGATGGACGGAGTTTCTCACTGTTCACCCTGGCCTTCTTTCTTCCTGTCAGGAAAGGCATTGATGATGAATGACATCCTGTACTGTTGGGCTATTTCTCTCTTTCTCCCTCTCTCTCTGGCTCTCACTTCCGTGCAGTGACAACAAACAAAACACCTATTACATTTCCTTCCATCCTTCTCTTTAGACAGCCTATTGTGTTGTGGTGCAACAGTGCATCTGTATAG
Organism: Salvelinus alpinus; assembly: GCF_045679555.1. Taxonomy (NCBI): domain Eukaryota; kingdom Metazoa; phylum Chordata; class Actinopteri; order Salmoniformes; family Salmonidae; genus Salvelinus; species Salvelinus alpinus. The sequence goes on from NC_092104.1 coordinate 39,048,548, forward strand.
CACGATGCCATGGAAGTCAATAGAGATCATGTAAGTTCAGCGAGATTTCTCTGCTTGTGTGTGTGTGCGTGCGCTCACAGTCTTGAATGCATACACAGGAGGAGTGAGTGGTATTAGGACAGTGTGCCCTCTGTAGCATCCTCATTAAAAGAGACACGGTTCAGTAGACAGCAAACACACAGTGGCTCACCAGTCTCTGTCCCTGTCGCTATGAGCTCATCCCATTACCTCTCATTATCCTGCTCACCCACTGTAGGTTTGGCCATAGCCACACAATACATGGTCATCAGGACCAGCACCTCACTCACAGACACAGCTGACCAATTGTCTGTTACTGTAGGCTGGGCGGGGCTTCAACCAGGAGCCAATAAGAAGCATTGATATTTTTATTCAGTCCAGCAGAGATTAATCCAGTTCTGTCATTTTGGAATCTGTTTTCTCTGACCTAGTGATATTCCAATGGTACATACACTTCTACTCCTTTTTGACTGACTTGTCATTTTCTCCCTGTCCATCTCTCTCTCTCAGGAGCAGTTGAAGCAGAGTGTGGATGGTGAGGAAGAGGGGCGAGACATAGACACACTGGTCCATGAGACAGACAGCCAGTATGGGACCTGGGAGACAGGACTGCGCACTGACGATAGGTGAATACACACACACACACGTGGCTGCTGTGGCCTGGGCCAACACCTGTGAAACATGGTGTGCTCCTGTTTTTGGTTACTAATATGCGGATCTTCATTCCTCAATATGATTACAAATTTTCCCTGAGGCTGTACCCTGGTATCAGGACATCCCGACATTGCTGGTTCTGAATGCGTCTCAAATTGTGCCGATTCATTTCTCACTCTAAATATACAATACTCGTTTGAGCTTGAAATTTAACACTGCCTGGATCGATAAGTAGTATCGAATGGGTGCACTCTATCAGGTGTTCTGCTGGCGCAGCATTGACCTTTTCGACAAAGTCACTGAGCCATGTTATATCCAGCCTTCTAAATAGGGCAAAGTGGATAGTTAGCCCCAGGAACTGATTCTCTGCTGTCCTACCATTATGGCTAATGATGGTAATCTCAACATAAATCAAATAACATTTGATTTGTCACATGCTTCGTAAACAACCGGTATAGACTAACAGTGAAATGCTGACTTATGGGCCCTTCCTAACAATACAGAGAGAAAAAAAGGTAAATAGAAAAATAATAACACTAGGAATAAATACACAATGAGTAATGATAACTTGGCCATATACACAGGGTACCAGTACAGAGTGGATGTGCAGGGGTATGAGGTAAATGTGTACATATAGGTAGGGATAAAGTGACTAGGCAACAAGATAAAACAATAGCAGCAGCGTATGTAATGAGTTAAAAGAGCAAAAGGCTCAATGTAGATAACCAATAGCTAAATGGACTAACTATTTAACTAACTATTTAGCAGTCTTATGGCTTGGGGATAAAAGCGGTTCAGGGTCCTGTTGGTTCCATACCTGCTGCATCGGTACCGCTTGCCGTGCGGTAGCAGAAGGACAGTTAATAACTTCGGTGGCAGGAGTCTTTGACAATTTTTAGAGCCTTCTGCTGACACCACCTGGTATAGAGGTCCTGGATGGCAGAGAGCTCGGCCCCAGTGATGTACTGGGCAGTACGCACTACTGTCTGTAGCGCCTTCAGATGCCAAGCGGTGATGCAGCCAGTCAAGAAGCTCTCATTGCTGCAGCTGTAGAACTTTGAGGATCTGAGGGCCCATGCCAATTATTTTCAGCCTCTTCACAACTGTGTTAGTGTGTGTGGCTCATGATAGGTCCTTAGTGACGTGGACACAGAGAAACTTGAAGTTCTCGACCTTCTCCACTACAGTCCTGTCGATGCGTGCTCGGCCCTCTGTTTCCTGTAGTCAACAATCAGCTCCTTTGTCTTGCTGACGTTGAGGGAGAGTTTGTTGTCAGTGTCCTGGTAGTGTGGTGCCAGGACCTCTTCCCTATAGGCTGTCTCGCGATCAGGCCAACCACAGTTGTCGTCAGCAAACATAATAATGGTGTTGGAGTCGTGTGTGGCCATGCAGTCGTGGGGAACAAGGAGTACAGTAGGGAACTAAGCACGCACCCCTGAGGGGCCTTCTTGTTGCGGGTCAGTGTGGTGGATGTGCGGCCCGTCAGGAAATCCAGGATCCAGTTGCAGAGGGAGGTGTTCAGTTCTAGGGTCCTGAGCTTAATGATGAGCTTGGAGGGCACTATGGTGTTGAACACTGAGCTTTAGTCAATGTACAGCATTCTCATGTAGGTGTTCCTCTTGTCCAGGTGGGAGATGGCAGTGTGGAGTGCAATATAGATTGCTTCATCTGTGGATCTGTTTGGGCGATGTGTGAATTGGAGTGGGTCCAGGGTGTCTGGGATGATGGTGTTGATGTGATCCATGACCAGCTTTTCAAAGCATTTCATGGCTACAGATGTGAGTGCTATGGGGCAAAAGTCCTTTAGATAGTCCATGTGCCCAAGAACATCAAGGTACCCTATGGTGGTCTGCTTGAAACATGTAGGTATTACAGACTGGGTCAGGGAGAGGTTGAAAACTAGCTAGCAGGTTAGCGCAAGCTCTGAGTAAGTGTCCTGGTAATCCGTCTGGCCCCGCGGCCTTGTGAATATAAACCTGTTTAAAGGTATTACTCACATTGGCTACGGAGAGCTAGATCACAAAGTCATCCGGAACAGCTGGTGCTCTCATGCATGGTTCAGTCTTGCTTTCCTCAAAGCGATAATAAAAGGAATTTAGCTTGTCTGGTAGGCTCATGTCACTGGGAAACTCGCGGCTAGGTTTCCCTTTGTAATCCATGATAGTTTGCAAGCCCTGCCACGTCCAACAAGTGTCAGAAACGGCATAGTAGGATTCGATTTTAGTCCTATATTGACGTTTTGACTGTTTGATGGCTCGGGGCGGTCGTAGCGTGATTTCTTATTAGCGTCCGAATTAGTGTCCCGTGGCGCCTTTAGCTCAGTGCAGATGTTGCCTGTAATCCATGGCTTCTGGTTGGGATATGTACATACGGTCACTGTGGGGACAACGTCGTCGATGCACTTATTAATAAACCCGGTGACTGATGTGGTAAACTCCTCAATGTTATCAAATGAATCTCAGAACATATTCCAGTCTTTGTTAGCAAAACAGTCCTGTAGTTTAGCATTCACTTCATTGGACCACTTCCATATTGAGCGCGTTACTGGTACTTCCTGTTTTTCGTTTTTGCTTGTAAGCAGGAATCAGGAGGATAGAGTTATGGTCAGATTTGCCAGATGGAGGGCGAGGAAGATGCGTTTCTGTGTGTGGAGTAAAGGTGATCTAGAATTATTTTTTATTTTTTTTATTCGACTCTAGTTGCACAGGTCAAAAGCTGTTAAAAATTATGTAACACGGTCTTCAGTTTCCCTGCATTAAAGTCAACGGCCACTAGGAACGCTGCCTCTGGATGTTCATTTTCTTACTTGCTAATGGCGGTATACAGCTCGTTGAGTGCCGTCTTAGTGCCAGCGTCGGTTTGTGGTGGTAAATAGACAGCTACGAAAAAGATGGATGAGAACTCTCTCGGTAAATAGTATATCATAAGGTATACTAACTCCGGTGAGCAAAACCTCAAGACTTCCTTAACATTAGAGATTGTGCACCAGCTGTTGCATATAACACCCACAAGCTTCTCTTTCAAGTCTCAGGCACAGTTACTGATATTGAAATAAACAGATACTATGGTATCTATAGGTACTAACTGTACAGATACAATACCATCCCAGCCCTCCTGACACTGTGTGGTCAAGGAGCAGTAGCTTACTGAAACCTGCTTTACTTTACACCAGCTCTCAAAATAGCCTGAGTCTCTCTCAGCAGGCTGGCGTACCACTGACCTCCTGTGGCCAGGAGAAGGTATCACAGCAACAAACTCCACACAGGTTGAAAATCTGGATAATGTTTTGTAGAAATTAATGGATGCTGTAAGAGTTTCAGATAAGATACGATATACGTCACTATTATAATGCAGTGGGTCATTGTCATATGAATCCAACTCTCTGGATGGAATAATCACCAAATAGTATGGTCATGTACATTATTGTGACTCAGCAGTGTTTGCTACCTTCATTCTGAAATGAGGAGCTTGTGGTCAAGTGGAGCAAGAGTCTGCCCGGTCATCCATTGTGTCTTCCAGTACATCCTCTATGAAATCTGATGCCCCTGCCTACAGTAAACCCAGACAGGAGAATATGACTCAGCCACACAGAGCTAGTAGACGCTGTACCTGTCACGTTGTTCTCTCAGCGGCAATGGCTGCATATAATAAAGACTTTTAGGAAGGTAGCCTAAAGTACTAGTCACGTCTGTCCTTCCTGTAGCCTGACTCCTGCCACGCCCACCTCAGACAGCAACCTCAGCCAGTCGCCTAGGAAACCCATTCCGCCCCACACACCAGGGGAACATGCCCCACACAGCGACCTGGACACTCCAGATGGCTTCTCCCCCTCGGTCCAGCCCGAGATGCAAATACTCCCCTTCCCTGAGGTAAGACTGACACCAACTTTTTAAAAGGACGTATCAGTGTAACAGTCAGATTTGCTTCTCGTGTGTTTATCTGTTTCTCCCTCTCTCCAGGCCTCCACCATCCTGCTGGACTCCAGTGCTCTGCGCTCCAGGGTGCAGCTGAGTAAGATGCGGGGGCCACGTTCGCGCCCCTCCAGGGTGGCTCGTCAGACTGCTGCTATGTCTGTACACCTTGAGGGACAGACCGCACCCACTGAGGACTGGCGCTCCCGAGACTCAACAGGTCAGGCTAGGACTCTGTTCTCATGTAGACACTCTGTCATATCTCCAGGGCATAAAATGAACACCCACCACTCACCAAATGCGGGTAGATTTTGGTATTGGCGGGTAGGAATGTCTATTTCACCAGCCACGTTGGTTTCATATCTGCTAATCGCACAAAGAAATTTGAATCCTATATCCCACCTTCCGCAGCAACACTGCCTGTTTTTTGGCTATTTACATTTTTGTTCTAATTTGTTTGTTCTTCGATGTTAGTTTGAGTTTGCTTTAACTGTTAGCTAGTCAGATTCAAAATCTTAGACACACGTGACACCACTTATGTGGCCATGTTACCACGGTAACCTGCCGCCCTTAAAGGGGCAGCTGAACATTTGTCTCGTGGTGAAATTTCTGTTAAAATGCTCGGGTCACAAAAAACGAAAAGAAATTGAGCAATATAACAACACATTACTTCTTACTAATACAGTCCTTTTTTTAGAAACATTACAAAGCATGGTCATTTTTATATAGTTATGGCAACAACAACAACAAAAATTGGCTCATGGCTCCATATTAACGCTTTTCCTCTTGTCCGGGACAAGTTTTATAAAAAAAATAAAAATAGAGGAAAAAAAGAAGGAAAAAAAGATGCCTGACAAGAAGAATATAGATTTGACTCGTCCGAAACGTGGCACAAATCACAATATCATACAGAAAGGCCAACATTGGAATAATATTCAAATCTATTTTTCATGTACATCAATAAAGGCCTAAGTGCTATGTCCAGACTGATGCTGACATGAGGGAGGTGCCAAACTTTAATGAGACTTTTAATGACATAAATATAGTCTAAACGCCAGTCATGCTTGACACATAATGGAGGATAATTAACATGAACATCTAATGGGCTGTTGACCCGATGCACGGTTTATTTAGATCAAATGATCACAAGACGGGAGAGTGAAAGACCTGTTGATCACCGCACATCACCCACCTTGAGTCTGAGTGGAGGCAGTCAGCATTTTGAAACTATTTAACCATAAAACGTTCAGGTTTTAAACAATTAAGTTTATGTAATTTTATTAAGCATGTCTTGCCTTGTTTCAAAGTAGCCTAGCCAAAATACGACCATAGGAATGTTGAGGGAATTATTTTATAAACACTCAATATGACATTGAAACCTGATTTATTTTTTTCATGTACTATTGATTTTCAAATCAACTTTATTTCATTGTCCTGCAGCCAAAGGCTAGTCATATTAGCATCCATGCTAGTTGATGCATCTTTAGATCTCTCCTCTTATATTTCTAACAGATATTTTCATCTCTGTCACATGAAACTGCTAACGCGTGCGTTGTGCTTTTGAGAATGGTCTTTTCCCGTTAATTGCATTTGGTAACATTTTGGCATAGCCTCCAGCTATGTGTGCATTTTTGAGCTTTTAATATGAAGACATACAACTTTTTTAACATTTTAAGCAAAAATTTGTTGCATCAGCCTTATTGCGTTTTTTAATGGGCAGTGGTTGTATGAATTTTGGATCTGTCGTCCCAGAACTGTCCCAGAGTCTGTTTTAAACCGCAGACTAGTCTTTGGACCCGTTCCGAAATGGACCCAGGGCTTTCCCACCCAGACCCGATATGCATAAATAAAAACATTATAATATAGAGAGAGAACACCGTGCCCAAGGACAACTAGACCCGTTCCGTATAGACCTGGTCGGACCCAGACCGGGTCCAATTTGAGTGAGGGAAGCAGTAGAAAAGTCATTTTTTAAAACTACTTTATTAACCTGAGCTGATACAGCGCGAGAGGAGGGAGAGAGGTGCCTCTCTAGCAGGCGGGGGAGGGGCCATACTGTGAGCAAGTGACATGAGGAGGGAGGACAAGAGACAGCAATCAACCAAGCCAACTCGTGCTGTAGTAGACTAATAGCTGCCATAGCTAGATTATTAATCATCAAATATGATTACAGAGTACCTGTCTTGGACTGAATCAAACCGGAACAAGAAGCTAGTTAAGCTAGCTAACGTTAGCTAGCTAGGCTAACTAATGCTGGAGTGCATGTGCTTTCTCATCCTACAGTTACAAACAATGGAGCCGCCAGGCATTTTGGGCCCCATGAAAAGATATCACATTGGGCCCCATCACCACAGGCCACACCAACCCTGCACAATTGCTGTAACCACACATCTCCAGAACCCAATCGACCCATTCAAAGCTTTAAATAACTCTACCTTTTGCAGGCTTGCAACTCTCTTGTAGTCCAATATTTACTGTACGATATTTACTGACAGTGAGCTGTGAAAATATAACATTGTGCAGACATGCATGCAACGTTCTGTGGAATTCACTATTTGATGCAAGACTGATACTCTCTATAAGAAATGTGCTAAAGGCCATTTTTTGTACAGTCTAAACGTAATTTTAATTTTAATGTTCTTGAATGGAAAATTCTCTTAACATTAATTAATAATTTAAAATAAATAACATAAATATACATTAACCTCTTCAATTAAAATAAATTAACATAACAAACAAAATAATAAAATCAGCAGCAGATTTTTGAACTAAGTATACATACCAACTAGAAAATTAGCAGCTGTAAAAGTGGAAATGGAAAACAAAATGGAAATGAAAAGGCCTGATGGTGGCGCTAGAGGAAAGGTCAAGTGGTCACCAAATCAATAGGTTTCTCCACTTGGGGTCTTGATTGTGCACAACAATTTTTATGGCAATCCAGCCATTATTTTGAGATATATCTTGTTCTCAGCCTGTGGGCATCATGTGTGTAGTGATCCAATATCCATAGCCATGCCATTTAACAGTCATCACTGGCCCTTGCTCAGCCTTACTCACCAAGAGCCCAGCGCTGAGCCTTCTTGCTAGCAAAGTCACTGATCAAGTCTTTGAAGTCCAGCTTTCTAACTAACTGACTTTCAATGGACAGCATGGCTTGACTGCAAAGTCTGTCCTGGGACATAGTGGCCCTCAAGTAGTTTATCAGTTTTAGCTTACTGAAAGCTCTCTCGCCACCAGAAACAGTCAGTGTGCAAAATATATGTAAAGCAACTCACACTTCTCCAGAAATGCTTTGCAGCTGCATCTTACAAATTGCATTCAGGAGACCAAGAGGGGACAAGTTAGGGGGGAAAGGGGCAGCATATACAGTGTTCAGGTGTCTTACTTCATGTTGAAACTCAGGTGTAAGATCTCTGGAATACTTCATGATCAGTGGTTGGCACACAGAAGAGACTTTATCCTCACTAATCTGCCCAACTTTCAGAACAGCAGAAAATGATTCTACAATTTTTGCAGTGGTGTGGAACCTAGTGTCCAAGTCACTTGTGATGTTGTCCAAAGCAGTAAAAAACACTGTTCTGAAACACTGTTGCTGCACTGTCCTGAGCTGTCTCCTCTTCAGAGGTCTCATCATGGAATATCTTCCTTTTCCTCTGGCGGCTGTGTTCCTTGCTAAATTGAGTTGTAACATCCATTTGTGTAGCAATCAGTGTTGCCTCAGACAGGAGAGACTCCCATCCATCTCTAAGAGCCGGCATCTCTTCCTTTAAGGCTCTGATATTGGCTGCCTCTGTGTCAAGTGAGCTTTTTCCTGACTGGAGAATCACATTCCTGTCCTCAATGCATTGCAGTACCTGCAATTATGCCAACTGACATGTCATTCAACACAATGCTGCTCACCTCCTTCTTCAGTTGGGAGTAGGGCTGGTTCAGGGGGATGGGGATAGGGAGACAAGGCTGCTGAGCCTGAAGCTGCATCTGTTGGGCCTGGCACCAGGCAGGGGGAGGGACAGGGACAACTGATTTAGAACGAATAGCTTGCTAAAAGTTTGCCTGCATTGATTAAAATGTCAACTAAAAGAGGAGCGAAATGTAAACACAAAATTTTCTGAGAAGATATTAAGTAACTTAGGCTAATTTTGCTCCCCTAGCATATTTCACTATGGACTAAGCTAACAGGTTCATTTACACCACTCACGGACTACACCCACCTTCCTTTGTGAAAAATTTGGTGACATACTGTCGCCCTTTCTTTTCTCTCTCGTGTCTTTCTTTTCGTTTTTGGAAGCCATATTTTTCTTTAGGAAGCTGAGACATGATGCTCCACCAGCACTCCTCACTCGCAATTCACTGCTAGCAAGTACCGTTCGCGCCTGGCTTGGGGTCAGGACCGAACCATTTCATGTAAATAGACAAGTCATTTAAAATTATACATACCCGTGACAATCCGATCCGACCCAGACCCGTGATATTATTTATAATTCTGGATCCGGACCGGGTCTCGGGTATTCGGATACGGGTGGATCCGTGAAGACCTCTACCATAGACATATTTTTTTATCCTCTAAGGGACAACGGGACACCCTTAATTTTGAGCCCTGAATGGAATTATTTTAAGAGACATAAAAACTATTTGGTTGTATTTGTAAAGTTTCAATATTTTATAGGCTATGAAGGGTGGCTCACCACCTCCCAGGAGAGCCGTATTTTGAGACGGGCTTGAATATGCAGAGTGTAGCCTTTGTTTGATTCTCTATGGTAAAAACAAATATGTATTTAATTTTGTAAAGTGGTTCCTTGCATCATACGATTATGTAAAAATTGTGTTGCATACCTTTTTTGCCCGAAGGACAAGTGGCTAGAAAAGTTAATTTCAAGCCCTGTGGCTGGTAAGAAATCTGAGTGGCTAGTAGATTTTTCTCTTTCTGGTGTACCAAAAAGTACATTTTAGGTTTCTCTCTATCCAGTACCTTTCTCCCGCACACCTTTTTAGTATGGATTGAGTCGACTAGTTAGACAGGATGTTCTTAGATGGTCAAAGATCTGGTAGACTTCTGAATAACCTTCTATTTGTTATGAGTGTGAAATGATGTACTCAGAGAGTGTGTTGTCCTCCACAGAGGACAACATTGAGTTTTCCAAGCAGGAGGACTCAGACTCTGAGGAGCAGGAGAGAGGAGTAGACCCCCGCTCTGCTGCTGCCTCCTCCCAGCCCCAGAGAGTCGCCCTCTTTCCTGGGATGGACCCCTCCGCTCTCAAGGTGAGCCTCCCCAAGAGAAACAGATGTTGTGTGGAAAGCAAAGAGTTGACCAGGAGTGTAATGTAATGTTGTCACTCATTCTGCTGTGAAAAATTGGCCTTTGATATGTTCTCTTGCTGGTTTCTCCCTCTGTTTGGCAGGCCCAGCTCAAGAAGAGAGGAGACTCTGACAATCAGACAGACGGAGCCGCCCCATCTCCCTCCCAGCTGTCCCGTTCTCCTAAATCCCCCTTCCTGCCCCAGGCGTCCCGTGTGCTGCCCCCCTCTGGAGGGAAAGAAAATGGGTGAGATGGTGACCCTGTCTCTTCCCTCTGTTCAGCCTGGTTCTAATAACCCAAACCAGGGATTGTTGAGATAGTCAGACCAGAAGTATGTACCATTTGTAATGATTGTGCCTACTTTTGTCTGTCTGTGTCTTAGGGAGGAGGCCTCACCACAGTGGCTGAGAGAACTGAAGTCTAAGAAGCGCTCGAGTCAGTATGAAAATGACAGCTAAGTGTGAATGAGCAGGTAAGCTCTTCTCACAAATGTTCCTCACATCGTGAATCATTCTTATCTACTTTCATAGGGTACTTGTGCCCTAGGCAATAGACGTGACATTTTTCCACAAATTTCAGAATTAGACAATAATATTAAAGTGTGTCTGTTTTGCAAATAAATAACCCTAAAAGGCTTATGGTTTGTTTCTGTTTGCATCCTCCCTGTGTAGGTTGCCTTAACTGAATAATCTGGTGGAGAATTGGAGACAGAAGCCTTAACCTTTGACCCTGAGAAGATGGAAACTCTGCTGCTGACATTGTAATTTGTCATCTGTTTGTTCATTTTATCTGTTCTCTTCCTGCCCGGGTCACATACATGTGCATGGTGCCTTTTTGCAGACAACCTCGGTCTTATGGATGAAACGACCCAGGTTAAATATCTGGCTGCTCGGCTCCGTTTGTCCATTTCCTTTGCATAGAGCCACTTTACCCTCTCACCTGACGGGAGAATACAAAAGGGGGGAAACCCTTTCTCTCCTGTCAGGTTGCATTTCAGGACTGGTTAAACTTGTGGGACCACACGCCTCTTAACCTGGAAGTGCTTCAATAAGCTGGAGGACAGTCTAGTACCTCCACAAGATATAAATGGATTTCTTTTTTTAAATGTATTTTTCAGGTTTGTCTACGCGTTACATTTCTACGTGTATCTATCAGTCAGGGGTAATAGTGTTGGTAATAGTCAACATAGGATAACATTTCTGATTTTATTTTTTGTCATTGATCATAAAGAACAAAACACTGCTGAACTAATGTTCAGCCAGGCTGTATATTATGTGTTAGTAATAAATATGGTATCTAATCATGAAATATTATATTTGTATTGTTGCTAATTTGACAGATGAATCATAACATGTCCGAGTGTTTAGTTTTGTACGGAGATCATTGCAAGTATCACTACAGCAGAGGCTCCCAAGCCCATTCCTCTGATGAACTGACTGGGGATCTGTTGTGTTGACCTTCTAACTGATGGGTGAAATGCTGTGGGTTCAGTCTCTTTTCAATCGTCATGTCTGAATATCTGTTTCTACTGGTGTTTGTATTTCTTAAGGATCCCCATTAGCTGCTGCCAAGGCAGTTATATACAATTAAAAAATAACACTTTTCGCAACACATTGTGTTCCCTTAGGCCACTACTCTACTAACACATATCTACAATACAACATCCACGTGTACGTGTGTGTGGAGTGCATGTGGGGTGGAAAAGGGGAAGAGAAGGGTTAATCACATTGGAGGACTCAATTACACTCCTACACACACACACATACACAAATCAGCCTGTTCTTCCTCCCTTTACCTTCACTTACCTCTTCAGTGTAAGATCAAATGATTGTGTGTAATAGTGATGGCTGAGTGTGTAAGGAAAATATGATGGATGAGTGTGTACGGATTGCAAGGAAAATGGTCTAACTGTATGTGTTACCAATGAGCCATACATTCAATGTGCACTCCCTGGGTTCTGTTTTATCAGGATGTCTGCAACATCTCCCATTTAGAGAGAGATTTTACCCACCTATTCTTTTATCACTACATCACTGTTGACAACATGTATGTTGACCATGTTAGCCATGCTGCACTGTCCCACTATTTCCATTAAGCACTTTGTCAGTTAATGCACTACAGCACTGACCTGTGCACTGGCTATTCTGTTATACGTCCCACCTTCCACATGTTCATAGACCGATGTTGGAATGCTAATGGAATGAAAGCGAATGTGTTGATTGGATCTTTGGAGTCGTCGTCCCTATGGTGTCCATGGCGTTTGACTTTGTCATGACTTGTCAGTTTGAGGGTTTATTTTTTTCTCATTTTATTTTTTTAAATAAAATATGTATATTACATTGTTTTAATGCCAGTGTCCAAAATTGTAACTTCTTAATAAAATGTACTGAGTTGAGCTTCTCACTTTGATGTAATTATTGGGATAAATGTTACTTCTGCATTTCAGCTCAGACCCACTCTCTCCAGTCTGCAGTATTAGGAAGTTCAATTGGTGTGTCTATTTATGGTGTGGGGTATAACAGAGGTCGATAGTGTTTGGTGTACCGGGTATAACAGAGATCGATAGTGTTTGGTGTACCGGGTATAACAGAGGTCGATAGTGTTTGGTGTACCGGGTATAACAGAGATCGATAGTGTTTGGTGTACCGGGTATAACAGAGGTCGATAGTGTTTGGTGTACCGGGTATAACAGAGGTCGATAGTGTTTGGTGTACCGGGTATAACAGAGATCGATAGTGTTTGGTGTACCGGGTATAACAGAGGTCGATAGTGTTTGGTGTACCGGGTATAACAGAGGTCGATAGTGTTTGGTGTACCGGGTATAACAGAGGTCGATAGTGTTTGGTGTACCGGGTATAACAGAGGTCGATAGTGTTTGGTGTACCGGGTATAACAGAGGTCGATAGTGTTTGGTGTACCGGGTATAACAGAGGTCGATAGTGTTTGGTGTACCGGGTATAACAGAGGTCGATAGTGTTTGGTGTACCGGGTATAACAGAGGTCGATAGTGTTTGGTGTACCGGGTATAACAGAGGTCGATAGTGTTTGGTGTACCGGGTATAACAGAGGTCGATAGTGTTTGGTGTACCGGGTATAACAGAGGTCGATAGTGTTTGGTGTACCGGGTATAACAGAGGTCGATAGTGTTTGGTGTACCGGGTATAACAGAGGTCGATAGTGTTTGGTGTACCGGGTATAACAGAGGTCGATAGTGTTTGGTGTACCGGGTATAACAGAGGTCGATAGTGTTTGGTGTACCGGGTATAACAGAGGTCGATAGTGTTTGGTGTACCGGGTATAACAGAGGTCGATAGTGTTTGGTGTACCGGGTATAACAGAGATCGATAGTGTTTGGTGTACCGGGTATAACAGAGGTCGATAGTGTTTGGTGTACCGGGTATAACAGAGGTCGATAGTGTTTGGTGTACCGGGTATAACAGAGGTCGATAGTGTTTGGTGTACCGGGTATAACAGAGATCGATAGTGTTTGGTGTACCGGGTATAACAGAGGTCGATAGTGTTTGGTGTACCGGGTATAACAGAGATCGATAGTGTTTGGTGTACCGGGTATAACAGAGGTCGATAGTGTTTGGTGTACCGGGTATAACAGAGGTCGATAGTGTTTGGTGTACCGGGTATAACAGAGATCGATAGTGTTTGGTGTACCGGGTATAACAGAGGTCGATAGTGTTTGGTGTACCGGGTATAACAGAGGTCGATAGTGTTTGGTGTACCGGGTATAACAGAGGTCGATAGTGTTTGGTGTACCGGGTATAACAGAGGTCGATAGTGTTTGGTGTACCGGGTATAACAGAGGTCGATAGTGTTTGGTGTACCGGGTATAACAGAGGTCGATAGTGTTTGGTGTACCGGGTATAACAGAGGTCGATAGTGTTTGGTGTACCGGGTATAACAGAGGTCGATAGTGTTTGGTGTACCGGGTATAACAGAGGTCGATAGTGTTTGGTGTACCGGGTATAACAGAGGTCGATAGTGTTTGGTGTACCGGGTATAACAGAGGTCGATAGTGTTTGGTGTACCGGGTATAACAGAGGTCGATAGTGTTTGGTGTACCGGGTATAACAGAGGTCGATAGTGTTTGGTGTACCGGGTATAACAGAGGTCGATAGTGTTTGGTGTACCGGGTATAACAGAGGTCGATAGTGTTTGGTGTACCGGGTATAACAGAGGTCGATAGTGTTTGGTGTACCGGGTATAACAGAGGTCGATAGTGTTTGGTGTACCGGGTATAACAGAGATCGATAGTGTTTGGTGTACCGGGTATAACAGAGGTCGATAGTGTTTGGTGTACCGGGTATAACAGAGGTCGATAGTGTTTGGTGTACCGGGTATAACAGAGGTCGATAGTGTTTGGTATAGGAGAGGTAGTTTCTTTTGGTGTGGGGCGGTATAAGAGAGATGGAGGGTCAAGGTTTGGTAAATGAAGTATTCAAAACTTTAACACCTGCACTTTCCATGACAGACTGACCTGGTGAATTCAGGTGAAAGCTATGATCCCTTATTGTCACCTGTTAAATCCACTTCAATCAGTGTAAAAAAAAATATAAAAAAATGTATCCATGCTTTTGACATTTCTAGGTTAGACTACTGCAATGCTCTACTTTCTGGCTACTCGGATAAAGCACTAAATAAAACTTCAGTTAATGCTAAACACGGCTGCTAGAATCTTGACTAGAACCAAAAAAATGTATCATACTACTTCAGTGCTAGCCTCCCTACACTGGCTTCCTGTTAAGGCTAGGGCTGATTTCAAGGTTTTACTGCTAACCTACAAAGCATTACATGGGCTTGCTCCTACCTATCTTTCCGATTTGGTCCTGCCGTACATACCTACATGTACACTACAGTTACAAGACGCAGGCCTCCTTACTGTCCCTAGAATTTCTAAGCAAACATTTTTATGGAATGGTCTGCCTATCCATGTGAGAGACGCAGACTCGGCCTCGACCTTTAAGTCTTTATTGAAGACTTATCTCTTCAGTACGTCCTATGATTGAGTGTAGTCTAGCCCAGGAGTGTGAAGGTGAACAGAAAGGCACTGGAGCAACGAACTGCCCTTGTCTGCCTGGCCGGTTCCCCTCTCTCCACTGGGATTCTCTGCCTCAAACCCTATTACAGGGGCTGAGTCACTGGCTTACTGGTGCTCTTCCATGCCATCCCTAGGAGGGGTGCGCCACTTGAGTATGTTGAGTCACTGACGTGATCTTCCCGTTCGGGTTTGTGCCGTGGGGGAGATCTTTGTGGGCTATTCTCGGGCTTGTTTCAGGATAGTAAGTTGGTGGTTGAAGATATCCCTCTTGTGGTGTGGGGACTGTGCTTTGGCAAAGTGGGTGGGGTAGTTTGTGTCGGGGGGCTAGGATCAGACTGTTATATCTGGAGTACTTCTCCTGTCTTGTCCTGTGGGAATTAATCCCCCCCCCCCCGGTCATGCTGTTGCTCCAGTTTCAACTGTTCTGCCTGGAACCCGGACCTCTTCACCGGACGTGCTACCTTGTCCCAGACCGGATGTTTTCAACTCTCTAGAGACAGCAGGTGCGGTAGAGATACTCTGAATGATCAGCTATGAAAAGCCAAATGACATTTACTCCTGAGGTGCTGACCTGTTGCACCCTCTACAACCATTGTGATTATTATTATCTGACTCTGCTGGTCATCTATGAACATTTTAACATCTTGGCCATGTTCTGTTATTATCTCCACCCGGCACAGCCAGAAGAGGACTGGCCACCCTTCATAGCCTGGTTCCTCTCCAGGTTTCTTCCTAGGTTCTGGCCTTTCTAGGGAGTTTTTCCTAGCCACCATGCTTCTACACCTGCATTGCTTGCTGTTTGGGGTTTTAGTCTGGGTTTCTGTACAGCACTTTGTGACATCAGCTGATGATTGATTGATAGACGAAGGGGAGGAGACAGGTTGAAGAAGGATTTTTAAGCCTTAAGACATGGATTGTGCGTCATTCAGAGGGTGAATGGGCAAGACAAAATATTTAAGTGCCTTTGAATGGGGTATGGTAGTAGGTGCCAGGCGCACCGGTTTTTGTCAAGAACTGCAACGCTGCTGGATTTTTCACCCTCAAGTTTGGTATGTGTATCAAGAATGGTCCACCACCCAAAGGACATCCAGCCAACAACTGTAGTAAGCATTGGAGTCAACATGGGCCAGCATCCCTGTGGAAGGCTTTCGACACTTTCCGTGCCCCGACAAATTGAGGCTGTTCTGAGGGCAAAAGGGGAGGGGGTGCAACTCAGTATTAGGAAGGTACACTCAGTGTATGACGTCAATGTTAGGTTCGTTTTTGGTGAATGGTTTGGTTCCCCATTGTGAGTTTGGTGATGTTATTGGGGAGACTGGTGAAGAGGTTCGGTTATGTCTAGACTGCTGGGTGTGGTTAGAGTGTATGCGTGGGAGAGGTGTGAGCGTGTGTACCCATTTGTGCTGAGTGGGGCTGTTTGCTGAATCCTCTTGGCTCCCTCTCTGTGTGCCCACACACCACGCACTGGCAGCCAGGCAGACGGGCAGGGGAGCGTGTGCCAACACATCTGCCTATTGAGAGGCAGCGTTATGGACACAATGTGAGCGACAGACTTGCTGTATCAACAGCTCCCCCTTTTCTGCTGTTGTGGCCAGAAATAAACCATAAATACCCCCCCCCCTGCCCTCCAACGGCTCAACCCCAAACACCAAGTGACACACAGAGAGAGAGGCTACCAATAACACAGCAGGCATATCCAGGTAAAAACAGCTTGGTTCTGCACAGCAGGAAAACCAGGGTTTTCATTGACCTTTGAACTTTACATGAAAAGAAAAGGAGATTCCACAGCCATGGTTGTTGACAGGGATGGAGAAGGACAGGTTTAATAGAAGGGGTAGGAACCAGCGTTTAGTATATTAGAGTGAGCTGAGTTGTTTGTAAAACGGCATATGATAGGGATTGATAGGTTTGTAGAGTTGGTTTAGATAGAATTTGGTATTCTTAAATGTTTTTATTATAAAGGTATGATTGCGGAAATGAGGAGTTTGCAGAATAGAGTATTATGGAATGTGTATTGTTTGTAGTGCTAGGTTTGATCGAGTCAGGGTGTTGCAGAACTGGTTATGATACAGACTGAGGCTTGCAGAGTTGTACATTATAGACAGGGAAAAATGGAATCACTGGAGCTGAAATGTTGTCCATTAGGGTATGAGAATAACATGTATCTTCATGGGGGATGTCTCTGGGCCCTAGTTATAGGGTAGTACGCAGCCCGCAGGTCCTTATTCTCGGCTCAGTCTGCACCAAAGTGCTCTTCTACTGTCTGAAGTGAACGCAAATGTTGACTGATTCAAAGGAGTAAAATTATGCATTGATACTGAGAGGACTGATGGTCATCATTGTGAAATTAATGCCATGATGGTCGTCTGTGTTTCTCCTGTCTCTGTCTCTCCTGATTGTGCTCCTGAAAGAGGAGTAACCAGTGGACCAGGAGGATGTCGGAGCAGCAGAGCGCCCCCGAGCAACTGGCTGCAGGGAAGAGCCAGGGTGGAGCAGGAGCCACTTACAAGGTACTGTATCCTCTCCTCTGTTGTCTGTGTATTTCTCCCTATACTCTTGTGATCTTTCTCTTCATTTCCTTTTCCCTCCTTTGCCCACTTCTCTATTTTCTATCTGCCCTCTTTGTATTCCTTACTCCCCCGACATCTTTAAATTGGCAGCTTTACTTTGTCAATATGTCTCTCTTTCCTCACTCTCTCTGATCTAGGTGGTGCTGTTTGAATTTGAGAATTTCCAGGGTCGCAAGGCTGAGTTTTCTGCCGAGTGTAAAGATGTTTCAGAGAAGGGCTTGGAGAAGGTGGGCTCTGTGCTGGTTGAGTCTGGCCCGTAAGTACTGGTGCATTGGTGTCATTCACAGACACACACTTTCTTACACATAATGAATGTGTTTTCAGGCTCAGGTTAAATGTTGTGTTAACAAAAAAAGGAATACTGCATCTCTGTTACCACATACGGCCAAATACAACATTCTAACAGCCTCCTCCTTCTCCTCTCTCCTGTCAGATGGGTGGGGTATGACCGCCAGGGGTTTGCAGGTGAGCAGTTTGTCCTGGAGAAAGGAGAGTATCCACGCTGGGACACCTGGACCAACAGCCAGTACAGCTATTCCTTCTGGTCCATGCGGCCTCTCAAAGTGGTGGGTAGCACTTACACAATGTCTCAACATACTCACTGACCATGTTAACATGTACACCATCTCACCGCTCTTCATTCCCTACCAATCTCAATCAACATTCTCTTACCATTTCAGCGCATATTTAGCCTCTCAGTACTCCCCTGTTTATCTCAACACTCTTTAACCATTGCAGAACGCCATGTACATCTCAACAGTCACTTCTCAGCAGACGGCTCTCATTGACTATCTGAATACTCAGTGAATACCTCAAGCCTCTATCTCAAGAGTCAGCTTTCAGTTACCAGCATAACACTGTCTGTGTGTGTACATCTCTCCATTTCTCCTCTTTAGGATAGTGCCGAACACAAGCTCCATCTGTTTGAGAGCCCAGGCTTCACTGGTAGAAAGATGGAGATTGTTGATGATGACGTTCCCAGTTTGTGGGGACATGGTTTCCAAGATCGCGTAGCAAGTGTCAAGGCTCTCAACGGAACGTAAGAGCTCCCTTTCACCCTCTCTCAAGTTCTTCCTGTTTTACCTTCTCTCTCTCACACTCTGTCCTTTGGTATTTTGCTGTTTCTTTCATGTCTCACTTCATGTCTCGTCTTTCTTCTCCTGACTCATGTCTCTCTGTTCCTTTGTTCTAGATGGGTTGGCTACATGTACCCAGGCTACAGGGGACGGCAGTATGTGTTTGAGCGTGGAGACTTCAAGCACTGGAACGACTGGGATTCCCCTGCACCTCAGATCCAGTCTGTCCGACGTGTGCGTGACATGCAGTGGCACAAGAGGGGGTGTTTCACCATCCCTGCTCCTACCCCTGACCCAGCTCCTGCCCCTGCCCCTGCCCCAGCACCTGAACCCCCTGCCCCCCCTGCCGCCGCTGGGGCCAGCTGAAGAGGACTCTGATCCACCTCCCCCCACTGAGCCTCTTCCATGAGCCTCTTCCTACCATCAGTGCCTGCCCTCTGCCTCATCCTAACCATGGCAAATGCTGCTCCCGCTTAGTGAGAAGTGCTATGTATGTTTTAGTGGCGAATAAAGTTTGTTTGACCAGAAATGGATTGTGTTTGTTGGTGCTGTTTCTATTGTTGGTACAGGCTTAAGAATGGACAGAGATAGGCCTACTTATTCATCTTATCATATTTCTAAGATGCCAAATCACTGTGTCTTGTTTGCAACAAAACTGTCCCGGTTTGCAAATAATTACATCTGAGACATCATTAGGAATCTGAGCATGGTAGTTTCAAAAGTTAGGCCTACCTTTCCACCCCAGAGTAGGTTCTAGCGGGAGCTTTAACTGCTGGCTACTCTTCTTCTGTGGCTTAACCCAACAAGAGAGGGTCACAAGTGTTTCCCTAAAAGTTGTCTGGGTTTAAACATCTTCCACTGAACAGAAAGTGAATAGTTTAATCAATTGATTGTGGCAGAATTAGATTACTTCTCATTTTCATGTCTCCTTGGCTATAGAAGGTTGTGGCTCAGCCTTTGAATGTCAAAGAAATTAAACAATAATATATCCCCATATGCATCGGAGTCACGTCTTTCCTGGGTATTTTACAGTTTGTTTCTAGCATAAAGCATCACGAACCAATGTACACTGAGTATACCAAACATTAGGAACACCTTCCTAATATTGAGGCGCACCCCCCCCCCTTTTGCCCTCAGAACAGCCTCTATTCGTTGGGGCATGGACTCTACAAGGTGCTGAAAGCGTTCCACAGGGATGCTGGCCCGTGTTGACTTCAATGCTTCCCACAGCTATGCCAAGTTGGCTGGATGTCCTTTGGGTGGTGGACCATTCTTGATACACACGGGAAACTGTTGAGTGTGAAAAACACAGCATCTTTGAAGTTTATGACACAAACCGGTGAGCCTGGCGCCTACTACTATACCCTGTTCAAAGGCACATCAATCTTTTGTCTTGCCCATTCACCCTCTGAATGGCACACATATACAATCCATGTCTCAATTGTCTCAAGGCTTAAAAATAATTATTTAATCTGTCTCCTCCCCTTCATCTACACTGACTGAAGTAGATTTAACAAGTGACATCAATAAGGGATCATAGCTTTCACCTGGATTCACCTGGTCAGTCTATGTCATGGAAAGAGAAGGTCCTTAATGTTTTGTATACTCAGTGTAGATCACTTTATATAATTGGATCTGTTTTATTTTGTTTTAAATCTTAAACAAACATTTTTGCCATTTTCTATAATAAAAAGGTAGGCCTATGGCATACCTCTCATACCCCCTCAATTCAAGTCTTGGTTTTAACTTAACTGCCCTTCACTGACATGGAAGGAGGTAGGCTATTTAAATCTATGGACATAGCAGCCTAGAGCCTAATTTCATCTGTCAAACAGTTAGGCCTACCTCTTATTTCTTAAATAGTACGAAATAGGCTCCAACACAAAGCCCTCTTATTTTTAGTAAAGTCTCATTAAAATGAAGATGGTTTAAATGTATTATGCCTACTCAAATGTGTCTACTTTCAGCACCATGTGCTGTCCATTTCTCATTGGGCCGCAGCTGCTGCTACAGGTTTCAGCACCACAATGTAAGTTACTGGAATCTGGCCAGTGGAGGCTCCTCAGAGGAGATAGGGGAGGACCATCTTCCTCAGGGAATTTAATAAAAGATGTGAATCATTAAAAAAGTTATCGTTTTTAGATAAAAGTATACTAAATATATTCACGTCACCAAATAATTGATTAAAACAATTTTTTGCAATGAAGGTCTGAAGTAGCCTCAACAGCCATCTGTAGAGTAGCGCCATGGTGTAGCCGGAGGACAGCTAGTTTCCGACCTGGGTACATTGACTTCAATACAAAACCTAGGAGGCTCATGGTTCTCACCTCCTTCCATAGATTTACACAGTTATTATGACAACTTCCGGAGGACATCCTACAACCTATCAGAGCTCTAGAAGCATGAACTGACATGTTGTCCATCCAGTCAAAGGATCAGAGAATGAATCTAGTACTGAAACCATAAGCTACAGCTAGCTAGCACTGCAGTGCATAAAATGTGGTGAGTAGATGACTCAAAAAAAGAGAAAGGCAATAATTTAACAGTTTTTAACAAATGTATTTATTTAAAAATGAAGGAGAAGCAAGAGAGAGAGAGAGAGAGAGAGAGAGAGAGAGAGCTAGCTATATTTTGTTGTAATTTATTGCCGCCGGGGCCTGCCGGTGTAACTGCTAAACTGCTTGCTGACTGTACACTGTACTGCATGATTGTAGCGGGTTTACTAACACGTTAGTTCTAGTAACTATGTTGACTATGACATTAGCTAATATGGTGAAAACGATGTAGGCTGTGTGTGGCGGTTAGTGGTTATGATTTAAGGTTTGGCTTGGAAAGTTATTTTTGCCTGGTCACAGACAGCTAATGTGTTGTGCTCTGAAGTCCACACGTGAAGGGGAAATGTGAGCCGAGGAGAGCGCGTAGATGCGAGAAGGAATTGTACAATGAGCAAAATGATCATGCTGTTTGTATATGGCTGCTATGAAAGTGAACTGTGTTTGCGTGTGACCAGGGGTGTCTTCGATTCTATTGAAAAATATTTCTTAAACGGAAGCAACTGTTGGACTAATGATTACACCCTAGATCAGCTTGGAAGTTCTTAGACTACTTATCATATTTAAATGGTTATGAACAACATATCCACTATCAATCAAATATGGGTATTGTCCTATCGTGGTCAAACACTTGACAGGGAGGGATGTTTGCACATTGGGTCTGAATAGAGGCCTCTATTCATAGAGGGTAGACCAGCCCCTCAGGGGTGGGTCATTCTTCTCATTCTCTGTAACTGGCTCAGGTGAGGCCTGCATCAATGTGCTCTTCTGCTCTCTGTGATGGAAGCAGAACTTGACACTGATACAGTGTAAAAAAATAAACCTTTATTTTGAGAGTATTGATGGTCATCATGGTGAAATGTTCAGGTTTCAATGAAATCCCATAATAGTTTTGTCTGTTTGAAATGTGCTATGGTAGAGTAGATGACACATTACAATAATAACATTGTGGGCATGTACTACTATACAGTATTATTATGCAAGAATATCCATTTGTTATATAGGTATCCCTCAATGCATCGCTCAACCCCTCTACGTGCACTTTACATATTGGATTACTCCCACTCCCATTTACTTTGGTTGCCGATACTGTACATGCCTTCAGGTCAGTGCTGTCTAGATCCATATGAAAGCTAAGGTGTAACGTTGCTATTTAGAGTACTGCACACAGTGACAATCTTGAATGAGGGTCAGAGGTCAAGAAGACACCTGGGAGGAAATGGTCCCACCATCTTTGCACTACAACTCATGATAATCAATGCAACTGCTTGGGACTGCCACCATGAACGTGTGTATTACACTGTTGTCCAACGTAATAGAAGAGAATCTATTCAAATTGGTACTTGCAAATTGCGATGTAGCCCATGTAAACAGTCTATGCACATGTCCTAATTACAGTACCAGGAGTCGACTGTATACGTAGGAGCAGCCAATCGCCGGCTCTTACATCTGGTGCATGATTCGGACAAAATGTCCAGTATATTGGATGTGTGCAAACTCTTCTCCTTCGTCAAACACCTTCGACTGAAAAGTATGAAGTTCTCTTTTGAAAGTTGTTTGAGTGATGTGTTTTGGTGTTGCCTCTGATCACCCTACATAATGTCCGGAAATACTGTAAGTGGCTGATGAAACTAACTCAAGATGAAAATGATCAGAAAGTGTATTCCAGGTGAAGACAGAGACGGGGCTATGGTTCAGGTAGGTGGTCAATGTCAAGGATCATTTTGGATTCAGCCAATACAGGCCTCGGGTTGTGTAAATACCTTTGAGTGCCAATATATTTACTATTCAATAAACTACATTTCAACCACATATCTCATTCTGCTCTATTCATTTCCCCATTCCAACATGTGCATGTTGACACAACCCCACAAATTCTTACCCTAAGCCAAGTTTATCCAGTGCAATGCATTTGATTCAATTCACAGCACCGCACAATTTCCATCTGTGCACTCAGCCTGGTCTCATACACTAGATGTAACATAGTAAATGTAAATCAGCGATTCTCAAATTAGTATGATATGTTACATTTGGTATGGTTACATAAGAGTAAGACAGATTGTTACTTAAGGCAAAGACTAGAATCTCATCACAGACAATTGTAGCATTTTAGCAACTTTTCAACTACTTACTACTTTTAGCTACTTTGCAACTACTTAGCATGTTAGCTAACACTTCCCATAATCCTAACCTGAACCATTTTAGCTAACCCCTCCCCTAACCCTAACCTTTTAACCTAACTCCTAAACTTAACCAACAATCTCTAGCCTAGCTAACGTTAGCCACCTAGCCAGAATTCATAACATATCATACGTTTTAAAATTGGTAACGATTGTACATTTTGCAAATTAGTAACATATTGTACATTTTACAAATTCATAACATATCTTATGAATTGTAATTCATAACATATCATAAAAAATGGGTGATGGACATCCACAAATTAATACATACCATACGAAACGTAACATATCATACTAAATGGAGTGACTCCAATTTACCTGCAGAATAATACGAAATGCTCTGAGACCAGGTTGCAAGCACTAGGTCTACCTCTGATTTCTCCAACCATGGGCCTACCCCTGCTCCAGTTTACCACTGTGTCACATTCATTACCTCCAACCAACTATAAATACTCTACCAACTTTATTAACTTCTACCAATTGACAATAATATATACATGCAATTTCCTCCAGTCACTGCATCCAACCAGTGTAACACTAAACCCTCTTGTTGACAGCTCACATTGTGCAACTCTGCTCTTTCCTTCTGCCAACTGGAGAAAGCTGGCTTGTCAAGTCAACGTTTTTGTCAGCTTGTTACAGATGACCCCTGGAATTGAAAGCTTCCATCTTTGGTAAAAGGAAAACTGTGATAGTATGCATTGCTTGCACTTAGAGTAAATGATGGTCATGCGGCATCACAATCCATCGCAACCTTCGCTCTCTCTGTACCACTACTCTCTCCTATCCTATTATCTCTCCCTTCTGCTAAATCCTTCTCCCTTCTGTCTACTGACGCATCGAACCTACTCTTCTCCTTTTCCGCATCATTTTACTTTAACACAGGCTGTTTTTACAGATTTTCTTGTGTTGTTACATGTACATTCTACACACATTTTACATACATGGCACTTTAATTTATTTTATTTTTTACAGTAGTTAAATAGCAAGAATAAAGTAATTTGATATTTTGATATACAGTTGAAGTCGGAAGTTTACATACACTTAGGTTGGAGTCATGAAAACTCATTTTTTTAACCACTCCACAAATTTATTGTTAACAAACTATAGTTTTGGCAAGTCGATTAGGACATCTACTTTGTGCATGACACAAGTAATTTTTCCAAGAATTGTTTACAGACAGATTATTTCACTTATAATTCACTGTATCACAATTCAAGTAGGTCAGAAGTTTACATACACTAAGTTGACTGTGCCATTAAACAGCTTGGAAAATTCCAGAAAATGATGTCATGGCTTTAGAAGCTTCTGATAGGCTAATTGACATCATTTGAGTTAATTGGAGGTGTATCTGTGGATGTATTTCAAGGCCTACCTTCAAACCAAGTGCCTCTTTGCTTGACATCATGGGAAAATCTAAAGAAATCACCCAAGACCTCAGAAAAAACATTGTAGACCTCCACAAGTCTGGTTCATCCTTGGGAGCAATTGCCAAACGGCTGAAGGAACCACGTTCATCTGTACAAACAATAGTACGCAAGTATAAACACCATGGGACCACGCAGCCATCATACCGCTCAGGAAGGAGACGCGTTCTGTCTCCTAGAGATGAACGTACTTTGGTGCGAAAAGTGCAAATCAATCCTAGAACAACAGCAAAGGACCTTGTGAAGATGCTGGAGGAAACAGGTACAAAAGTATCTATATCCACAGTAAAACGAGTCCTATATCGACATAACCTGAAAGGCCGCTCAGCAAGGAAGAAGCCACTGCTCCAAAACCGCCATAAAAAAGCCAGACTACGGTTTGCAACTACACATGGGGACAAAGATTGTACTTTTTGGAGAAATGTACTCTGGTCTGACAAAACAAAAATAGAACTGCTTGGCCATAATGACCATCGTTACGTTTGGAGGAAAAAGGGGTATGCTTGCAAGCCGAAGAACACCATCCCAACCGTGAAGCACGGGGGTGGCAGCATCATGTTGTGGGGGTGCTTTGCTGCAGGAGGGACTGGTGCACTTCACAAAATAGATGGCATCATGAGGGAGGAAAATTATGTGGCTATATTGAAGCAACATCTCAAGACATCAGTCAGGAAGTTAAAGCTTGGTCGCAAATGGGTCTTTCAAATGGACAATGACCCCAAGCATACTTCCAAAGTTGTGGCAAAATGGCTTAAGGACAACAAAGTCAAGGTATTGGAGTGGCCATCACAAAGCCCTGACCTCAATCCTATAGAAAATTTGTGGGCAGAACTGAAAAAGCATGTGCGAGCAAGGAGGCCTACAATCCTGACTCCGTTACACCAGCTCTGTCAGGAGGAATGGGACAAAATTAACCCAACTTATCGTGGGAAGCTTATGGGATGCTACCCGAAACGTTTGACCCAAGTTAAACAATTTAAAGGGCAATGCTACCAAATACTAATTGAGTGTATGTAAACTTCTGAGCCACTGGGAATGTGATGAAAGAAATAAAAGCTGAAATAAATCATTCTCTCTAGTATTATTCTGACATTTCACATTCTTAAAATAAAGTGGTGATCCTAACTGACCAAAGACAGGGAATGTTTACTTGGATCAAATGTCAGGAATTGTGAAAAACTGAGTTTAAATGTACTTGGCTTAGGTGTATGTAAACTTCCGACTTCAACTGTACATTACATCTAGATAGATAGTACTTATACATCGTGTTTTCAGTCATCATAACTTTTCTAGATCATGAGCTTTTAAACCCATCCCTCAGCTACTCTCAGTCTATTCCACCCATAAACTGCCCTCCTATGATTGCCATGAGCCATATATTTTTCAACTGTGCTGTGATGTTTCACATATTCTGAAGCTGTCTAATCGCATAGTATCTACAGATTGTAAGTTAAAGATAAATATTTTTACTAAAAGTATTATTATATTGTTGATTGATTGACTATGGCTTTCCAAATCTCCCATCAGTGCTATTTGTAAGGTTAATTTTAGATCATTGTTGTGATTTTTTTCAGCCATTCCTGAACATGTGATCAGAAACAAGCTACAAAGAAGCAATACCAAAATAAGTTATCTAATGTTTCTGTCTATTCAAAGCAAAATCTGCAAAGCTGACATGGTTGTATGCCCCATATACATAACATTATGTTTGTGACAAGAATTTTGTATAATAATTTAAATAGAAAAACACAAGCGTTGTTTTGCGTATCAGTTCATAAACCATGTACCACGGAATCGGCACATTGAAAATCTCTTCCCAACTATTTTGCAAATTGTATGGCGCCGCGGTCAACATCTTGGTCCTCAAGTAAAACTGATATTTGTATTTATTTAGCCAATTTTGGTCTTTAATAAAAACAAACAAGTTCCCTACCTGTCTTTTCTGGAAGATGAAACTGGAATTGCAACCAGTTTTTATGGCTTGTTTTAGAAAGGGCAATATTTTGAAAAAGGGGTGAGAGGTTGTAATCTGGATAAAGGGAAATAGGCCATTTTTGAAGAAGGGATGAAACATTTGTACTAATCTACTGGAGAACCAGTTCAGGTTTAAGTATAATTTTTGTATGACTGATGCTTTTCGTGATAGGTTTAATGCTTCAATATTTATGAAATTCAGCCCCCGAACTCATATTAATTATATAAATAAGCATGTTTTATTTTGTCTGGCTTGCCTTCCAAATAAAATGAAATATATTTTGCTCAAATAATTTAAAATACAAATCGTTCAGCGTAGACATGGCCATAAGCAAATAGGTCAACTGGGATGGATATGATTAAATAATTAATCAGGGTGATTTTTCCACAAATAGACAGGTATTTACCTTTCCATGGTAGCAAGATCGTATCTATTTTTGCACATTTCTGTTAACATTTGTTCACTTCACTGTAAAACAAGGGGCACTGCTCCTCCCTACCTTCAGGCTATGCTCAAACCCTACACCCAAACCTGAGCACTTCATCCTTCCAGCTCTGGTCTTTTCCTACTAACACTGACTTTGCTGATAACAAATTTTGAGGGAAAATGTATACTGAGCAAAAATATAAACGCAACATGTAAAGTGTTGGTCCCCTGTGTCATGAGCTGAAATAAAAGATCCCAGAAATGTTCCATATGCACAAAAAATGTATTTCTCTCAAATTTTGTGCACAAATTTGTTTACATCCATGTTAGTGAGCATTTCTCATTTGCCATGATAATCCATCCACCTGACATGTGTGGCATATCAACAAGCTGATTAAAAAGCATGATCATTACACAGGTGTACCTTGTGCTGCGGCCAATAAAATGCCACAAAGTTTTTGGGAGCATGCTATTGGCATGCTGAATGCCATTTCTCTACCATAAGCCACCTCCATCGTCGTTTTAGAGAATTTGGCAGTATGTCCATCCGGCCTCACAACCGCAGACACGTGTGACCACACCAGCCCAATAGCTCCACACACAGCTTCTTCACCTACGGGATGGTCTGAGACGAGTCTCCCAGACAGCTGATGAAACTGTGGGTTTACACAACCGAAGAATTTCGGCACAAACTCTCAGAAACCATCTCAGGGAAGCTCATCTGTCTGCTCCTCTTTCTCACCAGGTTCTTGACCTGACTGCAGTCCGGCATCGTAACCGACTTTAGTGGGCAAATGCTCACCTTCAATGGCCACTGGCACGCTGAAGAAGTGTGCTCTTCATGGATGAATCCCGGTTTCAATTGTACCGGGCAGATGGCAGACATCTTGTATAGCGTCGTGTGGGTAAGCAGTTTGCTGATGTCAATGTTGTGAACAGAGTGCCCCATGGTGGCGGTGGGGTTATGGTATGTGCAGGCATAAGCTACAGACAACGAACACACAATTGCATTTTATCAATGGCAATTTGAATGCACAGAGAAACCATGACGAGATCCTGAGGCCCATTGTTGTGCTATTCATCCGCCGCCATCACCTCATGTTTCAGCATGATAATGTACAGCCCCATGTCGCAAGGATCTGTACACAATTCCTGGAAGATGAAAATGTCCCAGTTCTTCCATGGTCTGCATACTCACCAGACATGTCACCCATTGAGCCTGTTTGGGATGCTCTGGATTGACATGTACAACAGCCTGTTCCAGTTCCTGACAATATTCAGCAACTTCGCACAGCCATTGAAGAGGTGTGGGACAACATTTCACAGGCCACAATTAACAGCCTGATCAACTCTATGCGAAGGAGATGTGTTGGGCTGCGTGAGGCAAATGGTGGTCACACCAGATACTGACTGGTTTTCTAATCCATGCCCCTACCTTTTTTTAAGGTATCTGTGACCAACAGATGCATATGTTGTCTCACCGAGCTATCTTAAGATGAATGCACTAATTGTAAGTGACTCTGGATAAGAGCATCTGCTAAATGACTAAAATGTAAATGTATAAAGTAAATTATCTCCAATAGAAATTATTGCCAATAACGACCCAATGACTGTTTACTATGTTAACCATTATTCCTATGTAAGAGTTAACTGAAATACCAGGTTTTGTGAGTTAAATCAGTCCCTTTCTATCAATTTGGCACTCTCCCTTCTCTATCTCATCCTCTTACTCTCTCCCTCTCTGGTGGTCCAGGCATACAGGCAGCTCTCATTGTAAGTGTGGGACTCTTGGCACTGGTTGTGCTGAATCATGTGGATATCGAACAATGACCGGCTGGACAAAATTGACAACTAATGAAATAACTTTGAGGGGGAGTGAGAAGGGGGGCCAGGTAGAGTGGTGACCCCACAGTCCCATCTGCTCGGCCTATTGCAGGCTGATCTGGAGGGTGGCTTGGATGCAGAGGAGTGTTGGCAGAGTTTCCACCCCTGTGCGCGCCGTATATATTGAGCTCGGCATGCCATCACAAACACACTGGCACAGACACGTACTGGTAAGAGATTCACATCCATCGCTCTCCACATTATTTTATCCAACTTTGTCTAGATTTTTTAAACAAATAGGTTAGTTTATAATTTTACATGTTGGGATAACATAATTCTTTGTCATTATACATAAAACTATGTAACTTACAAACAAATAGATTAACATGAGGACTGTTTCAATTTAACTGTTTTTGTTGGAATATTTTTTGGGAGGGGACTTTTTTTACAAACATGAGAGAACCAGCTTCGTGCAGAATTTACCTGCAGGTTTTCTGGCACTATTATTTAATGTTTTTGCTACTATCCTATCAAACTGCAAACTACTGGACCCTAAAAATATGTTATTCTCTGTACAGTTTCATCATAACCCATCCGGTTCACTATGGCCACAGACCACCAGAACCCTGCATCCAAGCAGCAGCAGCCAGGCACTAGTGCTTTCAAGGTGAGGGGGAGAGGGGGAGGCAGAGGAAGGGCAGGGCAGGGCAGAGGAGGGCAGGAAAGAAGGATGGGTAATGGTGGGGCAGGGCATGATAGGGACAATGACACACTGCAAGATTTTTCAAAGCAAAGGTTACACAGTACTCAACATAATTTCCCTATATAACTTGAGATCCCGACAGGCCGAGCATAGCAAGGAGACCTAAACGTACATTTTGTCTCTCCCTGTCTTCCACAGTTGATCATCTATGAACAGGAGAACTTCCAGGGGCCTTGCCATGAGCTGACTGGTCCCTGTAACAACCTCCAGGAAGCAGGCGTGGAGAAAGTGGGCTCCATACTGGTGCTGTGTGGACCGTAAGTGTGGCTCAGAGATAGTATGATAGAGAGAGGGAAAGAAAGAGACGAAGTATGAGTTAAAGTAAAAATAAACAGAATGATAGACGGACGCAAACAAAGTGGGTTAGATAGAGGTGTGTGATTGTCTGTGTGTGTGGTGGGGGGGTAGATATGGTGTGATTGTCAAACAATAGAAAAAGAAAAGGGATTGGTGATTGGACAAATTAAAATGGTTCTGTACAGGAAAACAAACACTTCCAAACCATTCCATAACACAAATATAGTCACTACATTGTGTACAAGGCACAGTATGTTCATTCACCTTTAATCTTGTTTTTGTCATCCTTCACTTTCCCCCTCCATCACCTTGTGCCCTCCTCACCTTTACTCGTCTGTGCTTTCTCAGATGGGTGGGATACGAGCAGGCTAACTGTAAGGGGGAGCAGTATGTGTTTGAGAAGGGGGAGTATCCTCGCTGGGATTCCTGGACCAACAGCAGACGTAGCGACAATATCTTTGCATTCCGCCCCATTAAAGTGGTAACACAGCACCCCCTTCGCTACTACAACACAAATCAACCACTTTGTAGATTCTCTGTGATCATTTCTTATGATGTTTTCTATTCTCCTCACAGGACAGCCAGGAGCACAAGATTGTCCTTTATGAAAACCCCAGTTTCGCGGGGAAGAAGATCGAGATCATAGATGATGATGTCCCCAGCTTCCACGCACACGGATACCAAGAGAAGGTCTCCTCTGTCAGAGTTCAGAGTGGCACGTGAGTCTGTCCGCCAACAGCTGTTATATCTGCCCCAACATTACCATATTGCTATTTTCTCCTAATTACATGTATTGATCTTTTCTCCACGGCTTTCTTCTCTAAATACTTTTCTAATTTTTGTTTCTCTCCCATTCCATGACTCTCACGCCTCTGTTGGTTGTGTACCAGTTGGGTGGGGTACCAGTACCCTGGCTACAGAGGCTATCAGTACCTGTTTGAAAAGGGTGAATACAAGGACAGTGCTGAGTTTGGTGCCCAGTTCCCTCAGATCCAATCTGTCAGGCGCATCCGAGACATGCAGTGGCACCAGAGGGGAGCTTTTCACCCTGCCGCCGGCGCCAACTAAGCTTAAATGACTCTTTCCTGCACCAAGCCCTGACCCCTGCAACCCTGCTCCTTCACACACTTCTCCCCCCTCACCTACTCAAAATTGCATTTGATGCCTATTGCCATTGTTTCCATAGCACCATCCTTTAAAGCAAACTAATAAATCCTTGTTGCTTACATTTCAAGTGGTCGTGTGACTCAACTTTGTTCTCCTGTATTGTTTATCTGAACAGAAAGTGTACCTTTCAATTACTGAGCCACAAAAGCATCTATTGCTTTCCAGACCAAAATATGTACGTGGGAGAGTGATTGGATGATGAATAATTGTAACGGTATCACATTTAAAACTGAATATGTGACTTGGTCCAATTTCATATGAGGTCCTTAAAAGTCTACAGATAATGTCGAACCTCATCATTACATGAAACAAAATGTTACAGAGGAATCCAGTATTGCGTTATTATAATAGTATGCTGTGATTGGTTACCCGCCAAGCATTGACATCATTTCCTGTAATGAAAAAAACACCGGAAAAGAAAGAGGAACATGAGGTAGCGTCGGTAAAATACTATTAGCAACAAGTGTAGACATATTACACAGCCTACGATCACTGCTAGATAGTCTGGGTGAGACTTTACATACTTTCAATTGGAGTTTGGTAAAGCATTTCGATACTTTTAGAACCGTTTAAGTAACTGCTATCTAGCTAGCATATTTAGCTAACTTTCAAGCTGACGTTACTGTATCTATTAAGCCGCTCATCAAAGTAGGTGATACTAGCTACATAACTAACCGAAACGGGCATATTATTGCTAGCTAGCTAGATAACTGTTAATTGCACAGGTTGTCCAGTATTCTGCAGAACCCTTAGGTATCTAGTAGTCTGTTGACATCCTATAACTCGTATAACAGATACATACTTCAACCTTGTAAGGGGTCATTTATGCTATTGCCTTCATATAGCAAACTCTCTTGTCATCCACAGTTAACATGCCAGTCCTCTGTAGCAGTTGTGCTGAGAAGCGTGCAGTGCTGAAACGTCCAAAAACGGCCCATTCCCTGTGCAAAGAATGCTTCTTCTGGGCCTTTGAGGAGGAGGTGCATCAGACAATAGTCTCAGCACAGCTCTTCAAACATGGAGAAACTGTGGGCATTGGTGCCTCGGGTGGGAAGGACTCCACTGTGCTGGCACATGTCATGAAAGTCCTAAATGAGCGCTATAACTACGGCCTGAAACTACTGCTACTGTCAGTGGATGAGGGCATCACAGGTTACCGTGACGACTCCTTGGAGACGGTGAAGAGGAACCAGCAGCAGTATGAGCTGCCTCTGAAGATTGTATCCTATGAGGAGCTGTATGGCTGGACCATGGATGCCATAGTGAAGCAGGTTGGACTGAAGAACAATTGCACTTTCTGTGGAGTGTTCAGAAGGCAGGCGCTGGACAGGGGAGCCATGATGCTGAAGGTTGATAAGATATGTACAGGTAATATATAACAAAAGTATTCTCATTGATCAAGCTTATCTCTTATTTTAGATGAGGTGGACTTTTTAAAATAGTCCCTCCGGAATTTTGCGATTCTTCCATCAGCGCACTACAAAAAGGGGCTCTCAATTTTAACCAATCAACCATTTTATACTTTTACAGCATAAAATGGTTTGATCAAGCAACACGTCAACTTCGTCAGTGCATTTTCGTGACAAATTAGATCAAACTAGCACAAATTGCCATGCAAAATGTAATCATTGCCTCAGCAAAATTAAGCATTTTGGCCTGCAACTATCACAAACAATCTCTGTGAAATCCTGGAGGGACTGATTTTAAAATGCTGTTCCTGTGTGTGTCTGATTCTGTTTTCAGGTCACAACGCTGACGATGTGGCAGAGACAGTTCTGATGAATGTCCTCCGAGGAGACATCGCCCGTCTGCGTCGCTGCACTGCTATCAGCACATCCAGTGAGGGCGAGGGGGTGGTGCCACGCTGCAAGCCCCTCAAATACGCTTACGAGAAGGAGATTGTCCTCTACGCCTACTTCAAGAAGCTGGACTACTTCTCCACAGAGTGCATCTACTCCCCCAACGCTTACAGAGGCCACGCCCGCACCTTCCTGAAAGACCTGGAGGCTGTGCGGCCCAGCGCCATCATGGACGTCATCCACTCTGGGGAGAACCTGTCAGTGAGGGAGGGCGTGAAGATGCCCGTTCAGGGGACCTGCGGCCGCTGTGGCTACATCTCCAGCCAGGCGCTGTGTAAGTCCTGTGTGCTGCTGGAGGGCCTGAACCGCGGCCTGCCCAGACTAGGAATCGGAAAGCACCACCGTCTCCACGAGAAGATCCTCTCACAGCAGCCTCTGACCCAGGAAGAGGAGAGGAAGCTCAAGGCTGTGGACTTCTGAGAGGTGAATAGGCAGAACATCTCAGGATCACTACCACTGTTTCTGTTAAGTGACACTTTGAAATGAGTGACCCAAGATGAGTCAACCAGATGTTGAGTTGTTTTAAAGGTTCAGCTTTGAGTTGAAGTAGGGATGTTACATTGCCTCTAATGAAAGAGTGGCCAGCGTTTTCCCTTGTCAGCCACTCAAATCAAAGTTATTGGTCGTGTACACAGATATCCACACCTTGCTATTGGATTTCAACATTGCAGAACCAATTTTATTTTTGTAAACTTAAGTTTACAATTGTAATTTAGAAAATAAAGACACATGGCATGGACAAAATGATTGGCACCCCGGAGCTAGTGCTTGGTTTCACTGCCCTAGGCCCAGATAGCTACAATAAGCATAGTTGACAGTTATCAATGAGCTTGCTGCACCTTCCTACTAGCAAATTTGTCCACTCTTCAGCAGCAAACTGCTCTAATTCTTCAATGTTTGAGGGGTGCCCTCCACCAACTGTTGTTTTCAGCTCTCGCCATAGGTTATGGATGTGATTCAGATCTTTTCTTTTCACAGGCCACTCCAGGCCCGGTTTCCCGACAGTGATGGAACTTAGGCTTACGAGTATATTAACGATGCATCTTTCCTACAACGGCTGAAGATGTAACATGAGTTTCCCAAAACACCACGCAGAGAGAACGCTCACTATGTGCGTCGTTGAGGCATGTGACGATACTGATAGAATCAAAAGAAAAGGTAATGCTGCTCTCGGATCAGAATTCTCCATTCGAATCTGACCTTAACATTAGAATTATTCCACAATACTGACAACGGATCAGCTCTTAGAGATATTATCACCTAAGGCTACAAATATTGAGGCGGCATATTCTAATGCTCACCCTATAATAATGCACTAAATCAAGATTTGGTACATCATGAAATATATTGAGGGAAAAATTGGACCGTAGGTTACAAATAGCAAAATAGAAGTCAATTAATTGAACATGAAATGTATTTCAATATGATTGAAAGAGGCCTATAGGCTACTGTATTTATATTTGAATGCAGTCATCTCAGTTGTAATGTGAAGCATCTTTGTATACGTCGATTGTTTGTATCAATTGCAAAGACATTGGCAACTTTGTATTTGTAGTCAACGTTGTTCTGAAGTTATCGGTGGTTACAGAGAGACGGATAAACCATGTGATTCAAGGTTTAGCAGAGATCCTCTGTATAACGGGAGGGCAAAAAAAAGCGTCTCACGACAAACCTAGCGGTCCTGCGAGTGGTCTGAGGCAGGTGTTAGATTACGAGTGTTTAAATGCAACGTTAATAACGATGGTTTTGGGAAACGGCTCAGAGATTTTAACGATGCTCCTATGAAGGTTCTAACTATGAACTTAGCCTTAAGATGCTTTTGGGAAACCGGGCCCTGAGCAGTCCAGCAACTCTTCTTGAACCATTCCTGGGTACTTTTGATGTGTGTTTGGGGTCGTTGTCCTTCTATAAGACCCACAACCTTTAACAGAGACATATTTTTTTGGACACTGGATGATTATTGGACTCTAAAACACCTTGGTAATCTGCTGATTACATCATGTCTTGCACACACACCCAGTTTCCTAGGCAGCAAAGCAACCCCACAGCATTTTTCGAACCTCCCCAATTTTTGATTGGAGTGTGTTGTTTTCTTTGAATGCTTTGGTCATTGGTAAACATAGTAAGACACGACTGCTGGGAGACAAGAAAGCCTGGTGGAACTTCTCCAAACAAGGCAAAATCCTGGGGGAAATGTTCTGTGGTGTTTTTACTGACAACCAAATGAAGCATTCAATGAAAAGAACTCTCTACAATCAAAGGTGAGTGAGGTCTGATGATTCTGTGGGGTTGCTTTGCTGCCTCAGGTACTGGGGGCCTTGAATGTGCAGGCATCATAAAATCAGCAGATTATCAAGTGTTTTGGAGTCCAATGTACAACCCGGCATCCAAAAGCGGTCTCTGCATTGAAGGTTGTGGGTCTTCCAGCAGGGCAATGACCCCAAACACACAACAAAAAGCACCCAGAAATGGTTCAACAAAAGATGCTGGACTGTTCTGGAGTGGCCAGCGAAAACTCCAGATCTGAAATAGGGAATAATTTAAGAAAAGTCCAAGGATGCCAATGTATATTTGGCCGCAACTGTAAATGATCTGTATAGACAGTATATGAATAGAAAGGTGTGTACAGCAGTAGTTATGTAGGATGAGCCATGACTAGAATACAGTATGTAAACATTATTAAAGTGACCAGTGTTCAGTGACTATGTGCATAGGGCTGCAGTCTTTAACGTGCAGGGTAGAGTACCGGGTGGTAGCCGGGTAGTGACAGTGTCTAACGTTCAGGGCAGGGTACCGGGCTGATGGCCTGGAGATAGAAGCTGTTTTTCAGTCTCTCGGTCCCCGCTTTGATGCACCTGTACTGTCTCCGCCTTCTAGAGCGCGTGTCGAGCTCATTCTAAGGTGGGCAGGGTGTCTGTGGGTTTTTGCTCCTCCCTTGTGCTTTATTGATGAGTTAAGGTCACTAATTAGTAAGGAACTCCCTTCACCTGGTTGTCTAGCTCTTAATTGAAACTAAAAACCTGCAGACACTCTGTCCTCTGTGTAATGAGTTTGAGACCGCTGTTCTAGAGGGTAGCTGTTCAGCAGGCTGTGGATCGGGTCTAAATGGGGAAGTGAGAATGATTCAAAATATATTTTGCAATTTCTGGAATCCAAATGCAATTTACATTCAGCTATGCGGTCAGTGAGTCAGTGCATTATGAAACTTCTGTCAGCTGATGATTGAAATACAAGTGTATTTTGTATGGTAACTGTATATTAAAACTATTCAACTTTTGCATGGCTTCTTCTGATTTAGTCTCTCTGACACGTTCTTCAAGAGTTTTCTTACACGTACTTGTGTTAGGATTACTTTTTTCACAAATTGGAGAAAAAAATGTATGACAATATGTGGAATTTACCTCCACACTGCCTTGTAAGGTCCAATTAATAGGCTACTATGCATATAATAACAATATAGGTAGGAGTAGCTGCTGTATGTTATGTATTGACTTGTGTAACAGTGTTTCATCAGTCGCGCTTACAACGTTTTCATGTAACAATGTTTCTTTGTAGCAGACAGGCTGCTACAGTAGGCTATTTTGTTATCACTCGCTAGAGGCCGCCCTTTATCAGAGGAAAGTTCTTTACACGGCCCGGGTTCTTTTACGCCTGCTAAATTAGGTTACTTTCATGTCGGCTATTGCGTAGGCTATATAAATGTGCGTCGCGGTGAAGTACACATGCACATCGCAGCTCGGTCCTGTACTGTACTTCACAACCAACTTCAGCAGAGTAAACTATTGAGCTTTTGAAAGGAAACCACGGACGCCGAAAAGTTGTTAAACCTTTACAGGACATTTTCACTGGTGAAGCCAACGCTGGAAGTATGGACGATTTAGGTAAATTTCATACGGTGTCCTTTTCTAATCTCAGCCGTTTTCTATTAAGCATAGCGGAAAGTATGGGTTGAGAAAAAGTCATGTATTTCAATGCAGCGGGGATTTCTAACAAAATCTTGGGATAATCGACGGCCAGAGATTTGTTTTAATATCTGAACTCAACAGGCAGAAAAGTGTAGGCTAAACTACATTCAATAGCTTCGAATTTAACCCCGTTTATCCACTTTTCATGTCAGGTTTTTCATCTTTGAATGGAACAATGGCAATGGTTAACTCTTGCATAAATGATTTACTTTATTTTAGATAACACTTTGGCATAAGTCTGTCCGATGATGTATCAACATCGTTTGTTTATATAGAAACTAGGTTCCAGCACCACCCATATTAATTGGCTTTACCCTCATAGGCCGCAAAGTTATCCACGTTTTGTTTTTTTACTAAAACGTTCGTCTCATTACAGTTCATGTAGGTGCTTTGAAGTTGTCCAAAGTAACACGGTACACTATAGCCTTTAGGTTCAGTGTTAGTCATGCCATGTTATCCAAACGTTCTAAATGGCGACACCAGCTCCATTAAATTTTTTAAATTTTACCTTTATTTAACCAGGTAGGCAAGTTGAGAACAAGTTCTCATTTGCAACTGCGACCTGGCCAAGATAAAGCATAGCAATTCGACACATACAACAACACAGAGTTACACATGGAATAAACAAAACATACAGTCAATAATACAGTAGAAAAATAAGTCTATATACAATGTGAGCAAATGAGGTGAGATAAGGGAGGTAAAGGCAAAAAAAAGGCCATGGTGGCTAGGTAAATACAATATAGCAAGTAAAACACTGGAATGGTAGATTTGCAGTGGAAGAATGTGCAAAGGAGCAAAATAAATACAGTAGGGGAAGAGGTAGTTGTTTGGGCTAAATTATAGATGGCCTATGTACAGGTGCAGTAATATGTGAGCTGCTCTGGCAGCTGGTGCTTAAAGCTAGTGAGGGAGATAAGTGTTTCCAGCTTCAGAGGTTTTTGCAGTTCGTTCCAGTCAGTGGCAGCAGAGAACTGGAAGGAAAGACGACCAAAGGAGGAATTGGCTTTGGGAGTGACCAGTGAGATATACCTGCGTGTGCTACGAGTGGGTGCTGCTATGGTGACCAGTGAGCTGAGATAAGGCGGGGCTTTACCTAGCAGAGACTTGTAGATAACATGTAGCCAGTGGGTTTGGCGACGAGTAAGAAGCGAGTGCCAACCAACGAGAGTGTACAGGTCGCAATGGTGGGTAGTGTATGGGGCTTTGGTGACAAAACGGATGGCACTGTGATAGACTGCATCCAGTTTGTTGAGTAGAGTGTTGGAGGCAATTTTATAGATGACATTACCGAAGTCGAGGATCGGTAGGATGGTCCGTTTTACGAGGGTATGTTTGGCAGCATGAGTGAAGGATGTTTTGTTGCGATATAGGAAGCCGAGTCTAGAGGTAATTTTGGATTGGAGATGCTTAATGTGAGTCTGGAAGGAGAGTTTATAGTCTAACCAGACACCTAGGTATTTGTAGTTGTCCACGTATTCTAAGTCAGAGCCATCCAGAGTAGTGATGCTGGACGGGCGAGCAGGTGCGGGCAGTGATCGGTTGAATAGCATGCATTTAGTTTTACTTGTGTTTAAGAGCAGTTGGAGGCCACGGAAGGAGAGTTGTATGGCATTGAAGCTCGTCTGAAGGTTAGTTAACACAGTGTCCGAAGAGGGGCCAGAAGTATACAGAATGGTGTCGTCTGCGTAGAGGTGTATCAGAGAATCATCAGCAGCAAGAGCAACATCATTGATGTATACAGAGAAGAGAGTCGGCCCGAGGATTGAACCCTGTGGCACCCCCATAGAGACTGCCAGAGGTCCGGACAACAGGCCCTCCGATTTGACATATAAGAAACGCATGTGAAATTACATGATAAATAGTGTATGTCTATCCCTTTTAAATTTTTATCATCACGCCCATTGTCGTTTCTTGTGTGTCAAATATGGAAAGAAAAAGTCTGACTTGTTAGAGGCAATGAGGTGTAAGTATATGTTGTGCCTCCTTAACAGGCAGGATGGAAGCTCTCCCAAATGCTGAAATTAGCAGACTTGCTACCTGACTTGCTACCTTTTCATGGCATACCAGAGGTGAAACGAAATAGTTATTATATAATTGTTGGGTGCCTACTTAGATGGTCCATGCTATCAGGGGACCCTGGTTTTGGGAATGATGTCCCAGGGATCCCGACTAGCTGACCTCTTATTTGTAGTGGTAGTCCTTCTGTGGTGGAAGTAGAAGTAGTAGGCCTATTTTATGGGTCTCGTGACCCTTTTGACCCCTGTCCAAAGCCTAATGTTTAGAGTACATACTCAGACATTAGAGTAGCCACCTACAGACCTGGAGTAATATGGGTCTTCTAAAGAATAGAGCACTTTTTCACATGGATATGCACCAGAGATATTTACACAAAGAAACACTTGGAACCGGCATACCTCAAATAGCCGAACCTGCTATACACCAACCTGCACCGTTCATACTTGCACACAGATCATATTCCATGGTTACATGCATCAGTGCATTTTAGGCACCAAGTGTCTGGTTGATCATGCTGGCTGATAGGTCACCCCCCAATGCCACCATTTACCCTTCAGTCTATTTTCTGTGACAAGATAGCTGACCAGTCAACTGTTATAGTTCACTGACCCTTGACCTCTGGCACTACACTTAGAACTCAAAAGTCTGTGTATATATATATATATATATATATATATATATATATAGATTTCATCAGGTGGCCAATTCACTAAACCTTCCCAGATTAGAAAGTGTGTTATTGAATAAATGCAATTGCTTTCATCTTCATGCACAGGAGGGTGGTGGCATGTAGCCAAGAGGCTAGAGGCAGGCCAGCAACCAAAGCATGACTCTCTCTCCTGTGCTTTCAATTCCTCAGGGTGTGGGCCATCGTCCCAGTTGATTGAACTGATCAAGTGATACACATTTTCATTCTCTCTCTAAGGAAATGGACAATAAAGTAATCTTCATTAAAAAAATTGTCCAGTAGCTATTTGAATTAGCCTATGTTGAGTTTCAGCGATATGTTTTTGGCTTGTTTAAGTAGAGGGATGAGGAGCCATATTTTGAGCTTGGCCTGATCTGAGAATAACTCCAGGGCTCATTAGCTGCTCTGGGCCAGTGAAAGGACTGATTGTTAACTGAGGGAGAGCCTGCCGTCTCACTTAAGTCGGGAAGCGAGGCCTGAGGGAGGGGGAGAGGCTGCTGTGGAATGTCTAACATCATTGTTTGTCAGGGTCGAAGGCCAAATACTCACTGGGTCACGGCTCACCTCCTCCCACTACTCCGTTCCACTAGCCCTGTAAATAAATAGAGGGCTCTTTACAAACAGGTACCCTCAGTCAGTCCTACTACGTCCTTCTAGTAAAACCCTATTCCCTGGTCTCTGCATGGATGACCTACTGCTGCATAACCCAATCATCCCATCCTCTCCTCTCTGCTTGGCTCAGTGTACTAGATATGTCCCCATTTCAAGGGGGGTTCTGTAGTGCCGTGTGAGTAACTAGGTTAGACGAAACCTGTGAACGTTCCAGAGACTCCGACCCATCTCACGCTGCTCTGATCAGGTGGTGGCCAGGCCCAGAGCCATTACTGATGTGGCTGCAGTGCAGCTGAGCCTTCATCCTGATGACTCTTTACCCACACAGTGCCAATCAGTGTCAGATGGTCTATCTTACTGGTGTGTTTGATGTGTGAAGTCACCACTCTCCTCTCTGTGAATTCCTCAGGAGCCTGTGAAATGTAGACTCCGTGCTGGGGGAGCACACAGATTGGCTGACTGACCCAGTGGGCTGAAGCAGCCTTCGGTTATGTTATGAATGGTCATCAGGATAGAGCGCAGTGTGTGGGTGGTGTATAGGTTGGCAGCTGGTCAAGCGGACAACACTATAGGAGAGGCAATGTTGCAATCTGTTGAACAGTGATCCTCTTTGAGGAGATGTGGACTGCATTAGTTGATTACCTTATAGAAAAATGAAAATATTCCCTGGTTCAAGAGAGGACGGTGCATGTTAAATGGGGTGATCCTAAATGTTTACGATGTTTGCCAGCCACACTTTAAGTTAGACACATAGCCATCCTTGCAACTTTGGCAGTTGATCCTTAATGAGTTAATGTATTTCAGTGTGTCAGCAGTGAGGAAGTGTTACCAGGCTAGTCATCCCCACTAGGGACCTGTAGTGTTACTGACTGTATGCATACCACTACAGTGTGTTTGAGTGGGCCTGCTTTCTCTACTAATGGAATGGTCCTCTCTGTAAATTAGTCCAGTCCTTGTGCTCTCAGTGCTCTGTCCACACCCATCCTGTTCTGAGTCTGGGGAGGGGAGCTGCATGGCTGACCTCATCGCTTAGGCAACAGACCCTGCCTCACATCCCGAGGAAACGGAGAGAAAACAATGAGCAGAATCAGCATTCAGGGTTCAGGAAACGCAGCAGGAGATACAGGCTCTGCCACCGCTGTTAAGGATGTGTTTTTGACCAATAAAAGTCAGTCGTTGTCCCCTCTCCCTCGCCTTTATTTCCTAAACTGTTTCCCTCTGTCACTCTGGCCTTGTTTCTTGGCTCTGAGAACAGTGCTGATTATGTTCCTGATGGGTCAGAATAATGGAGCAGGAATCAGTTCGCGCTGGATTCTTCCCACATTACTCAGGCTGGGACACCCCAGGGCATGTTGTTCAAAGAGCTCAGTGTGGCTGTGGCACTCTGCTCTGTGGAGGTCTCAGAGCAGTACATGGAAGTTGGCTGGCTGTTTTTGGAGGTTGGTTGGTGTGATTCAGTGCTGAACATTGAGAAGAGAAACCAAACAGTCAATTCTTGATGTTTTCACACCCCCGCCCCCAACAGACACATACTCTGAATTCACAGTAGCTGCTCGATCTCACATCTATTGGTGTGAGTTTGTCCTCAATGTCTAAGTGTGACTGTCTGTGTCAGAATGGTCTTTAGACTTCCCTGTCGTCTGATTTACTGACTTGTGGGGAAGCGCTTTTATTTTAGTCCAGCGCTCTCCTCAGGGAGTATCATCTTTCGGATATGGGGCTGCTTGGGCGGGTATTTGTAGGGTCAGTGGCTTCAAAAGAAACATCTATCTTGCTTCAAGATCCTTCTGTCTTTCTCTGAAACACCACTCTGTCTCTGCTCCCTTCAGTATGTCTTTAAGCTCACTGTTCCCCCCTACTCTCTCTGTGGTGTAACCCCACCGCCCCCTATTCTCCTCTGGTATCTCTCTCTCCACCCCTCTCTGGCCCCAGTCTCTCCTGATTGGTATACATATCATGTTGGGTAGGCCCGATGGGATAGTGTTTCTTCCTACATGTGGCTCTGGCCAGCTCTGCTCTGTGCCCCCCAGCTATTAACATGTGAGCTGTGAACCCTGGTGGCCCATCACTGTATGTGTCAGTAGGAAAGATGAACTGGCCAGCCCGGGCTGCCTGCTGCCTGCCCGCCTGGGAAGCATGGCTCCCTGGGCCTGTCATGGGTAATAAAAACATCTCTCTTATCCTGGACTCAAGTATCTTGTACTTTGTTGATCTGGCTCTATTGTTATTGTCTAATTATAGCATAGTACTTTCATTGTTTTTAAACTGACAAATTTATTTATTTTTTCCTCTCTTATCTGATTGAATGATGGTTTCTGTCTGGCCAATCATATCCTGTATTACAAAACATTATACACTGAACAAAAATATAAATGCAACAATTTCAAATATTTTACTGAGTTACAGTTCATATAAGAAAATCAGTCAATTTGAAATAAATTAGGCCCTAAGCTATGGATGTCACATGACTGGGGATCCAGATATGCTTCTGTTGGTCACAGAACCAGTCAGTATCTGGTGTGACCATTTGCCTCATGCAGCGTGACACATCTCCTTTGCATAGAGTTGATTGTGGAATGTTATCCCACTCCTCTTCAATGGCTGTGCGACGTTACTGGATATTGGTGGGAACTGGAACATGCTGTCATACACGTTGATCCAGAGCATCTCAAACATGCTCAATGGGTGACATGTCGGGTGAGTATGCAGGAAAAACTGGGACATTTCCAGCTTCCAGGAATTGTGTACAGATCCTTGCGACATGGGGCTGTGCATTTCCAGCCTCCAGGAATTGTGTACAGATCCTTGCGACATGGTGCTGTGCATTATCATGCTGAAACATGAGGTGATGGCGGCAGATGAATGGCACAACAATGGGCCTCAGGATCTTGTCGCGGAATCTCTTTGCATTCAAATTGCCATCGCCAAAATGCAA
This sequence comes from Salvelinus alpinus, assembly GCF_045679555.1. Lineage (NCBI taxonomy): Eukaryota > Metazoa > Chordata > Actinopteri > Salmoniformes > Salmonidae > Salvelinus > Salvelinus alpinus. The sequence goes on from NC_092104.1 coordinate 39,091,815, forward strand.
TTGTGTTCGTTGTTGGGTGGCTTATGTCTGCTCATACCATAACCCCACCTTCACAAAGGGGCACTCTGTTCACAACGTTGACATCAGCAAACCGCTTGCCCACACGAAGCCATACACGCTGTCTGCCATCTGTCTGGAACAATTGAAACCGGGATTCATCTGTGAAGAGCACACTTCTCCAGTGGCCATCGAAGGTGAGCGTTTGACCACTAAAGTCAGTTACGACGCCAAACTGCAGTCAGGTCAAGACCCTGAGGTCAACGAGCATGCAGATGAGCTTCCCGTAAACGGTTTCTGACAGTTTGTGCAGAAACTCTTCGGTTGTGCCAACCCACAGTGTCATCAGCCGGATGTGGAGGTTCTGGCATGGTGTGGTTACACGTGGTCTGCAGTTGCTAGGCTGGTTGGACGTACTGCCAAATTCTCTAAAACGACAGCTTTATAGTAGAGAAATTAAGATTAAATTCTCTGGCAACAGCTCTGGTGGACCTTCCTGCAGTCGGCATGCCAATTGCACGCTCTCTCAAAACATGTGGCATTGTGTTGTGTGACACAACTGCACAGTTTAGAGTGGCCTTTTATTGTCCCCAGCACAAGGTGCACCTTTGTAATGATCATGCTGTTTAATCCGCTTGTTATGCCAAACCTGGCAGGTGTATGGATTGTCTTGGTGAAGTATAAATGCTCACTAACAGGGATGTAAGCGAATGTATGCAGAACATTTGAGAGAAATAAGCTTTTTGTGCATATGGTACATTTCTGGGATCTTTTATTTTTCAGCTCATGAAACATGGGACTAACACTGCGTTTTATATTTTTGTTCACTGTATTTTGTTTTCTTTTCATATTTGCTACTTTCATGTAGGTTACATATCACGGTTTTTATAGTACAAATTAGGGTTGCAAAATTCTGGGAACTTTCAATAAATTCCCATTTCCCCCCCCCCCCGAAATCCCGGTTGGAGGTTTCCCGGAGTCAGAAGGGAACAAGCAAGAAATCCAGAATCCTCCAAACAGGATTTATGGAAAACCAGGGAATTTATTCAAAGTTCCTTGAATTTTGCAACCCTAGTACAAATCATCCCTCTTTTGTTCTTGCCCTCCATCACATGCCTCCCCATCTCCTTTGCCACCCTCTGTCTCCCTGGCTGATTTCTCTCTGAGGCAGACAGTGGAATGTGTGGAATGCACCTTCCCGCCCATCAGATAAAGACTGCAGGGTTTTGGTACGGGCAGGAGGAGGGGGGGATACAGACTGCGGCAAGAATATACACGTACACCCACCACCCAAAGAATGCCCATACAGTATGCACACAACACTAGACTGTTGGCTTATGTTTGAACATCATGACTTTATATGAGACCCTTTTGTTGAAAGAATCACGACCGGAATGTATTGCTAATCTATTTAAGTCATTGAAGCTGCAATAAACAAAGTCAGGTGACTTGCTCTCTTTTGCTAATGGCCTGCTTAGAATCCCCAAATGGCAGAATGAATGCGTTTCCCATAGAAGTTCCCATATAATTGCATTTTTCTCAGAAGTAGTCAGGATTTGCTCTGAAAAGAGTGGACTTTACCCATCTCAAAGATTAATGTGTTACTTGGCTTACAGTACTTAGCTGTATTAAGAAGCAAAGGACCCCCCCCAAACCAACTCAAGCCACAGCCCCTTTGTCATCAACGTTTCAGACTCAACGCCGCCCTCCACAGGAGGGACAATCAACACAAATGAATGAATTTATTCCAATGGCATTTCCTCCAGCACACTCCAGTAAACATCTATGTCAATGTAACCCTGGCCTGAAGCACTATACAGGAGTGTATCGCAGCAGACCTTTAGCTATGACTAAATATCCTCCACTCATTGCTCTTAGTTTAATTAACTATCCCTTTACAATGAAGGTGGGTACCAGCTTCTACTAGGTACACCCTTGAGTAGTCCATACATTACCCAAATATCCATTAAAGGCATGATTGAAACACTTAGATTTTGACTGGAATCTCCAACTGATCAGTACCACAGGGGTTGGCCCAGGTCAGATGTAGTAGCAGCAGGGGGGTAATCTAGTCATACTAAGCAGAGAATAGACTAGAGATCCCGGTCTGGCATACTGAGGAACTTGGCGGTGTGTCCATTCCTCTCAAAGTGGGTTGGTAAGGCTGGCCTGCACTGCCATGAGTAAGGTCGACGTTATTCTGTGTACTGTATATCATACCTAGCTGGCTATGTGTGATTTAGTGTTTCAGTAATGACTTTCAGGATGATTTATTATTAAAGGGGAAACCACACCATGTAAGATATTCACAAAAGAATGACCATTTGGAGAGAGGATAGTGATTTTCATTAGGCTTTATTGTAAGAGTGATGAAGTGAACTTTGAGACCTTTGTCGGCACCAGGTGCAGCTCGTTTTGGGCTGGTAGTTATAGTTCAGCACGTTTGCACTGACTTACTTGCTGAGAGTACAGCTTTAAATAGGTTTTGTTCCCATGTGGTTTAACATCTAGCTACTGGTTGGGGTCTCTGGTCTAAATGAACAGTGGAGGAAGTACTGTGGAAGGAAGTTGTGGTAGAGAATAGGGTCAAATAAAGTCAAGGCTCTATATAGATTCTTTTATTTTTTACAAGCTAAAAACTTAAGTCGGTTAACAGAAGTAGACAGACACCTAGTTCCTTTTTTATGAGAGAAAAAGGAAGCCCCGGGGTGAGTTGGAGGGAGAGGCTTCGAGTAAGGAATTGTAATAATATCCCGTGTCTGTTTCTGGTTTTCCCCTGCCAACACACCCTTAGCAGATGGGACATTAGCTAGTCGTAGTCCTCTCTGTCTCATCTCAGTCCCTCTGTTTTGTATACACAGTTACGCACTCACATACTCTTGGGTCGTCAGGTGGCATATCGGGAGTAATAGTAAGGGGGAATTTTGCCCAGTAAAGATTAAAAATTTGCTCTGAACTATAACTCCCTAACTGTTAATGTCATCTTAGTTTCTTGCATGTGTGTTTTTGCTTTGTTTGACTTAAAGAAGATTTTGTGTGTGTGACCTAAGATGGACTTTTTGACTGTGGTCTTCGGTGCAGTATGTATGATGCCCACTTGAATTTGACTATTGTGGTTCACCCCATGAAGTTGTTGTTGTAAAGTTGGGATCTTAGACTTTCTATTTATCAGATAATGTAGTTGAACCAATTTAATGTTCTCTAGGTTTTACTCTTGTTTACTTAAAATAGACTGAGGATTCCCTGTGCCATCATCCCAGTATGTGCAACATTTTAACAGGCTATTCTTAACTGACTGAGGATGGATGGATGGAGCGGGTGATGTCAGGGTCTATTTTGTTCTGGTGTTCTAGGGGACACTAATGCTGTACTGTACACTTGATAACCCTGGAGGAGATATGCTGTCTGTCTCATGCTCACACAAATCTTCTTGGAAAAGAGAAAACAATTATTCTGTTGAAGACAAATGGAACGACGGACAAGCCAAGACCGATAGCCAGGTACTTACTGACAGGAGCTAGGGCCCAATAGAGAGATTTGATGGCCGGGGGGAGAGAATGTTAACCAGACATAGTGGGTTTAGAAATGACACTGGGGATTTGTGTGTCTGTGGCACTATGCTGATGACCTAATCTTAGCTCCTGGTGCAGGACAGGACTACTGTGGAGGGCCCTGGGGAGCAGGCCTTTTTTTGGAATGAGGAGGCTGAGTGACCGGTTGGAATGAGGGACTGACTCATACACTTAGGAATTGTCAGTTTAGACACCCGCCACTTGGTAGACTCCAGCCTGAGAGCACAATAAGCGGGATGAAGAATGTGTAGTACACACATTACTAGTGGTGGTGGGGGGGTGTAAATCGAGACAGTTACATATCGCAATGTAATTTTTTTCACTGTACCTGCACCAAAACTCCAGTATTTTTGGTGCATAGCTTGTCCTCGCAGCTTTTTAAATAGGAAGCAAATTTGTTTTCAGAACTTTTACTTCCATGACTGAAACTCATTTTATCATGGCCCTCTTGTCAAAACCCCTGCAACTTATCCAGAACGCTGCAGCCCGCCTGGTTTTCAACCTTCAAGTTTTCCCATGTCACCCTGCTCTGACGCACACTCCACTGGCTTCCAGTTGAAGCTCACATCCACTACAAGACCATGGCGCTTCCCTACGGAACAGCAAGAGGAACTGCCCCTCTCTACCTTCAGGCTATGCTCAAACCCTACACCCCAACCCAAGCACACCTCAGGTGTCTTGGCCCTCACACCCCTACGGGAGGGCAGCTCCCGCTCAGCCCAGTCCAAGCTCTTCTCTGTCCTGGCACCCCAATGGTGGAACCAGCTTCCCCTTGAAGCTAGGACAGCGGAGTCCCTGCCCATCTTCCTAAAACATCTGAACCCCTACCTCTTCTAACCGTATCTTAAATAATCCTCCTCCGCACCGTGACTTCTATCTCTGACTCTACTGATGGCTATGCCTGTTATATGTGGTAGTCATCTTAGGATGAATGCACTAACTGTAAGTCACTCTGGATGAGATGTAAATGTCTTGTCCCTCTGCAGCAGACATGCAATGTAAAAAAACATTAAACAACTTCCTAATATTGAGTTGCACCCCTTTTGCCCTGAGAACAGCCTCAATTCGTTGGATGCTGGTCCATGTTGACTCCAATGCTACCCACAGTTATCAAGTTGGCTGGATGTCCTTTGGGTGGTGCACTATTCTTGATACACATGGACCCCCCCCAAACCAACTCAAGCCACAGCCCCTTTGTCATCAACATCACATACACTGTTGAGCGTGAAAAACCCAGCAGTGTTGCACTTCTTGACACAAACCAGTGCGCTTGGCATCTACTACCTTAACCAGTTCAAAGGGACTTAAACCTTTTTGTCTTTCCTATTCATCCTCTGAATGGCACACATACAGTGTCTCAAGGCTTAAAAGTCATTCTTTAACTTGTCTCCACCCCTTCATCTACGTTGATTGAAGTAGATTTAATAAGTGACATCAATTAGGGATCATAGCTTTCACCTGGTCAGTGTGTTGTGGAAAGAGCTGGTGTCCTTAATGTTTTGTACACTCAGTATAGTATGCAATATGTTTGGAACATCAAATTGCAATAAAATCACAGTATCGAATCGCAATACATACCGTATTGTGAGGTCTCTGACAATTCCCAGCCCTAAACGTTACGTGCTTTACATTTTTCACATTATTTTTTTAAATATTATTATTTTATTTTTTTTAATAATTTTTTTTTAATCCCCTTTTCTCCCCAATTTTCGTGGTATCCAATCGCTAGTAATTACTATCTTGTCTCATCGCTACAACTCCCGTACGGGCTCGGGACAGACGAAGGTCGAAAGCCATGCGTCCTCCGAAGCACAACCCAACCAAGCCGCACTGCTTCTTAACACAGCGCGCCTCCAACCCGGAAGCCAGCCGCACCAATGTGTCGGAGGAAACACCGTGCACCTGGCCCCCTTGGTTAGCGCGCACTGCGCCCGGCCCGCCACAGGAGTCGCTGGAGCGCGATGAGACAAGGATATCCCTACCGGCCAAACCCTCCCTAACCCGGACGACGCTAGCCCAATTGTGCGTCGCCCCACGGACCTCCCGGTCGCGGCCGGTTGCGACAGAGCCTGGGCGCGAACCCAGAGACTCTGGTGGCGCAGCTAGCACTGCGATGCAGTGCCCTAGACCACTGCGCCACCCGGGAGGCCACATTTTTCACATTCTAACGGAGGCAACATAACTAAATCTGCAAACTATTGACATTCATACTAAGCATAGGAAAAGATGTTGCATCTTGATCTTCTGTGAATGATTGTAAAGAGGGGAAAGAATAGTGTTCGACTGACGACCCAACGTCTGCCCTCCCCTCGTGATGTCACGATACTGTGGCAGCATTAGGGTTTGTATTTCTGTCAAATATTTATGAGTGTCAGAGCTCTAAACTGTGTCTAACCATGGAAGCATTTCTTACCACCTCAGACGCTTTGTTGGCGGACCTGGAATCCACGACATCCCACATTTCCAAGCGGCCTGTGTTCCTGTCTGAGGAAACCCCCTACTCTTTCCCCACTGGGGGAAACTCCTACCAGGATGTGTCAGTCCCTCCCCCGGTGCCGCCCCCTCCCTCCGCTGAGGCTCTGAATGGCTCTGTGATTGACTCCCTCCACTCCTCCCAACAGGTCAGTCACACATCAGACTCACACTCACGCATATCATTCAGTAAATGGCTTTTCAAGACTGAACTGAGTGACTGTTCTCTTCTCCGCAGTCCTTGGGTTCAGCTCCGAAGAGCTCATGGTCCAGGGACAGTAGCAGCCCACCCCTGTCCCACAATGAAGAGGACCACGTCTACAGGTAGGCAGAAGGGCCATAGGAACAGATCCCTAGGAAGGGACCTCCACTGGGAGACTACTAGACCGTCTGTCACTGTTTGTTTTACACTTTACACACAATTGACACCGTTGTCTCTCTGCCTCTGTCAGTTTCCCCAACAAACAGAAGTCTGCTGACCCATCTGCGGCTGCCATGAGCTCCGCGCTAGGCAGTAACCTGTCAGAGCTAGACCGGCTGCTCCTGGAGCTCAATGCTGTCCAGCAGAACTCTCCCTCTTTCCCCACCACAGGTAGACAGACAGCGAACCACATCCTACATAAATATTCACTAGGTTTTGGTGTTTATATCACCAAAGTGATGCCATCAACTGTGCAACAGGTGGTTTTGTTCTTGCAGTATGTGTTTACTGCATGTTACTGTGATGATGAACGATGTCCCGCTGTCCTCTCTACCCACAGAGGAAACCGCCCCACCCCTGCCATCCTGCAGCATTACCAACTATGTGCAGCAAAACGGGGGCCCCCCTGACATCATGGTGAGCCCTCCCGTTCAGGAGAAGCCCAAACAGAATGGGTCCAGGGTGGTGGAGGATGGCCGGCCCACAGTGGAGAGTCTGCTGGATGAGCTGGAGGGTTCTGTACCCAATCACAGGTCAGGATATTGGCAGTTACTCCTACTCAAGAGTCACAGATGGACAAGGATGAGTTTGTCATAACTTTGAATTATAAGATATGTGCTAACTAGCAATGAGATGATGGTAATAATCTACTGTAGCCTGGATTGTGGTGCTCTATCTGATCACATGCAATGATTGTATGAATAATAACTTGTTTCAGGGGGTCCAGGTTGGATTGTGTTTGATCATGTGCTTTGTTTGTGTATTCTGCATCCCCAGCCCCTCTGTTCTTCACAGTGAGTTGGACTCTCCCTCTCAGCAGCAGGCCAGAATCTCAGCATCCTGTGCTACACGCGAGCTAGACGAGCTCATGGCCTCCCTGTCCGACTTCAAGGTGCACAGCAGTGTGTGTGTGTTGACAGGACTTACACTTGTCTTTTTATGAAATAAATCCTTTATTAGATTCCTTAGATTCTATATTTTCTGATCTGATTATTTCTCTTTATCTTCCTGCTCTTGTGGTGTTCTTTTCCTCTCCTGCCTGTCCTGTCCTGTTCTTGGCTCCTTGGGGTCTATGAACCTTTTGATCCCCAGCTGGATCAAGCAGAAATCTCCCCCAGCAGCTCTCTGGAGGTCCATCCTCATCCACGTACCCCCTCCTCCCCTGTTGCAGCTGCCCCCTCCCCCCTCCTTCCCTCTCAACCTGCCTGTGACTCCCCTCTCTTCTCACTGCCTGACTGGGAGCTGCACATAGAGGAGGAAGGTGGGGGGGGAGTGTCCTCTCCACATCCCTCATTATCAAGCCCTCCCCCAGCAACTGTAACCTTCCAGAGCCCTCTGTTCTTTGAAGAGAGTGAACCAGAAGCCTTCATCGACGTCTCTGCCACCATGCTGTCCTCTCATCAGAAGTCCTTGGTATTCCTCAACCACTCCAAACCTTCACCTAGGACAAACACCAGTCCTCTCAATGCTGCTAAACCATCACTCACCTCAGCCAGCACCACGCTGGACCAGAACCCCTTAAAATCCCCTAGTCCCTCTCTAGACCGTGGCATAACTCCTCCCTCTGTTACCAAAAGCCCCAGTCCCCTAACTGACATGGATCTAAGTTTATCTACTCCAACTACTACTAAGAGCCTTAGTCCTGTTCCTTTCTCTTACTCCAAGTCCCCTACTCCTCTCACTGCTTCGAAAGCCCCTTCGCCATCTCTGGTCACATATCCCAAGGCCCCCCCTCCCCCAGCTCTCACTAGCCCCATGATCTCAAGGAGAGTGCTGGAGCCAGTCCCTGCAGCTGAGCCCTCTCTGGATGAAGCCCTGGATAAGCTGCAGCCGGACATCACCGGAAGTACCCGGGACGGGGCAAGAACCGGGGACGAGGCAAGTACCCATGAAGGGACATTTACCCGGGATGGGTCAGTAATAAGTGGACATGTTGATGGGTATAGGGAGCTCATGGACTGGGCCGATGTGGAGCTGAACATGTGTCTCCAAGATGGACTGGATGGTGGTATGACTCCTAATACAGAGAGACCTTATACAGATGGGAGCATGACCCCGACGACTGAGGCCAGCTGGATGGATGAGTCCCTGGATGGCTCCTCCTGCCCTGGGACTCCTGATGCTTCCCTGGACCTGCCTCTGCTGCAGCATGCCACTGTGGACAGGGTCTCAGCATCTGGACATGTATGGGACTGCCCTCGCCGCCACACTGTTTTGGATCTGCACAAACACATACAGAAACAACAGTCAGGGTTGGGTAGGTTACTTTCTAAATGTAATCTATTAGTTACTACTTACCTATCCAAAATTGTAATCAGTAACGTAATCTGATACTTTTGGATTACTTTGCCCTTAAGAGGCATTAGAAGACAAAGGATCCATCATAGTCGTCTCCAGGCTTGCTCACGTGGAACAAACTTAAACTAGCACCTATTTTCAATCCCGACTTGAAAACAGAAAGGTGTCCGTTTTTTTTGCAAACATCCTTTCTAAATTTAAACGTTATCTAGTTTTTAAAAGTATCTGTAATCTAATTACAATATTTTTGCTGATAACGTAACTGATTCGTTTTTTTTTTTGTTATCCGATTACATGTAACTAACTACTCCCCAACCCTGGTCAGTGTTAAATGTTATTCATACAATAGCATAACAGATTTCTGCCGTCTCAGAAAGCTGGTTGTTTTGATACCAAAACATCTGTTATTTTTTTGTTGTTGAGATAATGTCATTACAATCTGCACACTAGGATATTTGCTGTTACTGCATAGTGGCTAATTGTTCACTGCCTGGCTGTGTCCTTTGTTGGCATGTTATTCTTTTAAACCACACAATTTAATTTGTGACCACATCCTCACTTGTTGCACCAGTGTGGCATGACACCCCCATCTTGCACAACTATGTTCTGCTAAATGGTCAGGGAGCATATGGGGACTGTGGGAGGTTGGATGGGGTCTGCGCATGTGAGACCACATGAGTGTGACTGACACATTCCTTTGGACGACTTTACCCACTGCTGCTACACACGCGTGAGGAGGTGGCTGCTTTTGTCTTTGAGTGAACTGGAATGGTGCTTGATCTGAATGGACTTCCTCTGAACTGAACCACTCACCTGGCCTGCTGTATTGTAACTGGATCACAGTGGATTCCTGATGCTCGTTCTCCTTCTAGCTTAAATCAGTGATTAGGCGCACCAAGGAGACCTCCAACGTACACCCCATGTACCGAGAGGATCACCCCCGGAGGGGGCGGGTGGGCCCCATCATTGTCAACAAGAGCAGCTCCCAGGACCGCCTCATAGAGGAGCTGCAGGGGAAGCTGGGGATTGGTCGATTGGCTGACCGCCGGCGTAAGCAGCCGGACGATTGGCTCACTGAGGGCATCATCGTCATGTCCAAGCCACAGCGCTTCCGTGGCGACAGGGCCGCGAACGAGGTGGACAAGGTTGGCCTGGATACGATCACAACAGGCTCCCACCATCCCAGATACTATTGCACATTTCTCATTAGTTTTTACTCAAATTTTACTTCACTTTCAGTTCTTTACCTTTCATTTTGTCTTTCTCTCTGGTTGTCCCTGTCTCTTCTTCTCCTCAGATCATTATTCCCCCAGAGTCCCCTCTACCTCAGAGGGTCATTTACCCACCCCAGTCTCCCCCAGCGCCTCGTCACCCTCCTATTATAGAAAAACCCAGTAGACCCCCACCTATGCAGCCGACCCCTGCTCCTCTACCTCCTACGCCTCCCCCCTGCCCCCCTCCTCCACCCCAGCAACCCATCCCTCCCCCACCTATGAAGCAGACCCCTGCCCCTCCTACGCCTCCCCCCTGCCCCCCCCCTCCACCCCAGGAACCCATCCCTCCCCCACCTATGAAGCAGACCCCTGCCCCTCCTACGCCTCCCCCCTGCCCCCCTCCTCCACCCCAGGAACCCATCCCTCCCCCACCTATGAAGCAGACCCCTGCTCCTCTACCTCCCCCACCTCCGCTTGTACAACCTCCATCCCCACCCGTCCCAGTATGGCAGGCCCCTGCCCCCAAGCCAGCGCCCTCTCCACCAGTGCAGCCTGCACCACCACCACCTCCCCCCAAAGTCCTGGTGTCCGTTGGCTGTCAAACCGAATATGACCCAATCTTGCCTCCAATGCAGGCATGGCTCTCTCTACCTTTTCTATTTCTATAACAGAATGCCTTCTCTCTTTCTCACTGCCTTCAGTTTCCTTCATTAAACCCACTGTTTAATTATTTGTACAGATGTATTTTTATGAGAGAATGCACTGTGCTCTGGTGTCCATCCTATCCTCCTCTCACCCTCCATCTTTTGACAGATGGCCCAGGGGAAAGGTGGCCCTGGAGGCCCCCCAACGCAGGTCAACAAGCTGGACAACATGCTCGGCAGCCTGCAGTCTGACCTCCATAAACTGGGTGTGCAGACCGTGGCCAAGGGAGTGTGTGGGGCCTGCTGTAAACCAATCGTGGGACAGGTAAGGGGCTTGGGTGGGCCTGAGATTAAGCCGATGGCCTTTCTAAGATCATGGTCTCTCATTACATTTAATTGCTGAGCTTTGTTGGCATGGTTAATTTACATAAACTGTCGATTTGTGTGTCCAGGTGGTGACTGCCATGGGGCGCACGTGGCACCCGGAGCACTTTGTGTGTACCCACTGTCAGGAGGAGATAGGTTCCAGAAACTTCTTTGAGCGTGACGGGGCGCCCTACTGCGAGAAGGACTACCACAACCTGTTCTCCCCACGCTGCCACTACTGCAACGGACCTATTCTGGATGTAAGTAGACACCATATACTACAAAAATAACTATTACAACTAAGGCAGTGGACAGATAGTGTAGCAATAGCAGCTAGCAGTGAGTTACTGTTCCAATGTTCATGTTTACAGAAAGTTGTGACTGCGTTGGACAGGACATGGCATCCTGAGCACTTCTTCTGTGCTCAGTGTGGATCATTCTTTGGCCCAGAGGGTGAGTTTGACCCATTCTTGGAGCTCACTTGTAATGACCAGTTTTATAGTGAGGTGCAGAACTCATGATCTGTGTCTCTTGAAGGCTTCCATGAGAAGGATGGGAAGGCGTACTGTAGGAAGGACTACTTTGACATGTTTGCGCCTAAATGTGGCGGCTGTGCCCGAGCCATCCTGGAGAACTACATCTCTGCACTGAACTCCCTTTGGCATCCAGAGTGCTTTGTCTGCAGGGTCTGTATTCTGCCTTATTCCCTTTACATAAGGGCATTCATCTTGTTATTAGTCCTGACTCGTGTACTTACTCATTACTCCCTGTTTGTGTATGCAGGAGTGCTTCACCCCATTTGTGAACGGGAGTTTCTTTGAGCATGATGGGCAGCCCTACTGTGAGGTTCACTACCACGAGCGCCGCGGGTCCCTCTGCTCTGGCTGCCAGAAGCCCATTACGGGCCGCTGCATCACGGCCATGGCCAAGAAGTTCCACCCTGAGCACTTTGTTTGTGCCTTCTGCCTCAAGCAGCTCAACAAGGGCACATTCAAGGAGCAGAATGACAAGCCCTACTGCCAGGGCTGCTTTGTGAAACTCTTCAGTTAAGGAGTAGATTGTCTGTGCCTGGAGATTTGTGTGTGTATGGGGGAAGTGTCTGTGTAGCTCAGGTAGTGTGTGTGTGCGAGTCAGTTTGAGTGTATTTTCTGTACTCTGATGGTGTGCATAGTTCCAGCATTCTTCTATCAGCCCCTGAAGTGTTATGGACATCCATATCAGGTCTAGGCCTGTCTGCTCTCTCTGATGCTCAGACTGTCGTATGATTTCAAGCCCAAATAGTTTTGCTTTTGTAAGGAATATACGTACATGGACTAGTGTTTGAGGTTGCTGCTCACTGGTTGAGTGTGTCTTCTGAAACCATTTGAAAGGTGTCATGTTAGAGGGAGCAGTTGACCTGTTGTGTTTTTTATCATTTGTATTTGTTTTTTCAACTGCTCAAGTAAAGGCCTTGGTGATATTTCTTTATTTTTTCCTGTCTGAGTAACTGAGAACAGATGGTTAAAATTGTCATTGTAGCATTGACTGGAAATAGGCTGTGGGTCAGTCATTATTTTAGTACTTGTGACGCAGACGGTTGTGTCATCAGACCCCTTTAGCCTTGTGACGCACAATCATTAAAACCCCCAAACAAGCATTTGTTGCCTTTTGATTTTATGTATTTGAACGTTTCTATAAAATGTATGTGAGATTAATTTACAACAAATAATATTTGACTCCCTTTTAATGTTTGGAAAAATAGGAGTCTTATAATACAACAGATGGGTAATATTGTAACTTTGTCACCGCCAATGCCTACCCAGTCCTTTTTAGAGCTTAAACCTTAGCTGGACTGGTTTAGGAGTTGTCTTCTGTTCAGAAAGGGCTCATGCAGTATATAAGAGCATGCCATGATAAACATTAGAATGTATTCTGCATACAGGAGACAGTTACATTTTACTGTGAGAATATTGTGTACATTGAATACAAAGTGCTGGTCAGTTAATATTTTTAATAACCACTCGTTAAGAGAAATCCTCTAAGACATTTCATAGCAGAGATACTTTTAAACGTTTAACATCCTTAAAGTTACTGTGCATTCTATTCCACTTTTTAATTATATAAATAGTGCACAAGGTGAAGCCCTGATGTAAGTACACACAGCTTAAATGCAAACAATACTGTATGCAACTGTAAACATTGTATGGTGAACTCAACAACCCCTTGATTCTATCCAAGTTACGCTTTCAAGGAATATGCCTATTTTTGTGCCAATATATCAATGCAATGTATTTTACACTGGGGAGACCAGCAAGGTAGCCTACTGTTTATAGACTGTGATTCCTGGACTATCTCTTCAGAGCTCTGTCAGTGAGTCCACTGGATAATGTGTTGATATTGGTCTGAGTTTAACTCTCTAAAGCTATGGAGGAAATGGCTTATTTAGAGAAGCATGTGAGTTGCATCTACTGTACACCAGCTGGGTTTGTGGGCTTGTAGTTTTATCATGTAATGGTTGCATTACATAATTTTTTTGGACCTGTATCTTGTTCAGGGATTTACACCCAGAGCCTTTCTGTTTTTATTTAGAAAATCATTTAGCCATTTTGTCTACACAGAATTATTGTAGAAGGCTATTATTTAATCAAACTTTTTTTCCCCTCCTTTCATTTTAAATGTCACAGTACTGAATACTGATTCAACTCATTTCATATAGGCTATACTCAAATAAAATCTGTTTTTGGTACCAACGGGTGTCTTTGTGATCATGTTTACCTTTCAAGACCCTGTAGCAACTGCTATAGTAATAAATGCTGATAATGTAGTAAATATGCTGAATGCATAACAAATGTTTTTATGCATAATGTGATTATTACATGATGCGTCTTTTTATAATGGTGTAATAACGTAAACCAATAATGTAACACTAAAACCACTTTCTTTAATGGCATGTTTCGGTTCGGCCGGCGCCTAGCCGAACTCTGCTAAGCGAACTGAACGAGTTTGCTCGTTTAAAAGACCTTCGTTTGGAAAAACTAGAAAAATAATCTGCAATCGTACCATTTGTCCACCTTGAGATTCTGTAGCCAGCAGTCTGAATGCCTCAATAGTCAAAATGTATCTAATAACTCAAATCGGTCATTAACTTTGACGTTTTTGCCAATGGGACAATAGTCGCGCAATTTTACATTACGATGTTTGGTGCAGTATTAAGCTGGTACATTTTTTTTTTACAAAAAACTTAATTGAAGGATCCCTACTGTTGACCAATCACCGACGAAGGGGCGCAGACTTCAGCTTGCCTCGAGGGGAAAAAATGTCGTGTGCACAATCAGCCCCCCAAAAAACATTGCCGGAGACAAACTAACGTCCTTATATCATAAACTGTTTCGGATTGAAAATGTGCGTACGCTTTGAAGTGTCACACTTGAACTATTTGCGTTCATTGCCACAACAGACTTGGAGGGGGGATACTATTGCAAATATCCAGTGTAGTCAGAGAAAATAAACTACATTTGAAGACCCACCTTGCAGTCATGTGATAAGCCAAATTCTAATCACACAAATATTCAACAGGAGTTTCACTCCTTATAACAGGCCAATTTGCCTTACAGTGTGGAGATGGAACCAGACTTTTTTCTCTCTTTTTTTACTTTTTTTCAACTTATATTGCTACATCAAACATGTCTAACAAAACAAAACACAGGTATTAACGACAAAATACTCAAACATACAAAAAATATCAATAAAATAATACAAAAAATAAACAATTTTTGTGCAATTGTATTCACTCTGAAAAAATCTTATGATTCAGGAAAATGTTACATCTGCGTTTTCTGTGAAAAAGGTGAGAATCTGTCTCACTTGTTCTTTGAATGTAAATTTGTGTCAGAATTTTGGGAAACCTTGCAAAATACTTATTTACCATTATGAACACTGCCTATGTTTTTGACATGAAAGATACATGTTACTATTGCAATGATAACAAGACCACTGAAATTATTGTAATTTTTTAAAATTCTTGTTGCCAAATACTTCATACACAAACAAAAAATCCAGAATTCTATACCAAAAAAAAAAAAAAATTGGATTGAATTTAACTATTTTATTAAACCATTAACCCTAGTGAATAACAACAAGAATAACATTTTCCGAGATGGAACCAGACTCGTGTAGCCCCGCCCGCAACGACTGATGTATCCACAACAACATCACCCCTATGACCGCCAGAGAGGTATGGTTACAGATTTCCATTATATTGACAAGATGGTCGAGTGACCACTCTAACAAACCGGGAACTAGACAAAGCCTCCAGGGGACCATGACGCAATGTCCAAAACACTTTAGGTGACCATTTTGTGACGCTCAGGGGACCTAATGACTCATTTTTGTTTGCAGGGTTATATGAACAACAAAAATTGCATGCCCAGGCACACACTCTCTCACTCCCTAATTTAGACAGACTGACTGACTGAATCACTGATTGACTGGGGTTGTGGGTCTTACTGCTAAAATCAGGTTTAGAGCTAGGATTCAGGAACGTGGTTTGGTGTGTAGTCAGCCATTACTGAAGCATGACACTTGATATGCATGACAAAAAAGTGAATATTATATTTGTTTAAGGTACACTATTCAAGGGAAAAAAATATCAATTTCAGAATGTAATAATCAACACAATGTAATCATTATTACATTATGTGCAAAAGCGTTATGTTATCCGTTTAGCAAATGTATTACATTATTGGCAATTTATTACATTATCAGAATTTATTACATTACAAATGCAAAAGTTATTACCTATTAGTAGCTATTACTAATAAAGTGGCGCAGCGGTCTAAGGCACTGCATCTCAGTGCTAAAGGCGTCACTACAGACCCTGGTTTCGAATCCAGGCTGTATCACAACCGGCCGTGATTGGGAGTCCCATAGGGCGGTGCACAATTGGCCCAGCGTCATCCGGGTTAGGGTTTGGCCGGGGCAGGCCGTCACTGTAAATAATAATTTATTTTTAACTGACTTGCCCTAAAATTACATTATCAGTTGCTACTGATATTTTTGCCTTTTTATAATATCTGGGTGATTCTGCAATTTCGGGCACTTTGGCCTTGCAAGCTTTCAGAAAAGAAAACACATTGAAACACCATTTTACCAGTATTATAATTGTCTTTTTTTTGTCTAGAAATAACATCTGATAATGCCTGCGATCGTACTATTCAGAAATGTATATATTCTCAGACAGCCATAGACAAATGTACTTTCCATCACGCCATTAAACATTAATTTTCGTTAAAAATGAAATATCATACAATTAATTTATAACATATTTATTATACATGTGTACATTAACTTGTAATGAATGTTATTTTCAGTGATTTAAGGTTTTCCTAATATTAATAATTCAACACAATGCCTGAATGTATAAACTTAACTTTGTGACAGCTGAAAACATTTATTTATCATGAAAATAAGATATTTCCACCCAACCTTTTTGTAAGATTATGATAACAACCATAGGATTTCCCTATCTAATCAATCAATGTAAATTATACATAATATACTAATTTACCTCAAAAATATGGGTGTGGTGGAAATGACATCTATGTAAAAAATGTTTTATGAAAACAATATTTTATTGCAAACATTTTGAACAACAACTATTGTTAAACATTTCATTAATTTAAGACAAAGTAAGATTCCAAAAGTAGCCGGTTGGGCAGAGCTCAAGGAATTAGGCCAGTGTTTTTGAGAGATGGGCCCAGATTGCAGAGGGGTCATACATATAGAAGAGCTCAATGAGCAAAATGAAACTGTATCATTTGTGGAATGTCCAACACAGGTGTGGAGGGTCACCTGCTTGTGAGAATCACCAAAGTGAACTGCCTGGATTTCACTGGTGTATTTACACAAGTAGTTCTCTGCAAAGTCAATATACATGATGATCTCCTCTTTCCACAGATTCTCTTTTAATTCTCTCAGTTTGGAGTGTTTCCCCAACTTCTCTTTCAATCCTTTGGAGAAGTCCTCCAGTAGAATCTACAGTGGGCCACACACTTTTTCTTTTACTGTCAAATGTACAGTGAACTTCTCCATGTTTCCCTCTTTGTTTTTCCGTCTCTCTCTCTTCAGCTTTGTTTTTCACTCAAACCACCATGTCTGCTCACCAACATCAAAGTCAGATGTTTTAAGCTTTTATGCATGGAAAAGGGAGCAGCCTGTTGACATGAACGATTTGTTTCCGGTTCGCACAGCACAAAGACTCAATAAGGTTCTCAATGTTGCTGCAGCTGATCACTGTGATACTGAGGTTGTCCACCATGAACTGGAGATTGGCATGGGTTTTGCAGAGGCATGTGTCCCTATCCTTGACTGTTGGCTTGACAACTCAAAAAGGACGTATTTTGCAGAATTCTTAGTTGGACATTTTAATCTCTGAATATTCCCTCTTAAACTTCTGATAAAGGTTCTGAATTGTGTCACCCAAGAAGAGCTTCTGCTTTTTCTTCTTGTTCCTTGTTAGTGTGCCCTTTTCCCCTGTTGTTGCTCACTGTTGACATTACGTTCATAGAATCTAGTGATTTTCTCTTTGGTGGCTGTGCTAATTATGTTACACTGCTTTTTCCTGGAATATTGAAGACTTGTTGGCCTGTTTTCATTTGTTCTTTAAACCAGCCCACACTTTCTCAGCATTTTTGAAGCCACTTGTTTGTTAATGGCACTGTGTATTTTTTGATACTTTTGCTTTACCTCTGCGATGATGGCATTTTGAAACAATAAAATCCTTCTTGAGTTCTTCGGAGTTCCCTTCATTTGCTGTTTTGTCTTTTTGGGGAATCGTGTCTTTTTCTTCTATGTCTGTGCTGTTTTATGTGGAATCTTCTAAAACAAAAATACTACTTAGGTTTTCAACTTGTGCGCACACCTTGGAGCATTTTCTAGATAAAATTAATTTAAAACATTATTAAATAAGCCTAAAGTAAAGAATAAAATAAAAAGTAATAACATTATGGATTTTTGTCATTTCCGTAATTTACCGCAGTTAAGTTTGTGATGGAAATGACTATCATGGAAATTACGCTTCTAGTTTTTGGATAAAAATTACAGACTGCTTAGCATGCTTTGGCTAGTATTAGAGCTAGCATAGAGTTTACACTAAATACATAAAATGCAACAATTTTTTTTTTAATTATACCACCAATTAAATAAATTATAGCCTGTTTGGAAATGACTAACATTAAAAATATTCTCTACACAAGCAATATTTACCTAGATTTTTCTAAAACTTCTGGACATCACATCTGGAACAACTGTCTGGACATGTGTTTCAGTGTTGCAACAAGTTTCCTTGGTAACTAAATAAACATTTTCTTGACATAACTTTATTAATGAGGAATTTGGCCTCAGTGGTGAAAATGACACCACTACCAAAGGACAGGTATATTTTGTGTAAATAACTATATAAAAGGCATACTCACAATAGATATTGATATACATTTTATTTAATTGACTCTTTCTTTAGTAGATAACATGAATAATTACACATTACATAATGTTTTCTTATAGAAAAACAGAGTAGAAGCTCAAAAGTCTGGGTCAGGGACAAGGGCAAAACAGTGAAATTGAGGTATAAAATGAATCTGAAAAGTTGCTAAAATACTTGATAGATCTGGGGTGATTGTAGTGTGAATTTAACATATTAAATAAAATCCCCAAAATGTACCTTGAGGACATAGAAGTGACCTTCACCCATCTAGGAATAATTAAGAATGGATTTAGCACACTAGATTTTTGACAGAAATATCTACCTGCCTCTGCCTCAGTGGCGAAATCAAGATGTCATTATTTTTGCAAAGAAAAGTTAATTCACAAACAATATTCGTAAGAATAGTGGGGTAAATGTTTTTCTGTATGAGGAAAGCAAGAAGACCTGACTAAATCTGTCCTTGACATACCTCCTAGCAGGCAACTATTTTGACCCTTGGATGCAGTGTGGAAGGTTTAAAGAAGGACAGAAAACACACACAGACTTGAGATTACCTTCTAAATTAATATATATGTGCACAGTTAACGTTTTAGGTTGTGTATCAATTGCAAAGATATTCCAAATATCTACCACTCCACGTGGTGATCATGCGTTGTAAATGAACCGGAAGTGACAAGTACTTCCTAGTTCAAGACCGGCAAGATGGCAGCGGACACGCAGGTTTGTGTCGCTGATGTTTAAAATTGTGCTGATTCTTCCTCGAGAATTTGTCGACCAATTACTTTTGACAATGAAGATATTATGAGGGATAATTACTTTGTGTCTGTCTGTCTGTTTTCCTGTTAAAAAAATTGATGTAAACAGTCTATCCAGCTGGGTAAGCTAACTAGCTAGCAACCTGGCTAGTAGTTACTTTACATGCGGAGAGTGCAGGGGTTTAATAATGACTCCAAACGTTTCTATTGGACATAGAGCAAATCGGGAGGGACGTACCTGCAACTGTCCAATAGAAACAGTCGTTTTCGTTGAAAAACAATGACACGTTACCACTATTTGGAGTAAGAATATACCCCAGGGGTGTATTCACTAGGAACCAAACGTAACGAAACCAGGAGGAACCTACCTCGATATGTCCAATATGAACTCTCGTTGTCGTTGGACAATGTTCCGTTTTGTAACTGTTTGGACTAATGATTACACCCCACATAGCTCTAACTTAGCTACTACTAGCATAGCCGACTCAACTCCACGATTTGCGATGGAGTTGAGCGGCGCATAGGTTGGGCGGACTGGAGTTCTGACGTCACACAACATTACGTTAATAAAAAACTGCATTTGAGCACACGAAATGTCCATGTTTCATAGTTTCTTACAAGCATTTGAACACGGCAACAAAGAATAGCCTCCATTTACAGAAGAGAATGTCATGTTTTTGATTTCATTTTATGTGACGTCGGAGCTCCATTCTGCCCACACTAGTCGCCGCTCAACTCCATCATAAAAAGTGGAGTTGCGTTTAGTCGACTACTACTAGCAAGACGTGGCCGGCTAGCTGTTGTTAGCTAACTACTAAGCGAATTTTCTTGTGCATATTGGTGACCAACTCCGTTGATTGAGATGCATCGAAATGCCAACTAGATGAGCAAGTTTTAGCCAGCCTAACTAATTTACTTGTTAGGTAGCATGAATCATTTCATGAAGTTGTTCTTGGAACATAGTTACACTTAATTGCTAGTTAATGCTATCCAGTTATAAGAAGCCAAACATGATTGTCTTCTGAATGTCATATAATGCATTTGGTGACCATGCCTCAGTATCCCACATTCTGCTAAATAAAATGTTTTGATTGTTATGAGTGGTCTCATCATTTTCTGCCCGATGTCATACCATAATCTCAGAAGATTTGTTTTTCATCTTGATCAGTTGGAGAAGTCTGGCAAAGTTATAACTTAAAACATAATTTTTTAGAGATGCAGTGCAAGTGGTACAAATGATTGACGTTGCCCCAGTGACACACATTGCCAGACACAGCTTTATTTTTTGATTTCGGATGTCTGTGTATTGCAACAGGTTTCAGACACACTGAAGAAATTTGCTGTGAAAGTGACCACAGCCAGTGTAAGAGAGCGCAAAGAGGTCCTTGGCGAGTTGAAGCAGTGCATTAGTGGCAAAGGTGAGAAGACATGTACCCCAGTCGGCATAATTGTTTTATTTTCTGCTCTCACTCCTTGTGTATTATTTGGCTTGGATGGTCAAGATTATAGCAAACTGGTGTCAGTGATTGACAATGATGTGTATGTGTGTCCTTACAGAGCTACCAGAGACAGCCATTAAAGGGCTATGCAAGCTCTTCTGTCTCACTCCACACAGATACAGGTAGGTGCCCTCAATTAGCCTACTGCTCTTAAGGATTCCCCAGTTAGTAATTTGTTAAATCAAATCAAAGTTTATTTGCTACGTGCCCTGAATACAACATGTGAAAGGCTTACTTACAGGCCCTAACCAATAGTGCAAAAAAGGTATTCGGTGAACAATAGGTAGGTAAAGAAATAAAACAACAGTAAAAAGACAGGCTATATACAGTAGCGAGGCTATGAAAGTAGCGAGGCTACATACAGACACCGGTTAGTCAGGCTGATTGAGGTAGTATGTACAGTACATGTAGATATGGTTAAAGTGACTATGCATATATGATGAACACAATGCAAATAGTCCGGGTAGCCATTTGATTACTTGTTCATGAGTCTTATGGCTTGGGGGTAAAAACTGTTGAGAAGCCTTTTTGTTCTAGACTTGGCACTCCGGTACCGCTTGCCATGCGGTAGTAGAGAGAACAGTCTATGGCTGGGGTGTTTGACAATTTTTAGGGCCTTCCTCTGACACCGCCTGGTGTAGAGGTCCTGGATGGCAGGCAGCTTAGCCCCAGTGATGTACTGGGCTGTACGCACTACCCTCTGTAGTACCTTGCGGTCAGAGGCCGAGCAATTGCCGTACCAGGCAGTGATGCAACCAGTCAGGATGCTCTCGATGTTGCAGCTGTATAACCTTTTGAGGATCTCAGGACCCATGCCAAATCTTTTTAGTTTCCTGAGGGGGAATAGGCTTTGTCGTGCCCTCTTCACGACTGTCTTGGTGTGTTTGGACCATTCTAGTTTGTTGTTGATGTGGACACCAAGGAACTTGAAGCTCTCAACCTGCTCCACTACAGCCCCGTCGATGAGAATGGGGGCGTGCTCGGTCCTCCTTTTCCTGTAGTCGACAATAATCTCCTTAGTTTAGTACTTAGTAGTGTGTTGTGTTAAAATGAAAACGTTGGCTACTCTGTAGGGATGCTGCATCTCGACGAGCCCTCCTCTCAGTCATTGGCCAATTGGCCGAGTCTCAACCTGAAATCCTAGCAACCAGCCTCCTCCACTGCCTCCTCAACAGTGGTGTTATCAGCAAGAATGGAGTACCCAGGTAGGACATGGGGAAAGGTAGAGGGCCATGGCCAAATGCCTTGTATCAATTTGTATATACATTTACAGTATGTTATGTGCAATATTGTACTAATTCAACCACATATTGAATACCTTGTTTTGGTTCCCTGTCCATCTGTTATATGTTGTGGTGTTGTCAGTAAGAGTACAGGCTCGGCTGCCTTCACCGGGCTGGCCTGGACCTGCCTGCTGGTTCGCTCTGTGTTTTCGGCTCCAGGGAAAAGAGAGGGCCCCATCTGGAAGAAACTGGTAAGTGAACGAGGACAATGCTTATAGAAGCCGTGCCTTTCTCTATACTGTGAAACAATTTTAGCATGTCAGTTATCAGTATGCTTTCTAGTTCCACACCATTTGTGGGAGATGTTTGATTTGGGCTTTTCTGCGTTCATTCATCCATGATTCACTATCTTTCCTCTGACAGGTGGAGGTCCAGAGTTTGCTGCTGGCTGAGGTGGTGGGTGGGGCTCAAGCGCCAGCACTGAAGTCAACCCTGAAGAACCTGAGCAACATGTGGAAAAAGGTAAGGAAGGTGTGGAGTTCTCGTTCAAGGAATGACCCCACAGTTATAAGAAATATTTGGGCAAAGTCACCATGGTCCAGTGTATAATCACTATATTGGATCTGCTGTGATTTAGAATGCTTGTCTCTGTTGTTTTTACCAGAACCCTGGCCTGGCTGATCAGTATATAAGCACCATTTTGAGACTGGAACAGAACCCCAGCTCACTGGCTCTGCTTGGGGTGTGTCTGGACTTCTGCACAACTCACAAAGACATGGCCACTGTAGAGAAACACAAGGCGAGTCTGATATTAGTTGAATTCGGTATGTTTAATATTTTTTGCAGATTGAGTAAGCACATATGCTCACATTTGAAATCTCTAACCACGCCTGTATTCTGTTTTCAGAGTGCCATATTGGACCTGTATATGAAGGCAGTCCTCATGAGCAAGACTAGACCACACCAACACATACTAGTGAGTGAAGCTGGACTGCCGCTTCTCAGGGAGATCAAAAGATTGGTGTTCACAACCTAAAGACCACCCATCGCCACAATTGATGTGTATTGTGAAATATCTTTTGGGTGTTGGTGCTGAAAATTCTTCTCTGTAATCTGTTTTGTGTTCCTCTGCAGGACAAGAGTGGTTCGCTGCTGCGGCATGTTTCCCACTCTGAGTTCAAGGAGCTGCTGCTGCCTGCCCTGCAGAAGGCTATGCTCCGCAGCCCAGAGAATGCCATGCAGAGTGAGTACAGTAGCTAATATCATAACCAATACCACAACATACTTTTGTGTATATTCTATACTATGTATTGTAGTTTTGTCCTTTTCAAGATATATTTTCCCCTCTCCTTCAGCCGTCTCCTGTCTACTGGCTTCAGTGACACTTGACCTCAGTCAGTATGCCATGGATATTGGAAAAGGCATTGCAAGTAAGTCATGCCTTTTATATCTAGAAATGTAGCTATTTGAGGATTGTGTGTGTGTGTGTGTAACCATGCTGTGCTATGCGTTTCAGGCCAGCTGAAGGCCAATAACCCCCAGCTGATGGAGCAGGCAGTGCAGGCCATGCAGAACCTGGCCAAGCAGTGTAGTGACCCAAGTGCTGTACAGGACGTCGTCACACACCTCTTCAGCATCCTGGGAGGCAAGGACAGCTCACGTACTTTCACCTAAGAAACATTTGAGCACATATGGCAGCACCTAGTGTAAAGTATCTTTTTGCACTAACAGAACTGTGTGTTTTTCAGGGTCAGAGGGGAAGCTCACAGCGTTCGGCCAGAAGATGAGTGTGCTGTCAGGTAACGTCCCAAGTGTCCTGTCTTTCATAACCCGCACTTAGTATGTTCGCCTTGCAGACAGATGGATGTTGTCTTTTAACCCCTGTTTTGATTGCTTTTGACTTGTTCTGCCCAGGTATCGGCAGCTGCAGCCGTCATGCTGTGTCGGGCACCTCCAGCCAAACGCTCAGCTCTGCAGTCGCTGTGCTGTTTATCCCTTATCTGCAACAAGAAGGTAAGAACTATGTCTCATTCCTTCCTCCTTCTCATTCCCTTCGTCCGTGAAGAGAGAGGTGCTCATGTGTTTCTCTCTGTCAGTCCATGAGGGGACCCTGGTGCACGCGGTGGCTGTTCTGTCTCAGTGGAGTGGGCGGCTCACAGTGGAGGTCCCCAAGGCTCTGCTGGAATGGTTCAAGAAGGCCTTCACCCTCAAGACCTCCACCTCTCCTGTCCGCCACGCATACCTACAGGCCATGCTGGGGGCTTTCAAAGGTCAGTTAGTTACAGGCGCTAGGCAACTTTGTTATTTGTGTGTGTGTGCATTGATCCAGTTCTACAGCATGCAAAAGGCACAGTGTCATAGTCCTGACCCCTCTCTCCTCCCCAGGTGACACTCTGGGACAGGCATCTGACCTCGTGCCCCTCCTCATCCAGACAGTGGAGAAGGCTGCAGCCCAGAACTCCCAGCATGCTCTGCTGTCAGAGGGTGTGGCTGCTGCCGTTCTCCTGAGTCGACTGTCTCTGCTGGAGACTCAGACAGGTGAGTGAATCTACATGGATTCACTCATGGAGTGTCATAGGATCATAGGATCATCATGACACTCCATGAGATTAATGAAGGCCTAGATCTTTGAGTCTGTTGAATGAGGTTGCCTGTAGGGGACAGCATCCTTGTTCATCAGTTTGGAGACTGACATAAAATTGTGTGTTTTTTGTTTTTGCTGCAGAGGCCAAGTTGGCTGGCTTCTGGACCCTGATCCTGGATGAGAAGAAACCCTTATTCACCACAGAGAAGTTCCTCTCTCAGGCCAGTGAGGAAGGTGAGGCATAAACAAACAATACACAAATATGCCAACGATCAGTCATCACACAAGTGTCAAGATATGGAATGACATTGAGTAGTTAACCTGGCTTCTTTCACCCCAGCTCTGTGCACAGTGATACAGCTGTGTGAGAGACTTTTCCTGGACCACTCCCACAGACTCACCAATGGCAAATCACAGTAAGTGACTTTGGCGCTGGTCAAGCATAGCGGTTGTCCAAACATTGTTCCCATTCTCCTCTTAACTGTAACTCCATTCCTCCTCTTTCCTTAGGATGTACCACCGCGCCACTGTGGCGGTGCTGCTGTCTCGTAGTTGGCGTGTACGGAAGCGGGCACAGCAGATCGTGAAGAAGCTGCTCTCCCTGGGCGGCTCCGGCTTAGCCTATGGCCTTCTGGGAGAACTCAGAGTGGTCATCAACAAACACAAGGTAAGAATAGTTGACGATGGGATGCACTACACATTTTAATGGATTTGTAGTGTCAGGTCTCACTTCAGTGGTACTATAAACTAGTAATGACTGAATAATTCAATTGGGATGTTAGACTTGGATCTTATTTTCTTTCTATTTGTAGTGTATTATGTGTTTGTCATAAACCAGGTTTCCATCCAACCTTCTTATGTGAGTAAAGTACATGTCGGGTAAAAAAATGTCACGACAGGCCTGATGGAAACAACAAATTTATTGGTAAGCTTTCCAAATGTCTACAGAACAAAATACTCTAGACAGGGTGAGATCTTTTTGTGTCTGTAAAGTTAATTATGCGAGAAATGGTGTCGGAAACGCATTATTGTGCAAATATTGATATAATAACCATCATGTCGAATTAAACATGGAGTCACGTGATATGTTGTGGTCCTCCCACTACGGCTCTGGAAACCATGCAGTTTATTAGGCTGCAGATGAAATAATTTATGCTTTATGCTTTCCAATAAATATCGAAGATCTTATTCTGGTGACATGATTATCGACGCTTGGCTGCCGTTTGACAAATAAAAATAATAATAGGAGTGTAGGTATCTGTGAGCTGTTGTAGAGCTGACAAACCAACACCAGTGGGCACATTCACTATATAATGCAACATTTTTGTGACAAAACGATCAATAGAGTTGAACATTTGATGGAAACCCATTTACTTGTGTTTTTTTTATTTGGTATGTGCACTACATCGTCACTCACAGCTTTTTATCAGCAACGAGTCAATTTGATGGGAATCAAATTTTCCCACCATCTCTGGTGGGAAAATGCGCATATTGTTTTTATGCAGATTTTAGAATATTTGCATGAAAATCTGTGGGCAATTGGATGGAAACCTAGCTACTGACTAAATACTGCATCTTTATCTTTCCCCAGGTGTTGCCTCAGGAGGTGCTGCAGGCGGAGTCAGGGGAGTTGTCTGAGGTGGGCAAGGCCTACAGTCCCCCTCGCGTCCTGCTGGAAGCGCTGTGTGTGGTGTGCTCTGTAGCTGGCCAGTGGAGCGACCCGGCCGAGGCAGACAAGATGGCCATGGAGATCCTCATCGTCACCCACCATCCCTCCATAGGTCTGTTGGATTACACTATAGCATCTTTCACACTGCAGTTTGTATAAACCCACTTCTAGTACTGACGTATGTTCTCCTCTCCTCCAATGCAGTTGCAGCTCGACCCGGGCTGTGGCCTTACCTGCTGTCCAGCATGAACATCAAAGCCCATGAGTTCATCGACAAGAACCTGGATGACATTCTGCCACGGCTGCTGGAGGCCAACGCTGACAATCAGGTCAGAACATATTTCTCATAGTGACATCCTTATATCAGATGTACACATTGAAATACACATACATACTTACACTCACAGCCAAGGGTTGGTTCAGGCCCACTTTTGCTCTTGTGATTAGTTGAGACAAGCCTATGGTCCAACTTGACCTGTTCTCTTATTGGCTGACTGATGGTTGGTCCTCTTGTTTCTCCAGGCTGTAAGGAATGCAGTTGGTGCCCTGTCCGGTCTCTCTCCTATCAAGCTGCTGCCGCGGGTGATGGAGCATGTGAAACAGTGGCTGTCCAATCCGGCGCTGCGGCAGGTCACCAGAGAGGAGTACGCCATCATGCTCACCCCTGAGGGAGAGCTGTATGACAAGAGCATCATCCAGAGGTAGGACACACTGTATCACTACTGTAAGAGGTGTTCTGTGGGTTTACCATTGTAGACACTTATCATTGATCCAAAACACCTTGGCTGTGTTGATTTCTTTGTTGTTGCTTGTAAGGCTTGTTTCAACATTTTATTCTCTTCCTGTGCAGTGCCCAGCAGGAGAGCACTAAGAAGGGCAACATGAAGAGGGAGAACAAGGCCTACTCGTATAAGGAACAGATCATAGAACTGGAGCTGCAGGAGGTGAGACTGGGGGACTGTGATTGATGGGGACTAGACGCACTCCTACCTCATCTTATGGGTTACTAGATACAGGAGCATATTGGAACGGTTTGATCCTCCTCTGTTAACTTATCAGATCATTTTAGTAGGTTGAATTATGATGGAACCATTATTAATTGAAGAAAGTAGTTTTGAAATTCACTGACATTTTGATGTTGTGGTTTAGGAGATCAAGAAGAAGAAAGGAATCAAAGACGAGTTGCAGCTGACCAGCAAACAGAAGGAGATGATGCAAGCCCAGCTGGAGAAAGAGTCCTCCATCCGCAAGAGACTACAGGAGGTACGGCCAGATATTTTAACATGTACCCTGTTTCTCAAACTTTAGATTCTGGACATTGACATAATAATATTCCTGTTTGATTGATCATTGATTGTTTGATTGTGGTTGTCAGTTGGACATGGAGCTGCGGTGTGCGGTGGGTCTGCTGGAGGCAACGTTGATCCAGAAGCCTCCCCAGATCTCCTGGCAGCTCCCAGGGGTCCTCCAGGTCCTACTGCCTCTTCTCCACTCCCCCCTGGCCGCTCCACGCCTGCAGCAGGCCTTCCTCGACATAGGAGTCTGTCTCATTTCCAAGGAGCTGCACTACCTGGGTACATGGACTACTACACTAGGGAGAGCTATCTCTCACTTTCCCCCTCTGTGTTCTTGTTCACACACCTTCACAGATTTCACAGGACTAGATAGGAGAAAGCAACATGATGGAAATTCCACCTAGCCTACATGAAAACTGTAGAGTTGTTGCTTATACATATCTCCAGTTGTCTGATCTGTGGAGGGAAATAGTTTCTGTGAGGAGACTTCCTCTAACCTCCTGCGTGTTCTACTCCCGGTCTTCTCCACAGCTGTGCTGGTGGGCCAGGTGACGCTGCGCCTGATGAAACCTGAGTGTGATCTGGACGAGGCCTGGGGACAGGAGGATCTACATACAGCCACCCAGCGCACTGTCGGCCTGCTGCACATGCACACTGTCCCACACAGAGAGGGCAAGGGTGGTGGTGAGGACACACACGCAGAGAGAGGGCGAGACAATAGTGACAAAAAACACACATCAAGGACATAGTGCAAGTATATTACCTGCAGGTGGCCTAATGCGCTCATCCTGTTGTTTCAGACATGGCTCCACTGTCTGCCCCAGCCTTCTCCTTCTGTTTCCCCCTACTCAACACCGTGCTCAGGGACTCCTCAGGCAGCACCGAGGAGACGGAGAGCATGCAGGTCCGCGCCCTGCAGGTCATCAATGTGCACGCTCAACTCCGTGCCGAGGTTGACACCACAGACATACTCATCGATGAGGTAAGAGTTGATCAAGTTGGGCCTCCCGAGTGGCACAGCGGTCTAAAGCACTACATCGCAGTGCTAGAGGCGTCACTACAGACCCGGGTTCTATCCTGGGCTGTATCGCAACCGGCCGTGATCGGGAATCCCATAGTGCGGCGCAGAATTGACTCAGCGTCGTCCGGGTTAGAGGAGGGTTTGGCCGGAGGGGCTTTACTTGGCTCATCGTGCCCTAGCGACTCCTTGTGGCGGGCTGCAGGTTGACCTCGGTCGTCAGTTGAACAGTGTTTCCTCCGACACATTGATGCGACTGACTTCTGGGTTAAGTTGGCGGATGTTTCGGAGGACGCATGACTCGACCTTCGTAATTGGGGAGGAAAAAGAGCTAAAATACAAACACCAAAATAAAAGTTGGAGATTAGCAGTGTGTTGTCACCTCCCTTGGTCTGAGGCGTTCTCCTATCAATATATATACTTGTCCTCTCTTCCTAAACTCTCCACTCTGTCATAGACAAAGGGCTTACGTTTGTATGATATGTTTCTTGTGTCTTTCTCTCAGAATGGACCTGAGCTGCTACCTCGTTTCGGTATGCTGCTGCTCCTGACCAGAGTCATCTCCACTGCAGCACCCAGACTGCAGGTACACCATGCTTCTATTAGCCTGACAACGACGCACTAAATTCTTCCGCTGCTCGATCCAATGCCGCTACAAACTTAAGTCTGAGACTTCTATCATAGAAGTCGTTTGTGGCGGCGAGAGGGGCGTTGTACAAAACAGTCATCAGTGATTGGATCGTCTCTAACTAATCAGAGTATCAAAGCCAATGACACATTTTCAAACTGCTGCTCTGGTCCAACCCATCGGTTTATGGACCAATCAGACAGCCCCGAATGTGTTTGCATTTGGTAAAGGGTCGAGGAGGTACACAGATCCAGAATCATTGCGGAGAAGAAACTAACGTTCGGAAGGAGTCTGGGTAGCCAGGCAATGCTTCTGCCACATTTACAGACAAATACTACTCAGTAGAGCTGTCACGTACGTTTATACTGTGTGTGTGTAGATCTCTAATTGTGTGTGTGTTTCAGGTGCTGGCGTCCCAGTGTCTGACGGCGGTGTGTGCCAGTGGAGGAGGAGAGAAGGGCTGTGCTCTGGCTGAGCAGGATGAGATCGACGTCCTACTGGAGGCTCTGCTCTCCCCCTGCTTCTCTGTCAGAGACGCTGCCCTCAGGGTAAGGAAATAGGAAACCTCTTCTACCCCAAAGACATAAGACTGCTGAACAGTTCATTAAACGGCCACCCGGACTGTCTGCTTTTCATACCCTACCTACATGTACATATTACCTCAATGAATCACCCCAACTACCTCATACACCAGCACACTGACTCATTACCGCTTGTATATAGCCTCATTATTGTTATTTTGTTTTGCTGTATTCGGCACGTGACAAATGCGATTTGATTAGTGTGTGTGTATGTACTGTGCGTAATTACTGTGCGTGGTTCTTTGGATTTGTGTTAATGTCCCACCCCTTTTTTTCTCTGTCCAGGGCCTGACGGAGATGGAGATGGCTCTGCCTACAGAAAGTACAGATGCCAGTGGTCTGAGTGTTCTCCGCAGGCTGTGGGTGTCCAGGTTTGATGTGGAGGAGGAGGGAAGGACTCTGGCTGAGAAGTGAGTAGCTAATGTTGCCCCATCTATGTAATACTTTTCATATAATACTAATACTTTGCATAAAGGATATAGCTCCCCTCTTCAGAATGACTTTGCTTTTGTGAAGTAGCGTGTCTCCCATCTCATGTTGCGTAGCTGCTGTGACTGACCATACCACTCTGCTCCCCTTCTTCTCTCCCCCAGGCTGTGGCAGGCTCTGTGTCTGGAGCTGGTCCCTGAGCTGTGCTCTCTGCTCATCGGGGATGTGACCCACCACGAGGAGGCTGTGCGTATTGCAGGGGCCGAGGCGCTGTCCAGAGCCATCAGCGAGTACCGCGACCAGTCCCCCATAGTCCTGGGCCAGCTCAATGAGCTCTACCACCAGAAACTCTACGTGAGTCTCCCTCCACCGTGTTCCTCTTATCACAGCTCAGGAGTAGCCACTAGTCGCTGGGTATCAGGAGTGGTGTAATATTGTAGGCTAGAACCAGGGCCAATGTGAAACTGTTGTGTTTTTACAGAGACCTCCTCCTGTCCTGGATGCTTTAGGACGAGTCATCTCTGAACAACCACCTGACCAGTGGGAAGCCAGGTTAGAGGACGCTCTGCCACTCGACAATGTCAATACAACTCTTATTCTACTCTCTAGATCCTGCTGATTTGCTGTGTTTAAATGGGACCACCTTGTGCATGGTGTCTAAGGGTGTGTTGGTGTCTGCAGGTGTGGCATCGCCCTGGCTCTGAACAAGCTGTGTCAGTACCTGGATGAGCCCCAGGTCACTCCTCTCTTCCTGTTCTTTGTTCCTGACGCCCTGAATGACCGTCACCCTGAGGTGCGGCGCTGCATGTTGGACGCTGCCCTCTCCTCCCTCAACACACACGGAAAGGTACCAACATGGTTTATTTGATTTATTCTATACAACCACGCCCATCTCCTGGCACCCAATGCAATTGCTCTTCTCTCAATGGACTCTTACTAACGCAATACAGTATATCCATTTTTGTGGCTCCTTTCTGAGCAGTGTGTTGCCTGTTGTGTTCCAGGATAATGTGAGCTCCCTGCTCCCGGTGTTCGAGGAGTTCCTGAAGGACGCCCCCCAGGACGCCAGCTACGACTCAGTCCGCCAGAGTGTGGTCATCTTAATGGGCTCTCTGGCCAAACATCTGGACAAGAGTGACCCCAAGGTCAAACCCATCGTGGCTAAGCTCATCACTGCCCTTTCCACACCCTCACAGCAGGTACTAGAACAATCCCTTGAAAAGGACAGAAAGGCCCGCACACTGAACATGGTCCCAATTACCACCTTTATTGACAAGGTTTCGATCCAACAAGGATCAATGAAGGTGGCAGTTGGAAGCATATTACAGTAGCAGGCCTATCTGTTCTTTTCAAGTATCCTTCATTAGTCCAGCAACTCCGTTTTTTAAGGATGTGCATATGACCACCAACGTTTCTCTGGTAAAGTCCCTCCCATTATTCTTTTATATGTTTCATCTTGATTTCTATAACCTACAGTGGGGAGAACAAGTATTTGATACACTGCCGATTTTGCAGGTTTTCCTACTTACAAAGCATGTAGAGGTCTGTAATTTTTATCATAGGTACACTTCAACTATGAGAGACGGAATCTAAAACGAAAATCCAGAAAATCACATTGTATGATTTTTAAGTAATTAATTTGCATTTTATTGCATGACATAAGTATTTGATACATCAGAAAAGCAGAACTTAATATTTGGTACAGAAACCTTTGTTTGCAATTACAGAGATCATACGTTTCCTGTAGTTCTTGACTAGGTTTGCACACACTGCAGCAGGGATTTTGGCCCACTCCTCCCTACAGATCTTCTCCAGATCCTTCAGGTTTCGGGGCTGTCGCTGGGCAATACGGACTTTCAGCTCCCTCCAAAGATTTTCTATTGGGTTCAGGTCTGGAGACTGGCTAGGCCACTCCAGGACCTTGAGATGCTTCTTACGGAGCCACTCCTTAGTTGCCATGGCTGTGTGCTTCGTGTCGTTGTCATGCTGGAAGACCCAGCCACGACCCATCTTGAATGCTCTTACTGAGGGAAGGAGGTTGTTGGCCAAGATCTCGCGATACATGGCCCCATCCATCCTCCCCTCAATACGGTGCAGTCGTCCTGTCCCCTTTGCAGAAAAGCATCCCCAAAGAATGATGTTTCCACCTCCATGCTTCACGGTTGGGATGGTGTTCTTGGGGTTGTACTCATACTTCTTCTTCCTCCAAACACGGCGAGTGGAGTTAGACCAAAAAGCTCTATTTTTGTCTCATCAGACCACATGACCTTCTCCCATTCCTCCTCTGGATCATCCAGATGGTCATTGGCAAACTTCAGACAGGCCTGGACATGCACTGGCTTAAGCAGGGGGACCTTGCGTGCGCTGCAGGATTTTAATCCATGACGGCGTAGTGTGTTACTAATGGTTTTCTTTGAGACTGTGGTCCCAGCTCTCTTCAGGTCATTGACCAGGTCCTGCCGTGTAGTTCTGGGCTGATCCCTCACATTCCTCATGATCATTGATGCCCCACGAGGTGAAATCTTGCATGGAGCCCCAGACCGAGGGTGATTGACCGTCATCTTGAACTTCTTCCATTTTCTAATAATTGCGCCAACAGTTGTTTCCTTCTCACCAAGCTGCTTGCCTATTGTCCTGTAGCCCATCCCAGCCTTGTGCAGGTCTACAATTTTATCCCTGATGTCCTTACACAGCTCTCTGGTCTTGGCCATTGTGGAGAGGTTGGAATCTGTTTGATTGTGTGTGGACAGGTGTCTTTTATACAGGTAACGAGTTCAAACAGGTGCAGTTAATACAGGTAATGAGTGGAGAACAGGAGGGCTTCTTAAAGAAAAACTAACAGGTCTGTGAGAGCCGGAATTCTTACTGGTTGGTAGGTGATCAAATACTTATGTCATGCAATAAAATGCAAATTAATTATTTAAAAATCATACAATGTGATTTTCTGGATTTTTGTTTTAGATTCCGTCTCTCACAGTTGAAGTGTACCTATGATAAAAATTACAGACCTCTACATGCTTTGTAAGTAGGAAAACCTGCAAAATCGGCAGTGTATCAAATACTTGTTCTCCCCACTGTATATGCATTGACCTTTACAATGAAATGCCTTTACATTGTCACATTGGCCTCAGCTGAGCAACACTAAGCCTGCTTGTAGTAACTGTTGCCTTGTCCGTCTCTCCTCCCTCCCTCAGGTCCAGGAGTCTGTGGCTAGCTGCCTGCCCCCTCTGGTCCCTGCCATCAGGGAGGATGCTGGGGGAATGGTGCGGAAGCTGCTGCAGCTGCTGCTGGAGAGTGACAAGTACGCTGAGAGAAAGGGTGCGGCTTATGGCCTGGCAGGCCTGGTCAAAGGCCTGGGCATCCTGGCCCTCAAACAGCAGGACATCATGAGCACCCTGACCGACGCCATCCAGGACAAGAAGAACTTCAGACGCAGAGAGGGTCGGTGACTCCTCGCCAGTTGCTTAACCTTTGCTGGGCTCCATGGTTTAATTGGTTCTACCGCTATCTGTGACTGATTTTTTTATACAGTTCTCGCTCCCTCTCTTTTCCAGGTGCTCTGTTTGCCTTTGAGATGCTGTGCAACATGCTGGGGAAGCTGTTTGAGCCCTACGTGGTCCACGTGCTGCCTCACCTCCTGCTCTGCTTCGGGGACGGGAACCAGTATGTCAGAGAGGTAGGATGACCATTACCAGCTTCTCATTTCAATCCCACCGCCCTCTGCCTTGCCTCCTCTCTCACACCAAACACTCAATTCCCACCTAATAATTCTCACATTCACTCACGTTTTGTTGTGCATTACGCGCTGCCTAACCTCCCTGCCCTTTCCCAGGCGGCAGATGACTGTGCCAAGGCGGTGATGAGGAACCTGAGTGCCCATGGGGTGAAGCTGGTTCTGCCCTCCCTGCTGGTGGCTCTTGAGGAGGAATCCTGGAGGACCAAAGCAGGTGAGGGTCAAGCATCATGGGCCTTTTTAGAGAGCTCTGAGGACACAACCATTCAAAATCAATCACCTGTTAGACTTATTTCAGCTGGTTAGTCCTGATACCGCCATACCTCTTATCCTGTCCTTCCTTCCTCTGCACCCCACTACTGCTTCTGTTGCTCTCTCTCTCTTCTCCTCCCTCCAGGTTCTGTGGAGCTCCTGGGGGCCATGGCATACTGTGCCCCTAAGCAGCTGTCCTCCTGCCTGCCCAGCATTGTGCCCAAGCTGACCGAGGTGCTGACTGACTCCCATGTCAAAGTGCAGAATGCCGGCCAGCAGGCCCTACGACAGATTGGCTCTGTCATCCGCAACCCTGAGATCCTGGGTAAGAGAGCTGTGTTAAACTCTGAGATTTAGTTAGACAAATGAAAAACTTCAGTTCAGAGCGGTATGAATAGGATATTATTTCAGATTTGTACTTCAGGATAGTTACTAACAGATATTCTGTCCCCCTCAGCCATAACCCCCATCCTGCTGGATGCCCTCACTGACCCCTCCCGTAAGACCCAGAACTGCCTGCAGACGCTGCTGGACACCAAGTTTGTCCACTTCATCGACGCCCCCTCCCTGGCCCTCATCATGCCCATCGTCCAGAGGGCCTTCCAGGACCGCTCCACCGACACTCGCAAGATGGCCGCTCAGATCATCGGCAACATGTACTCCCTCACCGACCAGAAGGTACGTAGCAGCCCTGGGATATTGAGTTGCATTGTACTATAATTGATCTTCTAAAATGCTCTACTGTTTTATGTGTGTGTTTCTATTGGTTGACACAATGTGTTGTATTTGTGTTGCAGGACCTGTCCCCATACTTGCCCAGTGTCATTCCTGGACTCAAAGCCTCTCTGCTGGACCCTGTGCCTGAGGTATGTGCTTATACCGAAGAGCTCACCAACAAACAAGTGAATGTGATTTGGTTACCTGATAACTCTCGCTCTTTCTCCACTCCTCTACCAGGTGCGTACCGTGTCTGCCAAGGCCCTGGGTGCCATGGTGAAGGGCATGGGTGAGTCGTGCTTTGATGACCTGCTTCCCTGGCTCATGGAGACCCTAGCATCTGAGCAGAGCTCTGTGGACCGCTCTGGAGCTGCCCAAGGTCTGGCTGAGGTGATGGCTGGGCTGGGAGTGGAGAAGCTGGACAAGCTGATGCCAGACGTGGTGCAGACGGCCAGCAAGGTGGACATCGCCTCCCACGTCCGCGACGGTTACATCATGATGTTCATCTACCTGCCACTCACCTTCGGGGACAGGTTCACACCCTACGTTGGCCCCATCATCCCCTGCATCCTCAAGGTATGGAGCACTCTCCATTCACCACCATCCCTCCAATCCCTCTCTGGTTGTGAATACCTCTCACCAGTCTCCCCCTCTCTTCTGTTTTCAGGCTCTTGCTGATGAGAATGAATATGTGAGAGACACGGCCCTGCGTGCCGGCCAGCGCATCATCAGCATGTACGCTGAGACGGCCATCGCCCTGCTGCTGCCTGAACTGGAACAGGGCCTGTTTGACGACCTCTGGAGGATTAGGTCAGACATCTACTCAAACATAATTTATGTGATATTATAAGGCGTCCAGTGGGTGAAAACGTGCTTTGGTGATGACATTTCGCTTCTTTGTGTTATACATTGCGTTTTACCAAGACAAATAGGATTTTTCATGTTCTGAATCTTTCAGTGGTGTCTTTCTGTAACGTATCGACAATAAGCACCAAGCTCCGTTGACAGTGGTGCAGGTTTCTCGGCTAAACTTTAGGATTTTATATTTTGTGGTCGTCGTCTTCCAAGTTGTTTCCGCAGATGCAAATGAAAAATTAGCATGACACCAGCTGAATTAAATGTAAAAGGCTTAAATATGCTGAGTCTTCCATTGACATTTCAGAGATACGCTTGTTTTTGTGAGACGTCTGTGAAAAAGAACAAACTTTGCATTAATATGAACAGCGTATACTAAAATATGAAAATACTATTTCTCAAATCCGTCTGTTGGTTTATGTCCTCCGGATTTGAGAAGAAGGATGACAAGTTCAATGGTAAGCCTGTCCGGGAGCTTTAATTCTCGCACAGCATCCAGCCTATCTGACGCCATGCTATTTTCCTGATTTATGACCCAACAAAAATATCTGGCTTCCATTGATTTAGTCGCCCAAATATTGGGTCAAAACTCCAATATATTTTGAACAGGTTATGATAGAGACATGAGGTTTGGACCAATGGTTTTCTTAGAGGATTATCTACACTTTTGGTCAAAATGTGAATTTTTTTATTGGATATTATATGCAACATAATATAGTATACTAAATACTTAGTGAAATGTAAGTCTTAACTGAGCCTCCATGTTGTTTCTGGACCACAGATTCAGCTCTGTGCAGCTGCTGGGAGACCTACTGTTCCACATTTCAGGAGTCACAGGCAAGATGACCACTGAGACCGCTTCAGAGGACGATAACTTTGGCACAGCGCAGTCCAACAAGGTATTCTGACATGATTTTCCTGTATAGATTGTTGGTTCTACAATGGTTGATATGAGAAGTAAATAATATTGAATGTATGTAGTGTTGGTGCTGAGCCCTCTTTCTCCTCTCCCCCAGGCTATCATCGGAGCGCTGGGTGGAGAGCGGCGTAACCGGGTCCTGTCTGGCCTCTATATGGGCCGTTCAGACACCCAGCTGGTGGTGCGACAGGCTTCCCTACACGTGTGGAAGATTGTGGTGTCCAACACGCCCCGCACCCTCCGGGAGATCCTGCCCACCCTCTTCACTCTGTTGCTGGGCTTCCTGGCTTCCGACTGCCCCGACAAGAGAACGGTAACTCTACTGCTAGGATGTATGGAGCTGTTTCCTTATTGCTCTCACAACTATTGAATGAGAGAGAATGGCACTGCAATGGATAGCAGCCATTTTACGGGCTTCTGACCAATCCTGCTATTTTCTATGTTTTTTTATTTTTGGTGCTGGAAGTACATGTGCCACACTCAATACGTAGAGGTCCGATGACGCGGTTACTAGGCTACAGGGCTGTTTCTCTAGCACAGACTGGAATATGTTCTGGGATTCATCCAATAACATTGAGGAGTTTACCACAGGGCTGTCCCCGACCCCCAAAACATCTTGGTGGACCGAAAGTCGCCTGTTCTTTCAACCAATTGTTCGACATTTTAAAACGTGTATTTTTCCATATATAAACACACCCTCTGTGTTTTAATAAAATCAACTATATATGCATTGAGCTTGTCTGATGCTTTAAGCGCATTGTTTGATGAAATAAGACTCAAATTACTTACGAGGGAGCCAGAGATCATGATAACCAGAAGAAGAAAAAACGTAACCTGTCCCGACCATCCTCCTCCCACTCCTACTGGCTTTTGCAGATTCTGCCATTACTTTCTGGAAGTTGCCGGTAATAGACTACATGAGTCGGCGGCAAGCTTTCTCATTTGGAATGCCAATTTATCTTACCATTTCTACCGATGGGGCTCCCGAGTGGCGCAGCTTTCTAAGACACTGCATCTCAGTGCAAGAGGCGTCACTACAGTTCCTGGTTCGAATCCAGGCTGTATCACATCCGGCCGTGATTGCGAGTCCCATAGGGCGGCGCACAATTGGCCCAGCGTCGTTCGGGTTTGGCTGAGGTAGGCCGTTATTATAAATAAGAATTTGTTCTTAACTGACTTGCCTAGTTAAATTAAAATAACTCTGCGTGCCAGTTATGGTTTACATATGCATTTTTTTCGTTGAACAGTTTTCTTTCTCTAATAACGTCTTTGTATCTCAAAATCATTGTCATGTGGTTAATCTAAATTTAATCTAAAGGGAAATTATATAAACCTAAAAAGTAACTTCTATTGCCAACTATGTAAAAATAGCCTAATAAGCCAACAAATTAAAACATTGCAACCTGCAGGAAGAAAAATGATTTAAAAATGAATATCCTATAAATCACATTGGCTGCGCATGGCCTGTCTGCTACAAACTTGAAACATTGTATCAACAGGTCCGACCCGAAGCTCGCTGCACTAGCAAACTTGCAACATGGTGCCAGTGAGCTTGGTACAGACTAGAGGTCGCCCGATTATGATTTTTCAACACCGATAACGATTATTGGAGGACCAAAAAAAGCAGATACCGATTAATCGGCCGATTTTTTTACTTAATTATTTTTATTTTTTTTGTAATAATGACAATTACAACAATACTGAATGAACACTTATTTTAACTTAATATAATACATCAATAAAATCTATTTATCCTCAAATAAATAATGAAACATGTTCAATTTGGTTTAAATACTGCAAAAACAAAGTGTTGGAGAAGAAAGTAAAAGTGCAATATGTGCTATGTAAGAAAGCTAACGTTTCAGTTCCTTGCTCAGAACATGAGAGCATATGAAAGCTGGTGGTTCCTTTTAACATGAGTCTTCAATATCCCCAAGTAAGACGTTTTAGGTTGTTGTTATTATAGGAATTATAGGACTATTTCTCTCTCTACGATTTATATTTCATATACCTTTGACTATTGGATGTTCTTATAGGCACTTTAGTATTGCCAGTGTAACAGTATAGCTTCCATCCCTCTCCTCGCCGCTACCTGGGCTCGAACCAGGAACACATCGACAACAGCCACCCTCGAAGCAGCGTTACCCATGCAGAGCAAGAGGAACAACTACTCCAAGTCTCAGAGCAAGTGACGTTTGAAACGCTATTAGCGCGCACCCCGCTAACTAGCTAGGCATTTCACATCGGTTACACCAGCCTAATCTCGGGAGTTGATAGGCTTGAATTCATAAACAGCAGAGCTGCTGGCAAAACGCACAAACGTGCTGTTTGAATGAATGCTTACGAGCCTGCTGGTGCCCACCATCACTCAGTCAGACTGCTCTATCAAATCATAGACTTAATTATAACATAAGACACAGAAATACGAGCCTTAGGTCATTAATATGGTCGAATGCCGGAAACTATCATCTTGAAAACAAAACATTTATTCTTTCAGTGAAATACGGAACCGTTCCGTATTTTATCTAACGGGTGGCATCCATAAGTCTAAATATTCCTGTTATATTGCACAACCTTCAATGTTATGTCATAATTACGTAAAATTCTTGCAAATTAGTTCGCAATGAGCCATGCGGCCCAAACTATTGCATATACACTGACTCTGCGTGCAATGAGCGCAAGAGAAGTGACACAATTTCACCTGGTTAATATTGCTTGCTAACCTGGATTTCTTTTAGCTAAATATGCAGGTTTAAAAATATATACTTCTGTCTATTGATTTTAAGAAAGGCATTGATGTTTATGGTTAGGTACACGTTGGAGCAACGACAGTCCTTTTTCGCGAATGCGCACTGCATCGATTATATGCAACGCAGGACACGCTAGATAAACTAGTAATATCATCAACCATGTGTAGTTATAACTAGTGATTATGATTGATTGATTGGTTGTTTTTTTATAAGATAAGTTTAATGCTAGCTAGCAACTTACCTTGGCTTCTTACTGCATTCGCGTAACAGGCGGGCTCCTCGTGAGGCAGGTGGTTAGAGCGTTGGACTAGTTAACCGTAAGGTTGCAAGATTGAATCCCTGAGCTGACAAGGTGAAAATCTGTCTTTCTGCCCCTGAACAAGGCAGTTAACCCATCGTTCCTAGGCCGTCATTGAAAATAAGAATGTGTTCTTAACTGACTTGCCTACCGTAGTTAAATAAAGGTGTAAAAAAAAAAAAATTTGGCGTCCCAAGATTACCGATTTCCGATTGTTATGAAAACTTGAAATCGTCCCTAATTAATCTGCCATTCCGATTAATCGGTCGACCTCTAGTACAGACACAGCTGTAGGCCATTGCGCAAGGGATAACAAGTAATCAGGTAGACCTATTTTTATGACGTTTCCGCTGGATCAGAGTATGATTGTATTTTTGTACTTTTACCCACTTTTCTCCCCAATTTCGTGATATCCAATTGGTAGTGTCTTGTCCCATTGCTGCAACTCCCGTACGGACTCAGGAGAGGCGAAGGTCGAGAGCCATGCATCCTCCGAAACACATGACCATACCAAGCCGCACTGCTTAACCCGGAAGCCAGCTGCACCAATGTGTCAGAGGAAACGCCGTACAACTGGCAACCGAAATCAGCTTACAGGCCCGGCCCGCCACAAGGAGTTGCTAGAGCGCGATGGGACAAGAGCATCCCGGCCGGCCAAACCTCTAACCCGACGACGCTGGGCCAATTGTGTGCCGCCTCATGGGTCTCCCGGTCATGGCGGGCTGTGACACAGCCTGGGATCGAACCCGGGTCTGTAGTGACGTCTCAAGGCGATGCAGTGCCTTTGGCCACTGCGCCACTCGGAAGGCTCAGAGCATGACATTTGTCTCTTAAACACTGAGTTGTTATCGAAAGGGACAGAGGTGAAAATAATTTTCAATACATTGAACTATTGTCATGGATGTAAAAACGGGACTGTTTGCTTGCTGTTTGAGAAGCTCCACTGCTCCTTAGTGGTGCTGCGTGAAGCCAATCAGAAAACCTATCAGATCCCCAAATAGGCACATTTTATATGCCTATATTTGTGCGCAGGCCAGGAATCCTATAGGCCTACTTCTATGCGTAATCACATGCGCGTCCTTACTCAACATTGACAGGAGCACTCCAAACAAAACATTGACTAAATTGTCAACTCGTAAATGGAATGAAATAAACCAAAACTTGTTTCTCACAAGTGTAGCCTAGGTTGAGCACTCTGCAAACAACGTGTCCACTCTGACAATGAGAACGGTAAGACTAATAATAATATATTGAATGCATTAACAGATATTACCGTAACCAAACAAACATTGTAGATTTGAAATGATAGCATTTAAGGGTAAATGTACTACTGGTGATGTATGTAATGGGGAATTGATATACACTAACAATCAAACCCAAACAATTCACACAATGAAGTTATGAAACAATGCATGTGCACAAATTGGTGGGAGAGAGCGTGTTCTGGAGAGACGTGCATTGTGCTGCCACACTCCCCTTCTTGGACTGTGCCATCCCCACAGCCTCCGCAGTGGATTAGTTCACTGAGATGTGCACGAATAAGACAGGTGTCTTATGTGCCACAAAAAAAATATATATTTTGCTACTGTTCGACTAAAGAATATCTGGGTTGAACAACATTCCATCGACCAAACAATCGACCGGTCAACTAATTAGGGTCTGCCCTACTCGCAAGGCTGCCGACCCAGACTCCATCATCAAGTTTGTTTACAACACAACAGTAGTAGGCCGGATGACCAACAACAACGGGATCAGCCTACAGGGATGAGGTAGGCACTGTGACGGCATGGTGCCAGGTAAACAACCTCTCTCTCTCAACGTTAGCAAACAAACATGCTGATTATGGACTTCAAGAGTAACGAGGCTGGACACACCCCCATCCTCATCAACCGGGCCGCTGTGGAGACGGTCAATAACGTCAAATTCCTCAGCGTACACATCTGAGAAGCTGAAATGGTCGAACCACACGGACATCGTGGCGAAGGCACAACAGCGACTCTTGAACCTCAGGATGCTGAAGAAATGTGGCCTGTCCCCGAGGGCTCTCGGTGTTCTACACGAGCACCATCGAGAGCATACTGTTGGGTTGCATCACAGCCTGGTACGGCAACTCCACCGCAGCGGACCACAAGGCGCATCAGAGGGTGATACGCTTAGCCGAAAACACCATTGTCAGACAGAAAGGCCAAGAAGATCATCAGGAACCCCAGCCACCCAAGCCATACCCTGTTCTCCCTGCTTCAATCACTCAGACGCGGGCAGTACAGGAGCATCATGGCAAAAACTGGAAGACTGGCCAATAGTTTCTACCCTCACCATCAGGCTGCTGAATAGCTACCACTAGTTAGCTACCTGCTCCCCCCTGCTACTCCCCCCTATGGACATTCCCCCCTACAC
This sequence comes from Salvelinus alpinus, assembly GCF_045679555.1. NCBI lineage: Eukaryota > Metazoa > Chordata > Actinopteri > Salmoniformes > Salmonidae > Salvelinus > Salvelinus alpinus. Next base: position 39,133,860 of record NC_092104.1, read on the forward strand.
ACCCTCAACGGTCACATACCTTACATGCTGCTCCCACTATGGACATTTCCCCCCCCACCACCCAACTGTCTGTTACTCTGCCACCACCCCAACAACATTCATCACTGTTGCAGTTGTTAATATGAATATTTATAGATTTAAAAAAAAACGTAAAAAAATTAAATACAAATTAACTTGGTCATGCTGCTCCCCCTATGGTTATTCCCTCCCACTCCTAAACAGTCTTTACTCTGCCTCCACCCCAATGGACAATTATTTATTATTCAATGCTACACTTATGTATATAGTGCTATTTATATTGTTGTTTTTTTATTACCATTTTCATTATTTTATTTAACGAAGTCCTGTATGTTGGAGCTCAGAGCCTAAGATTTTCACTGTACCCTGCAATCACACCTTCAATCCTGTACATGTGACTATTAAACACTGTGAATCTGAACAACACTGAACCATGCATGAGAACAACATGTTCTCTGGTCTGCTTGCATGTTTCAAGCAGACCACCATAGTCCCTGTGCCCAAGAATGCCAAGGTAACCTGTCTAAATTACTATCGCCCCCGTAGCACTCGCATCTGTAGCCATGAAATGGTTTGAAAGGCTGGTCATGGCTCCCATCAACACAGGACACACTCCAATTCACATACCGTCCCAACTGATTCACAGATGACGCAATCTCTATTGCACTCCACAATGCCCTTTCCCACCTGGACAACTTGAATACCAATGTGAGAATGCTGTTTATTGACTACAGCTCAGCATTCAACACCATAGTGCCCTCCAAGCTCATCACTAAGCTCAGGACCCTGGGACTGAACACCTCTGCAACTTCACTCACGACTGTGTGGCCGTGCATGACTCCAACATAATCATTAAGTTTGCTGACAACACAACGGTGGTAGGACTGATCAACGACGATGAAACGGAGACCTTGTAGTGTGGTACAAGGACAATCTCTCCCTCAATGTCAGCAAGACAAAGGAGCTGATCAGGGACTAAAGGAAACGGAAGGTCCGAGCACACCATTCAGATCGACGGGGCTGTAGTGGAGCGGTTCGAGAGCTTCAAATTCCTCTGTGTCCATATCACTAAGGATCTATCATGGTTCGCACACACCAACACAGTCGATAAAAGAGCACGACAACGCCTCTTCCCTCTCAGGAGGGTGAAAAGATTTGGCATGGGCGCTCATCTTCAAATTCTACAGCTGCGCCATTGAGAGCATCTTGACTGGCTGCATCACCGCTTGGTATGGCAACTGGCATCCAACCGCAAGGCACTACAGAGGTTAGTGCGTTCGGCCCAGTGCATCACTGGTACGGAGCTCCCCGCCATCCAGGAGCTTTATACCAGGCGGTGTCAGAGGAAGACCCTAAGAATTATCAGACTCGCACCACCCAGGTCATAGACCGTGCTCTCTGCTACCGCTTGGGAAGCGGCCCCAATGCACCGAGTCTGGAACCAACAGGACCCTGAACAGTTTCTAACCCCAAGCCATAAGATTGCTAAATAGTTAGTGCAAAATGGGTCAATGGTTAACTATTTAACTAACTTTTTTGACTCATAACATATGCTCCTGCTACAGGTTATTATCTCACTTTATTCCTAGTTATATGTACATATTTACCTCGTACCGCTTCACGTCCACTCTGTACTGGTACCTCATGTATAAAGCCAAGTTATCGTTACTCATTGTGTATTTATTACGTGTTTCACTTTTCTATTATTTCTCTATTTTCTTTCTCTGCATTGTAGGGAAGGGCCCGTAAGTAAGCATTTCACTGTTAGTCTACACCTGTTGTTTACGAAGCATGTGATGAATACAATTCGATTTGATCCCCTTTGTCTATCTCTCTTTTGTCATGTACATTAGTGACTAATGTACATGACAAAAGAGAGATAGACTAAGACAATTCAGTATTCTGTTATTACTGGATTATAGTATTCTACACTTTTGTCTGAATTTGAGTGTTTGGATTCTGTGTTCTCTCCTGCTTCTGATCCCTGGGTTACTGAATGTGGCTTCTCTGTGTGTTCTAGATTGCTGCAAGGACACTTGGAGACCTAGTCCGTAAGCTGGGAGAGAAGATCCTCCCAGAGATCATTCCTATCCTGGAGGAGGGTCTGCGCTCAGATAAGAGTGATGAGAGGCAGGGCGTGTGCATCGGTCTGAGTGAGATCATGAAGTCCACCAGCAGGGACGCGGTCAGTACCTCAACACATACCTGGTCACTTTTTTATTAATTAATTATTTAACCTGGAAGTCCCTTGAGATGAGTATACAGTTTGAGGAAACCTTTTTAAACGCCTTATACATAGCAGGGTTGTGTTGTGACCTGATCCCATGGTAGAGAAGCAAGGTCACAATGCGTATATGTTTCCAGGTGCTGATATTCTCTGAGTCCCTGGTCCCCACGGTGAGGAAGGCTCTGTGTGACCCCCTGGAGGAGGTACGAGAGGCTGCAGCCAAAACCTTTGAGCAGCTCCACGCCACCATCGGTCACCAGGCCCTGGACGACATCCTGCCTGCCCTGCTCAAACAGTTGGTGAGACACACACTCGCATACAAACACACATGAATCCACTTTACCGCTAACATTCCTCTGTATCCACGCATTTTGTTCAGTAATACTCACTCCCCTGTCCCTCTGGAGAGGACAGAGGACCCACCATGGAACAGAAAATAGAGTGATGTTAATGTTTCTGTGTGCAGGATGATGAGGAGACTGCAGAGTTTGCTCTGGACGGTCTGAAACAGGTGATGGCAGTGAAGAGTCGCTCTGTGCTGCCCTACCTAGTGCCGAAGGTGAGCTGTCCAAACATTATACACAACTGACAATGGTTCATCTCAATAATAATTGTATTTGATTATATACCACTTTTCCTGATGCTTAAATGTTTTTAAAGTCTTTTATAGTTTGTGTAGTTCTGCGTATGAATGCTCTCCTCTCCCCTGTCAGCTCACTGCTCCTCCAGTGAACACGCGCGTGCTGGCCTTCCTATCTGCTGTGGCTGGAGACGCTCTGACGCGCCACCTGGGGGTCATCCTGCCCGCCCTCTACTCCTCTCTGAAAGACAAGCTGGGAACAGAGGAGGGACAGCAGGTAACAACAGCATTGATGATTACAAGATGGTTATAAAGGAGTTCCAAGTGCAGGGGCACTACTTCAACTGGCGGGGGTCTTAACAGTCATCGTCTTGGGATAATATTACAGTGGTTCTTAGTGGGCGGTTGTGGTCCGTAGATGATAGGTTTGTCCCCAGGTTTATATTACCCGCCGCGCCTCTCTTTCAGGAGCTGGCCAGCTGCCAGGCAGTGATCCTGTCTGTGGAAGATGAGGTGGGTCAGCGTATCATCATCGAGGACTTGCTAGAGGCCACCAGGTCACCGGATGCCGGTCTCAGACAGGCAGCCGCCACCATCCTCAACGGATACTTCTCCCGCACCCGCCTGGATTACAGTGCCCACACACGCAACCTGCTGTCAGGCCTCATCCGCCTGCTCAACGACTCCAACCCTGAGGTCCTGGTGCAGAGCTGGGACGCCATCAACTCCATCACCAAGGTTAGCAGTTGGCACCAAGAGCATTACAGGGACTGGGAATGGGTTTGTCTGGGTTTACTGAAGTCATACAGTCGTGTTGTGGATCGTTATGCAGCATTGATTTCATAGATAACCAATGGCCACTAGGTACTCTGGTTAACTAACATAGTACAGTGGCAAGAAAAAGTATGTGAACCCTTTAGAATGACCTGGATTTCTGCATAAATTGGTCATACAATTTGATCTGATCTTCATCTAAGTCACAACGATAAACAAACACAGTCTGCTTAATCTAATAACACACAAACAATTATACGTTTTCATCTCTTTATTGAACATACCGTGTAAACATTCACAGTGTAGGGTGGAAAAAGTATGTGAACCCTTGGATTTAATGACAGGTTGATCCTCCTTTGGCAGCAATAACCTCAACCAAATGTTTTCTGTCAGGTTGAGGTCAGGACTCTGACTGGGCCATTCCAGAAAGCATATTTTCTTCTGTTGAAGCCATTCTGTTGTTGATTTATTTCTGTGTTTTGGGTCGTTGTCCTGTTGCGTCACCCAACTTCTGTTGCGCTTCAATTGGCGGACAGATAGCCTAACATTCTCCTACAAAATGTCTTTGTAACTTGGGAATTCATTTTTCTGTGGATGATAGCAAGCTGTCCAGGCCCTGAGGCAGCAAAGCAGCCCCAAACCATGATGCTCCCTCCACCATACTTTACAGTTGGGATGAGGTTTTGATGTTGGTGTGCCTTTTTTTTCTCCACACATAGTGTTGTGTGTTTCTTCCAAACAACACAACTTTATGTTTCATGTATACACAGAATACTTTGCCAGTAGTGCTGTGGAACATCCAGGTGCTCTTTTGCGAACTTCAGACGTGCAGCAATGTTTGTTTTGGACAGCAATGGGTTCTTCCGGGGTGTCTTCCCATGAACACCATTCTTATTTAGTGTTTTACGTATTGTAGATTTCTGTAAGTCTTTAGCTGACACTCTAGGACTCTTCTTAACCTCATTGAGCATTCTGCTCTGTATTCTTGCAGTCATCTTTGCACGACGGCCACTCTTAGGGAGAGTAGCAACAGTGCTGAACTTTCTCCATTTATAGACAATTTGTCTTACCGTGGACTGATGAACATCAAGGCTTTTAGAGATACTTTTGTAACCCTTTACAGCTTTATGCAAGTCAACAATTCTGAGATCTCTTTTGTTCGAGGCATGGTTCACATCAGGCAATGCTTCTTGTGAAATGCAAACTCAAATTTTATGAGTGTTTTTTATAGGGCAGGGCATTTCTAACCAACATTTCCAATCTTGTCTTATTGATTGGACTCTAGGTTAGCTGACTCCTGACTCCAATTAGCTTTTGGAGAAGTCATTAGTCTAGGTGGTTCACATACTTTTTCCAACCTACACTGTGAATGTATAAATTATGTATTCAATATAGACATAACATTTGTGTTATTAGTTTAAGCACACTGTTTGTCCATTGTTGTGACTTGGATCAAGATCAGATAAAAAATGATGACATATTTATGCAGAAATCCAGGTAATTCCAAAGGGTTCACATACTTTTTCTTGCCACTGTATGTATCGATGTGTGAGGTAATGTTAAACTGTAGCTTGTTTTTGTAGAAACTGGACGCTGGCAGCCAGCTGGCTCTGATTGACGACCTGCACAGAGACATCCGGTCAGTGGCAGTAGACGTCAAGGGTCAGCACCTGCCTGGGTTCTGTCTTCCAAAAAAGGTAGGCCTCTCTCTCCTCTAGACATGTACAGTCACATCCTCAAGCTGACTAGTTTTGATGTATCTTTCGGCTCTCTCCTCTCCTCTAATTCTCTCTTCTCCTCCTCTTTCCCTCTTCCCCAGGGTGTGACCTGCATCCTGCCAGTGTTGAGGGAAGGAGTGTTGACAGGCAGTCCTGAGCAGAAAGAGGAGGCGGCCAAAGCGCTGGGAGGAGTCATCAAGCTGACCTCCTCTGAGGCTCTCCGACCGTCTGTGGTCAACATCACTGGACCGCTCATCCGTATTCTGGGAGACCGCTTTGCCTGGAGTGTGAAGACCTCTCTGCTAGAGACACTCACCCTGCTGCTGGCCAAGGTCAGTGTCTGCTGCTGATTCTGAGGTTAAAGGTTTCGTTCGGTAAGCACAAAATGGGAGACAGGAAAAACATTTTGAAATGTGGTTAATACATGAAATAATCCAAAAATAAGAATATATATTTTTTTCAACGTTTTCCTATTTTGTGCCTACTAAACACAATCCTGTTGTTTCCTCCCTGCTGGAAGAATGGTTGGTATCTTGCTCTGGTCCTGACCCTGTTGCTCTGCCCCTGTCTCCAGGTAGGCATAGCCCTGAAGCCCTTCCTGCCCCAGCTCCAGACCACCTTCCTGAAGGCTCTGCAGGACTCCAGCCGGGCGGTCAGGCTGAAGGCTGCTGAGGCCCTGGGCCAGCTGGTCTCCATCCACAGCAAGGTGGACCCCCTATTTACAGAGCAGCTCTCTGCCATCCACAATGCTGAGGACTCAGGAGTCAGGTATGCAAAACCAGGGAATTCTGGGTAACTGAGAAACACAATGTGAAGAGTAGTGATCAGTTCCATATAGGATTCTTCTCATTTAGGATTTTTGGGGGATTGATTAGATTCAATCAAGCAGCCTAGTGTTTTGCTCCCTTTTTTCAGGGAGACCATGCTACAAGCCTTACGATTCGTCATCCAGGGAGCAGGGTCAAAGGTTGAACCAGCCATCAGGAAAAACATCACCACCACCTTGCTGAGTATGCTGGGTCATGATGAGGTATGTCTACGAGCAGATACACTGACTAAAGCATGTATGAATGCAACAGATGTTTTTAAGGCAGTTAAGGCAGTCTCTCAATGGTAATTGCTGGAATTGATTATACAACTATTTCAGTTTAATCTTGCTAGCTAAATATATTGTAGACCTGCAATACTGAACCTGGCATAAGCATTTCGCTACACCCGCAATAACATCTGCTAAACACGTGTATGTGACCAATAAGATTTGATAAGGACATATTCAGCTCCATGTTTCAATGAAAGGATCTTTCAGAGTGCAATGTTTCGTTTTACCTCTGATCAAACTAGACTTCCGTCAGTCAAGGCAGGATGTGGCTTAATGAAAGGGGTTTTAGGCCTCCTTATCAGCCAGTGTGTATGAAAGCCTTATATAGAATCATTTAGTTCTAACTTTGTGTGTGTGTGTAGGATGCTACACGCATGTCCTCAGCAGGTTGTTTAGGAGAGCTGTGTGCCTTCCTGTCTGAAGAGGATCTGAGGAGTGTGTTGCTTCAGCATGTCCTGGGTAAGAATTTACACTGTCACACCATACTCTTCGCCAACGCACAACCCTTTATATAGCACAAACATTCACACTTATGATAAAAGGTATTCACACATTGAATTAACACTTTATAATTTCTAACACTTAACTCTTGACTATCAAGACTATAATGTGGTAAGGAAAGACTTTTGTTTAATCTATGAAAATGTTTCCCGTTCTTCACCTAGCTGACATATCAGGCGTGGACTGGATGGTGCGTCATGGTCGCAGTATGACTCTTGCCATCGCAGTCAAGTCTGCCCCTGAGCAGCTGTGTGTGGAGGAGTACAGTTCAACCGTGACTGAGGCCATCCTGGCCAGTGCCACCGCAGACAGGGTAGGAACTTCATACATCTGGTCAGATCTAAGTGGATACCGCTCCCTTTAGTTTACTCATTCTGTTCACCCAGACCGTGGAAGGATTGGCTCGTCAAGCACTTTCCCTTGCCAAACCATACATCTTTCTCCTCTCTGACTGCGCACTGTTGTCTCCCCCAGATCCCCGTAGCTACCAGTGGGATCAGAGCCATGGGCTACCTGATGAGACATCATCTCAGAACCGAGGAAGGAGGTGGCTCATCACAGCGCATCATCACACAGTTTGTCAAGGTGAGGCAGGGGGGTACTTTCTCAGGAGTAATCTGTTACGTCACTTTTTCCCCCCCCATTTACAAAATGAATGTTTCTCAAATCAAGCACTGAAGTGGGTATATTGTTAAGTGTGCCTTGAATTCTAAATATAATCACAGTGTCACCAGCAAAGCACCATCACCTCCATGCTTCACGGTGGGAACCATACATGCGGAGATCATTTGTTCACCTACTCTGCGTCTCACAAAGACACAGAGTTTGGAACGAAAAATCTCAAATTTGGACTCTTCAAACCAAAGGACAGATTTCCACCGTTCTGATGTCCAATACTTGTTTTTTGGCACAAGCAAGTCTCTTCTTCTTATTGGTGTCCTTTAGTAGTGGTTTCTTTGCAGCAATTTGACCATGAAGGCCTGATTCACGCAGTCTCCTCAATTATGTTGAGATGTGTCTGTTACTTGAACTCTAAAGCATTTTATTTGGGATGCAATTTCTGTGGCTGGTAACTCTAATCAACTTCTCCAGAAGAGGTAACTCTGGGTCTTCCTTTCCTGTGATGGTCCTCATGAGAGCCAGTTTCATTATAGTGCTTGATGGTTTTTGCGACTGCACTTGAAGAAACGCTCAATGTTCTTGACATTTTCCGGATTGACTGACCAAATAATGATGGACTGTCGTTTCCCTGCTTATTTGAGCTGTTCTTTCCATAATATGGACTTGGTCTTTTACCAAATAGGGCCATCTTCTGTATACCACCCCTACCTTGTCACAACACAACTGATTGATTGGCTCAAACGCATTAAAAAGGAAAGAAATTCCACAAATTAACTTTTAACAAGGCACACCTGTTAATTGAAATGCATTCCATGTGACTACCTCATGAAGCTGGTTGAGAGAATGCCTAGAGTGCGCAAAGCTGTCAAGGCAAAGGGTAGCTACTTTGAAGAATCTCAAATATAAAATATATTTTGATTTAACACTTTTTTGGTTACTACATGATTCCATGTGTTATTTCATAGTTTTGATGTCTTCACTATTATAGTACAAATGAAGAAAAACCCTGGAATGAGTAGGTGTGTCCAAACTTTGGACTGGTGCTGTACATAAGACATTTTTTAAATATTTTTTTATCAAACACACTTGGTTACACACCTGTCCTTCACTAAGAAAGGTGCAAAAATAGAAATAAGCTGAACTATTTACAAATGGTGTTCGTTTTACATCCCAGGTGTAGATGATTAGATTTCACTTCCACCGTAGCTTATGCATGTCATTTTTATTTGATTTATTTCACCTTTATTTAACCAGGTAGGCCAGTTGAGAACACGTTCTTATTTACAACTGCGACCTGGCCAAGATAAAGCAAAGCAGTGTGACAAAAACAACACAGAGTTACACATGGGATAAACAGACGTACAATCAATAACACAATAGAAAAATCTATATACATTGTGTGCAAATGTAGTAAGATTAGGGAGGTAAGGCAATAAATAAGTTGTGATAGTCTTTGAAGCAGTCCCCCTCTGCCAGGAAACAAAAAGCAAACTGGCCTTTCGTATAGAAGATCTGGCATTTAACCCTTTTTTCCGCCTGAGTATTTTGTGCAATTCTTGCAGTTCATCCTTTTGTCTTTTGGTATGTGTGTTGGATAGTGGCGCTCACCTTGAGTGGGGTGTCTTGTGATGGTTGCTTTGGGCCCCCAATTCAGCCATTTCCAACACACCAGCTGCTCTCAGAAGGCCAACTAGGAGAGAGGGGTTTGACCTTTTGCTTTGGCCATCTACTTGTGGAGAGTGAAAGCATTTACTGTAGCAATGTCCATAAAGTGGTAAAAAAAAAAAGTATTATACCACTTCCTGGTCTTGTTGAGGACCTGGTAGTATCCTATCAGAGCATCAGATAGGTTGACCCCCCCCCCCCCCTATGCTGGCATTGTAGTTCTTCACAGGAATGGGGACATTCTTCCCTTTTCACCCTCCTTGAGACATGGTCGTTATTGAATGCCTTATGCTGTGTGGTGAGCATGGTTACTTCCCTAGTGTCCTTCCATTTCACAAAAAGCAGCTTGTTAGTCCTGATCCAACCTATGGTCCCCACTCCGCTGTCTTTGTCATGTCGTTTACCTTGGTCTTGGGGAAACCGATTCTGTTAGGACGAATAGTGCCACAAGCCCCTATTTTGTTTTTCAAGAGGTCTATGAAAAGTGGATGTAGAACCATCAGACGGGTGATTGACATAGCAGGGGGAGGTGGGGGGCACTTGCTGGGGAAGGGTTGCTCTCAAACGTCATCAAAATCCTCTGCATCCTCCACTCTGAAGTACAGTTGACTAAATTTACAAAATTACATTACTGTAAAGTAAAAACACCAGTGACTCACATAGGTGTAATGCACACCCACAATGCAAACAGTAACACTTAAGAGAGAAAGGCAGAGGTGTCAACCACAAATGAACCATGGGCATGAGAGTGCAGTGGCTTCAAGTTACAAGATGGCACTTAGAACAGCAAACAGTGAACTAATATGAAACAGACAATAACTACTTTGGAATTATATAACATTGAAATGACTTATGTAGGCCTATGTAAACTAAATCCAAAGCACAAAAAGCAGACAACTTATAAAAAATGAAATGCATATAGTAAATTAGCTATATAAAGTAGAGGTCGACCGACTAATCAGCATTTCAAGTTTTCATAACAATCGGTAATCAGCATTTTTGGACGCCGATTACATTGCACTCCACGAGGAGACTGCATGGCAGGCTGACCACCTGTTATGTGAGTGCAGCAAGGAGCCAAGGTAAGTTGCTAGCTAGCATTAAACTTATCTTATAAAAAACAATCACTAGTTAACTACACATGGTTGATGATATTACTAGTTTAACTAGCTTGTCCTGCGTTGCAAATAATCAATGTGGTGCCTGTTAATTTATCGAATCACATTCGACTTCGCCAAACGGGTGATGATTTAACAAGCGCATTCGCGAAAAAAGCACTGTCGTTGCACCAATGTACCTAACCAAGAACATCAATGCCTTTCTTAAAATCAATACACAAGTATATTTTTTAAACCTGCATATTTAGTTAAAAGAAATTCGTGTTAGCAGGCAATATTAACTAGGGACATTGTGTCACTTCTCTTGCGTTCTGTGCAAGCAGAGTCAGGGTATATGCAGCAGTTTGACCCTCCTGGCTCGTTGCAAACTGTGTGAAGACCATTTCTTCCTAACAAAGACCGTAATTAATTTGCCAGAACACACTTTCCTGTGTTTGCCAGCAGCTCTTCGCAATGCTTGAAGCACAGCGCTGTTTATGACTTTAAGCCTATCAACTCACGATATTAGGCTGGCAATACTATAGTGCCTATAAGAACATCCAATAGTCAAAGGTATATGAAGTACAAATGGTTTAGAGAGAAAGTCCTATAATTCCTATAACTACAACCTAAAACTTCTTAAGTGGGAATATTGACGACTCATGTTAAAAGGAACCACCAGCTTTCATATGTTCTCATGTTCTGAGCAAGGAACATATTAAACATTAGCTTTTTACATGGCACATATTGCACTTTTACTTTCTTCTCCAACACTGTGTTTTTGCACTATTTAAACCAAATTGAACATGTTGCATTATTTATTTGAGACTAAATTGATTTTTATTTATGTATTATATTAAGTTAAAGTAAGTGTTAATTCAGTATTGTCATAATTACAAATATATATATATTGTAACGACCCTGGGTTTATAAGCGCGGAAATCGACTCTGCCGCACGAGCATGCTTTTGCGGCACAGTCGATAGTGCGCCGGGCCTCGGGCTAGAAGGTCGAGGGTTCGAGACCTGCTCCCTGCCTGTTTCATTACAATATATATAAAAATCGGCCGATTTTTAATCGGTATCGGCGTTGAAAAATCATAATCAGTCGACCTCTAATACAAAATAATTTAAGTAATTTAATTACAGATCTAAAAGTGATCCAATCCTTCTAGAAAGCTATCTTAGTCGGCCGGGTCCAAATCCTCGTTGTCCAAATCGCTCCCCTGATCTGAGTCCGACCAGTATTTTATTCAACGCTTCTATGTCAGTATACTTATTCATAGCTGCCTTCTTTTTAGCTTCCTGTTTGATATTCTTAGTTTTTACATCCCCCCCCCTGAAGCCATATTTTATGCTAAAGGGATGATATTAAAGCGATTTTTAATCTGTTTACAATGTAATTTGCTCGGTAGCAATAGTTCGCATTACGCATAAAAGGTTCTAGGCCTTTCTTGGTCCCACACAGGTTAACTGCATATCACTGGAAAGCTTATCTCATCAGCTACAAGACTGTCAAGGTGCCATAGTAGCCAATCCCCTGTGTAATGGATGCCTACGGGCTAAGCAGGCGACCTCATATTTTTGAAGTGCAAAGATAGTCACTCAGTGGACGTTCGATGTAGACATTAAGTCATACATAATCAGATAAAATTGACAATAGATTTGTTCCTACCAACCTACGGATTCATTTCATACCCCCCCCTCAACGTTTGGTGAAAATGTTGTGTAAAATATACATTTTGACTCTGGGCTGGTGGTCAATAATGGTAGGTCACAGGCAGACAAATAAGACATCCTCATGATCTGTGGAGTCCCGGCTTTCGGTGGGTATCGACGTATTCCGTGTTTATTTAGTTTATGCTTCACGACGCTAACCGGAATGTAGGTAGCAGCCATCTTGAAATGAGGTCATCGGCTCGGCCTGCCCTTATACATTCGTATGCCCATATATGGTAGTAAGTCACAACAAATATTAAGGCACAGATCAATAGCCAAGATTATCAGCTTTCTGCAGACACCCTGCTTTTGCAGATAGGGGCTACCGTTCTCATACCAGACTGAATAGAATAAAATGCAATTTAATAGGGTCCCCAAATATGGGGACTTTACATTTAAGAGGTTTAAGCACTGTGGCTGCATGGGTATGGACATATGTAAGAAATAAGAACACTGTGACAGTGCTCCTCTGATTTGTCAGTAACCTCTCCCCTGTCATTTCCCCTACAGTGTCTCCAGAACCAGTCCAGTGACATCAGGCTGGTGTCGGAGCGGGTGCTGTGGTGGGTGTTTAAAGACGAGGCCACGCCCTCCCTGGAGCCCGCACTCATCAAGCCGCTGGTGAAGAGCCTGCTGGACAACACCAAGGACAAGAACACCAGCGTCAGAGCCCAGAGCGAACACACCATCGTCAGCCTGCTCCGACTGCGTCAGGGAGAGCAGACCATGCAAGTCAGTGACAAACACACTTGCACAAATAAACAGTCTCAATACTCATTATAAAGAAGATAATACTTGGCCTGATGGATTTGAGTTGTGCGTGCATTCACAATACAATCTGTGATGATATGTTTGTCTTTCAGAGCGTCAGTGCCATCCTTGACTCCGCTAGTAATGAGCTGCTGTCTGACTGTCACCGCCGCTCCCTGAAGAAGATCTCCAGCCTTCCAGACTCTAACGAAGAGATTGACGACACCATCCTCACGTGATGGACAGGATTTAACCCAGTTTTAAAAAATCCATACGGTTGCTCTTGTACTCAGAAAAGACCTCAACGGCAATCAAGAGAACTCAGCTGTTATGTCTAACAAATACATACATCTATGGAGAGAACCCTCACACACGCATACATCCCGAATAACTCCATGTTATCCATGGACCAAGGATGAGTATGAACACTCGCTTTCCTTCATATTCCCACTCTTTGGACAATTTCATTTCTTGTTTAAGTGGCTCTATAAACATTTATAACATTGGTTCTCTCTCACAAAGTGTAGGTAAAACTCCTGTTAGCTCACTGCATAAAGAAAGTAATTTGTGCCAATAACCTTTTGACATTTAAATGTGTATTAAATGTCCCTCTTATTTTCTTGAATTTATTTAGCGCATCACTGACACCAGTAACAAAGCAGCAATTAAATTTAGACCCCTGCTTTTCCGCTGTTTTATCCCTCTTTGGTTTTGTGTGTGAGTTGTGTGGGGAAAGCAACCAGTTATCTTTAGGATAAAGTTGATATTCTTATCAATATTACAGTTGTAAAAAGAAATCAAATAAAACTTGATTTGATAATGGTTGACAATCTGAATTAACTTGATTCTTTTTGGCACCCTGTCACTGAACTTGGCTTTTTGCCTTGATACACAAACTACACAAAATTTCAGTCAGTCCAGGGCCGGTTTCCTAAAAGCATTTTAAGGCTAAGTTAATCATTAGAATATTGTTCTAAAGATAAACTTAACCATAAGATGCTTTTGGGAAATCGGGCCCTGAGCAGGGGTGTCAAACTCCTTCCAGGGAGAGTCTTGTGTCTGCTGGTTTTTCCTTTCGATTAAGACCTAGACAACCAGGTGAGGGGAATTCCTTACAGATTAGTGACCTTCATTCATCGATCAAGCATAAGGGAGGAGTGAAAACCTGCAGACACCCAGCCCACCATGGAATGAGTTTGACACGTGGTGTAGAGTTATAGAATGGAAAAGTGCCAACCTGAAGTCAACAGCACCTTGAATCTATGAAACCGGGCCCTGGTCAAGGGTGTACGGTTATTCACCGAGGTAAAAACAGTTTCAGGTTGGATATTCACACTTTCAAACTTCAATACTTTTCAAACCACTTGAGCCACAGACTTAAAATAAATGTCATGGAAAATTTGCACAGGTCTTATTTTCATGATTTCTATATTAATTTGGTTTCCAAAGCTAATAAACATTTGGAAATGTGAACAGCATTTTGTATTCCTAGTTGAATTAGTTAGGGAGCGTAAACAAAGTACCAACTTTTTTTCACATTTGAATTTCAATAGCTCCTTGGTCATGTGACCTGACCTCAAACAAGGTTCAGAATGTACACTCAGTGGGCCTACACATTGCACACCCTTTAGTTGGTCCATTTTCATCTCGCACGTTTTACATGAATTTTTCAAACTTTCTCATTTCAATAGCTCATTGGTCATGTGACCTACTGGACTCAAACAAGGTTCAGAATGTCCACTGACTACCCTTCTATATTGCACACCCTTTAATGTGTCCTTTTTCATCTCACACGATTTTACATGAATTTTTCAAACTTTCTCATTTCAATAGCTCCTTGATCATGTGACCTACTGACCGACTAGGTTCAGAATGTACACTCAGTGGGCCTACACATTGCACACCCTTTAGTTTGTCCATTTTCATCTCACACGATTATGGTGATGCCATTTGTTTCCCTTTCTGTGATGATTTCAGCCTGCCAATTTGTTGATTTCAGTCCTATTTGATGGTAAAGTTCATACTTCCCCTTTAGGATATGAAGGGGGCCATTCAATCTTTTCATGTTGATATCTGTAGAAGTACAGGTGACCCTGAACATGTGGCAAAAGGAATTTAGAAAATTGCCTGCACAGAAGCAGAGTTAGAGCACAACCTGTAAACCCATGTTATCCTTAGGGAGAAACTCTGATCTGTCAAACTGTATAAACCGGCGGGTGCAACTAGAATAACTCTAGCTTATTCACCCTGACCTCTCCCTGATGACCCCAGTTATTTTTTGACTTCCCGGAAGACCAGGCCTTGGGGGGCGACCTGAGGCCGTCGGCCTATTTTAATAACACCCGCGGACGTCTAGTAAGGAGCCATCCATTTGCCATATGGAAATTTAAAAAATTCATGTAAAATCATGTGAGGGAAATGGACAAACTAAAGGATGTGAAATGTGTAGGCCCACTGAGTGTACATTCTGAACCGTGTTTGAGGTCAGTAGGTCACATGACCAAGGAGCTATTGAACTTCTAAAGTTGACTAAATTAATGTAAAATCGTGTGAGATGAAAATTGACAAACTAAAGGGTGTGCAATATAGAAGGGTAGTCAGTGGACATTCTGAACCTTGTTTGAGTCCAGTAGGTCACATGACCAAGTAGCTATTGAAATTTTTAAGTTTGAAAACGTCATGTAAAATCTCATGAGATGCAAATGGACAAACAAAAGGGTGTGGAATATATAAATCTTGTCAGTGGATATTCTGACAGCAGTTGAGGGTTTTAGGTCACATGACCGGAGAGCTATTGAAATTCAAAACAAAGAAAAATTGATTCAATTGAAATTGATTGTAAAATCACCTGAGATTAAAATGGACAAACAAAAGGTTGTGCTACATATAAGGCTACTCAGTGGATATTCTGAAAGTAATTTGAGGGTTGTAGATCATAAGACTAAGGAGCTATTGAAGTTTGAAACTTTAAAAAATGTATGTAAAATCTCATGAGATGTAAATGGACAAACAAAAGGGTGTGCAATGTGTAGGCCCATTAAGTGTGCATTATGAACCTTGTTTGAGGTGTGTGGGTCACATGACCAAGGTGCTATTGAATTTCAAAAATTTAAATGAATAATTTAATATAGTGCAAAGAAAAAGTGTGTCTATGCCATCGGGTTAGCTAGAACCAGTTTTAGGAGTAATGGTTAAAGAGCTATTGAAATTTGAAAAATATGATTTGTCACTATGTTGACGGTCCCTAATTGCTGTTGGTGGAAGTAAGGAAAACTACAGAACGAATATCCAATCTGAATCTGTCTTTATATCAGTGAGTTATTCGGGAACAAATTGAAAGCTGCCAACCTGAAGTCAACAGCACCCTGCATCAATGGGCCCAAGACTTTGTCGTGCGTCTGCGCAGTGATTCTGGGTCGCGTAAGGGTTGGGTGCAGCCACCACCAGACAAGGAAACTGAGTTCCGGCTATTTGTAGCGTAGGGAAAGTATTGCTGACACCTCGAATCCCCGAGAAAAAAGCCGCCGGCTTGGGGGCTAGCAATTGGGCATAGGGGGGGTAATCATTCTAATTCATATTGGGGGTAGTGCTTGTGTACGACAAGCCAAGGGTTCGGACAGCAAGTCGATAAGAAGAGCATAGTAAACGGCAAAAGGCGGGGGTAACCCACCAACTACCGGCATGGCCAGGGACTACGATTACCTATTCAAGCTGCTCATCATCGGTGACAGTGGTAAGCGAATACCGGGGATGCGTAACGGGAAATGGGCCTCTCCAGGTATTTACACAATGAGTCGCAGAAAAGTAGGTCGAGGTTCCTAGCGTGATTTTGGACTCATGTTTAAGTGAACGTCACTATGTGTAGTTTTAAAAATGCACAGAAATATTTTGGGGAGAGAGCGGTGACACTTGCGCTGAGGTGTGCATCGCTGGGCATGTCAGCCGATCAGGCCAGATATTGCACGATAGCGTCTAGTACTGCCACACTGGGACGAATTCCATCCATTTTAAGGTATTTCTGTTATTTAGCGGAATATTTTACTAACTTGCTATTATGGCGTTGCAAGTATGTATATTGTAGCTGAACATTTGACTTATTTCTTACAACTTGCCAAGTGTTGTTAGCTTGCTAGCTAACTTGCCAGTCAACGTTAGCTATTGGATCCTATTTTTTTTTGTTAGCCCAGGAGCTAGCTAACGACTAGGTAGAAAGCTAGCCTCCCTTGAGTTGACAACCAGCTACTCTGGTGTTATCCTGCTGTGAGCTGGCTAGTTTACGTTAGGTGGTTTGTCAATGTAACGTTAGTTAGAAGAAAAAAAAAACATTTCAGCAGCGTGTTCCCTGTGTGAAGGAATGTTAACTATGACAAACTAGCAATATCTATGTGATACTGATTGCATCAAGCGCAGAGTTGTTTACAATGAGCCCTGAATGATTTCTAGATGATCCCCTAGCATAGGGCCCTCAAACTCAACTCTGGACCTCGAAGCCAGTTCCACTGCGTTTTTTAATTGTTCCCCTCGAATCAGGGACTTATTTAGACCGGGAACATCATGTGGGTGCAATTAATTATCAAGTAGAACAGAAACCCTACACGGTGTGGAGCCTGATGGTTAAGAGTTGAATATCTCTGCCCTAGGGCCTAACGTTAGTAGACCAATAAGGAAGGAATTTAAATGGTTTACTATCAAGATCCAACTAAGTGATTGAATTCCATAATACATTTGCAGTTTTTTCCACCTCATGTTTATTTTAATTCTAGAGACTGCTGCATTAGTGCCAGCAGCAGTGCCAGCAGCATACCACCCTGCATACCACTGCTGGCTTGCTTCTGAAGCTAAGCAGGGTTGGTCCTGGTCAGTCCCTGGATGGGAGACCAGATGCTGCTGGAAGTGGTGTTGGAGGGCCAGTAGGAGGCACTCTTTCCTCTGGTCTAAACAAAAGATCCCAATGCCCGAGGGCAGTGATTGGGGACACTGCTCTGTGTAGGGTGCCGTCTTTCGGATGGGACGTTAAACGGGTGTCCTGACTCTCTGAGGTCATTAAAGATCCCATGGCACTTATTGTAAGAGTAGGGGTGTTAACCCCGGTGTCCTGGCTAAATTCCCAATCTGGCCCTCAACCATCACGGTCACCTAATCATCCCCAGTTTACAATTGGCTCATTCATCCCCCTCCTCTCCCCTGTAACTATTCCCCAGGTCGTTGCTGCAAATGAGAACGTGTTCTCAGTCAACTTACCTGGTAAAATAACGGAAAAATAAAAAAAATAAAAAATTCATGTGAAAACATACATCTACAAGCAACATTGCATTTCCAAAGATCCTTTCAGCCATTGACACTCCCAGTCCTGGCACTATCCCATCAGCTGGCTGATCACAATAGTGGGCAAGACAGCAGCCCTTTTACTACCACAGACACACAGGGTGCTGTGTCCCCTTGGCTGCAGTCTGGAACCAGTATTGGTACCGCTGTTGTGAGATTCAGGGAAGATTGAAACCAATGCTCAAATGAGAGTCCTGACCCCCCCTTGTCTCAGACAGAGAGCCTAAACATTAAATTGCTGCCCAGATAGATCTGACATACAGGGTTTAGGAGCTCTGATCAATGGTCCCTTTCTGCACCTCTTGGTCCTTCGGCAGGTAATTGGTCAAGGAAAACCAGTATTTGGACTGACAGAGTTCCACCTCACCTGTAGCTGGTGTTTTCCATGACAACAACAAAGCAGAAACCAACTAGCACCCACCCAGGCTACTGTGCTTCACCTTTGTTACCTGGCCTAAATATAGTACTGGGGATTTGAATAACATGTACTGTATTTTGTGGCTTTTGCTTATTGCCCTGGACAGTCGTTTTTACAAGTGAGCAGGCAATGGCCTATATCTTCACCACAGGTACCTAATATGACTGCTTAAGTACTCCTTCAAAGACAGGGCTGCACTGATAAGTCTTTCCAAGTATCACTGAGGGATGTTTTACCAGTCAGACCAGATGTGGACATGCCAGGTACCAGAGCTTCAACGGGTTTCTTCTCGACTCACTCAGTCATTGATTATGATTCCCTGTTATCAAGACTGATTGATGAGGCCGGGACGATACCAGTATTGCGATATATTTTTTCCATGGCAACACGAAGCAGATAACTCTTTGGTCCTATAACAACCTGCTGTATGGAAAATATTGTGTGCTTTAGCTTGGAAAACAAATAAATGTGACTCTGGACGACAACCTAATGATTTGTTTCCAACATTAAGGCTGTTTTCTTAAAGAAGTTAAATCCGCTTTGTGTTTTGTTCCCTTGCCATGATACTAACGAGTATCGCAATACGGGTATCGTCCCGGCCCTACTGACTGACTAGGCTGTCCAGTCCATCATTCAAAACAAAGAATGGTTTTCCTGGCATACAACGGCCTGATTTTTAAAAGATGATAATGACATAGCCTATATGGTGATCTGGTTCTGCTTTGTCTGGGTAGCTGGAAGAGCATGACTGAACTCTTATTATCCCCCTGATTGGACATCAACAGGGAGGAATGTGTGATGCAGTAGAGCCCTGGGATTCCCCAGATGCTCTCTGTGTGAATGTTAGGCTTATGAGAGTTGTACTTGTCTTTGATGTGGTTGTTAGTGGCCTGACAGGTGACAGTGTTGTTTAAATTATATTCCACCCGCATATAGGACACTATCTCTGTTTCTTGTAGCTGCCTGTAATGTTGAGTCTGGTGAACGAATGAAACTCCAGAGAGCGATCAGAGGGATTTGTTTTCTGATGGGCTTTTAACTCGGGACCAATCACCCGCAGCCAGACACGATCACATTACCTTCCGCTAGCAACTGATCTGAGCTGTTAGTCCCTCCTCCTGGACTCACAATTCAACTCTGACAGTTTTGCCAACTCACCTGACGGTTAACTAGCCCACCTGTCTGTGCCTCTTGGGGATTTCGCTGAATGTGTTATCTCATTGCTTATTGGTTGACAATACAAAGTTATTAGCGAAACCGTCCCGGGATGTTATGGTCTGTACCTGACCTGCATCATTTGTATCAAAACTATACCTCTGTGTTATTGTGATTTTTAACCTACTAAAGGTAATGCAGAGTTCAGCTATCACTGTCTTTATACAAGGCTACAGTAGATAACATGTATTTGTCTGAGTGCCTGCTGTCAAGGGCTGGCTGTCTGACTGTGCTAATTTACCTATACCAAAGAGGTCAGGAGACACACCAGCCTAGTTGTAGGTGGTTATGTACCTCTGTTATTCTTCCTGGCCATTTTATGATTAGAGAAAAAGAGCTGTGGAAATCTGAACTCTTTACAAAACAACCCAAACTTAGATAAATCAAAATCTTCTTTCAAATGAGCTTACTTCTAGAAACCTCTGTGTAGCCTAACTGTCATAATTAAAGGGTGGTAAGAAATCACATCTCCTGCCTAGCTTGTTGTAAGCCTTTTTAACCTGACTCAACCTGTCCTTTTCAGGAGTGGGGAAGAGCAGTCTCCTCCTGCGGTTTGCAGACAACACATTTTCAGGTAAGAGTAAATGTTACTCCTAACCCCCCCCCTAGCAGGTTATGAGTCATTTGGTCTGTTGAATTTGAACAACTGTCCAACTTGCACTGTGTACAGTGAGTACTTGCCTTGCAAATCAAACACTGGGTCTCATAACCTGTTTTTTGTGTGTGTGTTTGCAGGTAGTTACATCACCACGATTGGAGTGGACTTCAAGATCCGGACAGTGGTGATCAATGGGGAGAAGGTGAAGCTGCAGATCTGGGATACGGCAGGACAGGAGCGCTTCCGCACCATCACCTCCACGTAAGTACAGGAAGAGGCAACGCTCACTTTCACACTGGGCTGTTAGCAAGACTCACACATGCCCCATTGACCATGCAACATTCTAACATGTCAACTGATATTCAGGGGATATTTTACGATGCCAACTTTTTAAGATATGTTGAGCAAGACATTTAAAATAACACCTGTGCTCTTTTTGGAAACTGATGGAATTCTCCACAGAGCCTAATTACACATTTTAGTAACAGGCATGTTTTAGTCATACAGAATTATAGGACTGTAAAGATTGGAGCTCAATGCCTCTCTCACTTGGGTGTCATCCCCATTGATTTGCTTCACCTTGTTATATTTACTTAATTTGTACCAATGGAATTTCATTTTTTCCTTGTCCTTGCCGTCACTCTCCAAATGTTCACATTTTCTATCCGTTGTGTACCTTGGCTGCATGTTTGACAGATAATTACTCCTGTGCAGTGTGGAGTCTGGGTTTCTTGGGACACCGGTATTTAGCTGGCTGTCAAATGCATCTTTTTTTTCTTGTAATGTGCCAAGTGGAATATGGTCACGTCATTGCCTTTTTTTTCAATTGTGGACACAAATTACAAGCAAAAACAGAATTGGAAGACATTCCTCTCTGAATTCATATACGTTTTTGAACTATGGCTGGTATCTTCTCTCAAGTGAGGACTTTCTAAGCTGAAGTGGATGAGTGTGCCCAGTCATTCTCCTCTCTGTCATGAGAAATAGGTGTAGTGATTAGAGGTCGACCGATTATGATTTTTCAACGCCAATTTAAAATTAAAATAAATAAAAAAAATGGACCAAAAAAAGCCGATACCGATTAATCGGACGATATTTCTTTTTTTATAATAATAATGACAATTACAACAATACTGAATGAACACTTTTAAAAATTTTTACTTAATATAATACATCAATTTAGTCTCAAATAAATAATGAAACGTGTTCAATTTGGTTTAAATAATGCAAAAACAGTGTTGGAGAAGAAAGTAAAAGTGCAATATGTGCCATGTAAAAAGCTCATGTTTAATATGTTCCTTGCTCAGAACATGAGAACATATGAAAGCTGGTGGTTCCTTTTAACATGAGTCTTCAATATTCCCAGCTAAGAAGTTTTAGGTTGTAGTTATTATAAGAATTATAGGACTATTTCTCTATACCATTTGTATTTCATATACCTTTGACTATTGGATGTTCTTCTAGGCACTATAGTATTGCCAGCCTAATATCGGGAATTGATTAGCTTGAAGTCATAAACAGCGCTGTGCTTCAAACATTGCGAAGAGCTGCTGGCAAACACAGAAAAGTGCTGTTTGAATGAATGCTTACGAGCATGCTGCTGCCATCCACAGCTCAGTCAGACTGCTATATCAAATCATAGACTTAATAATAATATAATAAACACACAGAAATACGAGCCCTAGGTCATTAATATGGTAAAAATCCGGAAACTATCATTTCGAAAACAAAACGTTTATTCTTTCAGTGAAATACGGAACCGTTCCGTATTTTATCAAACGGGTGCAGGTTTTAAAAAATATACTTGTGTATTGATTTTTAAGAAAGGCATTGATGTTTATGTACATTGGTGCAACGACAGTGCTTTTTTTCGCGAGTGCGCTTGTTAAATCATCACCCGTTTGGCGAAGTAGGCTGTGATTCGATGATAAACTAACAGGCACCGCATTGATTATTTGCAACGCAGGACAAACTAGTTAAACTAGTAATATCATCAACCATGTGTAGTTAACTAGTGATTATGTTAAGATTGATTGTTTTTTATAATATAAGTTTAATGCTAGCTAGCAATTTACCTTGGCTCCTTGCTGCACTCGCATAACAGGTGGTCTGCCTGCCACTCAGTCTCCTCGTGGAGTGCAATGTAATCGGCCATAATCGGCGTCCAAAAATGACAATTACCGATTGCTATGAACTTGAAATTGGTCCTAATAAAATCGGCCATGCCGATTTAAACGTTCAACCTCTCGTAGTGATGAGTAGTCTGTGTTTCTGAACAAGAATGCCGTCACTCAGGAAGGTGGACTAAAGGTCTGTGAGCTAGTCCTCATTACAGCACCTTACAACCATCTGACTCACACTACTCTCAGTTTGACATGGACAGCACAGCGTCTAAAAACTATTCACCCCTTTGGACTTTGACGAGGACTGTACAGACCTTTGACACTGTTTGGCTTTGATTGCCTGGGACTATGAAAGAGTGGAGAAAGTAGAAACCTTGCCGCCATTCACTCAAAAAAATCAAAGGTTTTGAGAGATTTTTTTTCTTCTTTTTTTCTTATTTTTTCTCAAAACCCTCTGGAAAATATGCCGAATTACCCTCAAACAGAGCTGCTGGTTTTCCTGTGGTAAACCTCCTACAAGTCTACAGAATGCAGTCAGTGTGTCTGGAAACCTGGCTGGCTGTGTGAGGAGAGAGGTAGCGAGTGCTGCTGGGTTGTTTTTTGCTGATTGTTAATTGTGGAGAAGTAGTGGCATGGTGCCTCATTAGGCCTAAGTGCATTTCAGTGGTCAGCCCAGCCAGGGTGTGTTTAGCCTTATGTCTGTCAGTCACAGTCCATAGCTGCCATATGTCTGTCTGAATATATGTCTTTGTAGTGGACAGCAGCCTGTGTGTGGTGGAGGAACTGCCCCTGTGCCTGTTGCGTGTTTCTGGTTCTCCATTCATCTGTGCAGAACGCCCCGCTGACTGGTCCGTTACTGCTGGGCTGTGTGTGACAGATGAAGCTTCTGTCTGGCCAATGCAAACACACACACACACACACACACACACACACACACACCCCTTTGAAAGCTGTATATTGTGTGTGTGTGTGTGGTGCACTGCAGTCCGAGGGGGGCAGCCCCCTCTCTTTGTGGCCTACTTTTCAGACATTGTGGGGGGGGGGGGGCAGGTTTTCATGAATACTGTGGCTGTCCTCTACTTGCATGTCTGCCTTTCCCCTCCATGTATATCTCTCTGTCATATTCCTGTGATAAGCATCAGCTCTGGTTTCCTGCCGACCGCTGCCCTACCCTGCCTCAGACACACCCCTTCCTGCTCTCATGATTTCAGGACACTAATAGGGATTATTGAACTCCAAGCAGCATGTGGAGTTGGTGTATATGTAATAGGCTTTCAGTTCATGTTGGCTGTTAGAGGGCGACGAAAGGAAATAGATTATTGTTATATTGTGCCATTTATTGTAACAGGTCTGCGTCTATCCCCAATTCCATTCAGCCGTGGGACGATTAGTTCCTTCAGCGGATGGTCATGGGCTGGAACATGGATATAAATCATTTGTATACTGCAAATTGACCGCAATAACAGAAGTAGTATTTGACAAAAAACTGAATAATTTCAAACATAGATTACATTGGGATATGATCACATATGTCTCTCTATTTATGCGTGGGAATACTTGAACAGATTTCCTATATTAAAATCACTGAATTCATTTACTGGTGATTTATAGTCTTATGTTCAAGAACAAATCACTGAATATGTCCCGCGGGCCATCTACTGAGGGGAACCCTGGTCTATGGGATCAAAAGGAAGCATTTCTACTTCATGTGAGAATGGGTAGTCCTTCAAGCAGGCTTTGTTAACATCAGTTTGTTGGGATTGATTGAAAATCTCATGTGTGTTTGTAATACAGGTAACTGCCAAAATAAAGGAAATACCATCATAAAGTGGTGGTGGAAAATGCTGTCTCAGGCGTCGCTCCAGAATCTCCCATAAGTGTTCAATTGGGTTGAACTGGTGACACACACCCTATGCTTCTTTGAGATCTCGTCTAGGCAAAATGATGGGCAACTGGGCAATCTTTTATACATTACCCTGAACATGATGATGCTAATTGCTTAATTAGCTCAGGAACCACAGCTGTGTGGAAGAACTTGCTTTCAATATACTTTATCTGTCATTTATTCAAGTGTTTCCTTTATTCTGGCAGTTCTCTTTGAGTTGGGCTCCCCCTAGTGGACATGAAATGTGTCAAAATGCTGACCTCTTTCTCTCTCTCTCTTTCTCTCCAGATACTACAGGGGAACGCATGGGGTCATAGTGGTATATGATGTCACGAGTGCCGAGTCCTTTGTCAATGTGAAACGATGGCTACATGAAATCAACCAGAACTGTGATGATGTGTGTCGAATATTAGGTGAGTCCAGTCCACCTGTTTCAATGACCTTTACCCAGTGCAGTGTTGTTGCATCAGGGACCCTTGCAAGGCCTTATGAAATCCATCCAGACATTAAAACAAAATATTCAAAGATATGATTAACTTAGTAGAACATTAACTCGTTTTTTAAAAGTAATTAGAAAAATTTATCAATTTGCACGTTTCACCCTGTCTGCATGTGTGGGGGTTCACGTGGTTCTCTTACTTTCTGCATCATTTTCAGAGTAAAAAAATGTTGGAAAATTTTTGGAAATGCTCACTGGAATCTGGGAAGTAATAAAACAGACTTTATAGTCCCTACTTGGAGTTGAGAAAGCTCAAATGGTCTTCCTATTCGTATTCTTCCTCAGTGGGAAACAAGAACGACGATCCCAACTCAAAGGTGGTGGAGACGACTGATGCACAGAAGTTTGCAGAGCAGATGAGCATCAACCTCTTTGAGACAAGTGCAAAAGAGAACATCAATGTTGAAGAGGTGGGTCAGGGGTCCTCTGGTATAAGTAGTGGAAAGTTGAAGGGGTGGAGTTGTTCATGGGACATGGGCTTGAAGGCGAGTTTGTTGCTTTTAGTGGAGGGAAAGAAAACAAGCTCTCATCCTAAAAATGTTAGTTGATTGTGTTCACCATGTTTTTTTTGTCTTTTCCCCACAGATGTTTAACTGCATCACAGAGTTAGTGCTAAGAGCCAAGAAGGAGGTGCTGGCCAAGCAGCAGCAGCAGCAACAGAACGACGTGGTCAAACTCTCCAAGAACAGTAAACGAAAGAAAAAGTGCTGCTAGCGAACTCAAACCCCAATCACAAAGACCACCAGCGTCTGCCTCAGAGACGGCACACGGGATGGGACTCCAAGCATCTAAATTAAGATAGATTTAATAAATATACAATGAAAAAAATTTATTAAAACGGTCCCCTTTGAACGAACAAACAAATCATGGAGACTTAACTAAAAATGTACAGATTATATTAGTCAGATCAAATTTTATTTGGAATTCAGCAGATGGGCAATATTTAAGAGATCCTCCTTTCTTGAAGGATCTGCAAGCTGAAAACTGACGGCCATAATGCTCTGATTTCTATATGCGTATACAAATATTCTTACATCCGTATCTATTTTCTCCTTGTCATTCCACTTCACACGGGACATTACGAGCCAAGTGAAACTCTGCACCTAAAGAGGAGGACTCACTTTTTCGGATGATACATTTTTTTTGGGGTGGGGGCAGTGGGTGTCGGTTGTTGGAACGGGTCTAAATGAAAAACTGGATGGGGTATGAGGGAAGGGATTCACAACCTTTTGTACATTTTTATGTTGACTTTTCAGACACCTTTATTTACCACGGTTCACACCAACTGATCATGAACTAATTTGTTTTTTACTTAATGGGGGAAAAATGATGATTGATGGGCACCCTTTAGCAACCAATACAATGGACAGAATTGGTGACTATCTTCTTAGTTTATTTTTTCACATTTTTTTTGCCAAGCTTTTTCTCCTCCCCTTTGTCCTATAGTAATGTTGATCGATCAGCCAACGACCTGTTCAGAGCAGTGAACCACTCCCATGGCCCGGGGGACACAATGCTCTGCCATCTACCACTCATTGCAGTCTTATTGTGCACTAAGTTTGCTTTTAAAAGAAAATCTTCCACTTTTTTTTTTTTTTAAACAATGATACTGCCAATATGTGATGTGAATGAAAAGTGAGTTCTTTGGCTCTCCCTGTTGGACTGTTGTGATAGAGGCCCACTGGGCGTAGTCGTTTTGGGTTAAGGCCTGGGTAACTCTTGGGCGGCGGGGGGGGAGCCCAGCGCTGCTCTCTCTAACCACACTTCAGCTGCAGGCCTCCCTATTCCCATGCACCAAACACCCTCATATCAGCACCTCTTCACAGCTATGGATTCAACCCCCTTAGCTTTGGTCACTTGTGGGGCATTGTAATGATATTGGACGTCTTTATCATCATTACAGGGTGAATTTGGTTTATGCCAGGACTGTGTTGACAGGAAATGGGAGTCAGTGCACTAACCCTGTACTGTTGCAAACTGGTTAGCCATGTGTGTTTAACACAAAACACTTTGTTTGAAGGGGTATGTATATGTTATCTGACATGCATGTAGTATTCATAAATTGTCCAGGACTTTCAGCTTGCAAGATATTCTGAACTGTTAACACGTTTATGCCTGGTCGTGTCATGTTTTTATCTAGGACTTGTCACAATCTGGTTACCCATTCAACTGAAGTGTTACTATCCAGTGTTCCGCTTGAGTGTTCCTCTCTGGGTCTGCTATGGGGGACCATTAGTGATGGAGAAATGGAATCCCTGGCCTCAGCCCTCTCCTACACACATCCGGGCCCCGAATACCTATTCCTCTGCTTGAGGATAGCTGAGGTGGTCATGATGTGGAGCTGGGAAATCTGTGACCCTAACCAGACAACCATTGGGGTGGGGCACATGACAGTGCCATAACCTGAGCGTTGGGTGACACATGCCAGGCAGTGGAGAAATGGTATCAAATCTGACTGTATGATTTCTATTCATTGTGTATATAAAAAATATGTGTTTATTCAGTATATAGAACATACACATTTGCAACTGTGCATGTATTGACATGCCTCGTGTGCTATGGTTGAAACACACTTATCAGCAGTGGTTGGCTGTACACTGGAGAAAAGAGATGTACTATTCAATTTCCCTACATGAATTTAATCAATAAACGTTTTAAAATAAATATTTGACACATAACGACTGCTGTCTTTTGTCAATGATTTGAAGCTTGGCCTTGATTTGTTTTGAACTTCTTGCTTTTTGTGAATAAAACTATGGAGGAATTGTGCCACTTGAATGTGTCTTAAAGCTGTTTTATTGTTGTTGACCACAAGGAAACTACTATACTCAGTTAGATCATTCATTTACTTAGAATATGAGTGGCATGGTAAATGGTGTTTTGTCCATAGACGGCAAGGTGTTTTTCTCAATACATGGAGAGAAGCCAAAGTAAGTAGTAACTCTACCAAGATACTTTCTTTCTGTCCCCATGTATTTTTTTCACAGTGGCCCCCACATATAGAATAATTGTTACAAAAATCCATTCTGAGTTAGTGTTTTGGATATTTTATCCCCAATACTAAAAATAGTAATTTGCTATGAATATAAAACCATACTCTTTTACATTTCCAGCCCCATAATAAACATTATGTACCTCTTTATGAAATTCTCATCGATATAGATAAACTAGTTTGTCATTTCATATGTACAATATGTGAACGAGTATGCATATTAATGCGTAAATGCATATATACTTAAGCATATGTAACCTGTGTCAAATCACATAGCTGTCATTCTCACTTACCATTTCAAACTGTCTTTGTTTCTAAGTTCACTTGTGATCTGAGATCGTGCCTTTTAGTGTCAAGACTACATTAAAGTCGCCATCTTATTTAATGACCTTATAAATATTACTCTTACAACAGTGTGCATTATCCATATTCAATTGACTGGAGCAGGGTATATAGTCCCTTTCCATTACAGAAAAAGCTTTAATGTGTCAGGAGAGAAAGGGGCAGCTGTTTAAGTTCAGTACCACATTAATTTATGAAGGCTAAATGGCAACGGTGTCATTATTGAAGCTTGTCCAATAATGAGGTTGACAGAACGCTATGTTTCTTACCCTATGGTGGTGAGTCAGGGGGGAAATGGGTGTACTGATACAAAAATAATCCATACCAAGACCCACAGATTCCCACATTAACTCCCCCAAATGACCATGGTCAATGCCTTATTTTCAAAGGTTCCAAATAGTTTGGCAACCCAAACAATGTTTGTCATTGGTAAATGAAAAAGGACAAACACTGAGATGAAGTGAAATTCCAAAGAACATGACCCATAAGGACAAGCAGGTGACACACTCCATGGAATGTCTGCTTTTTACACAACGTGCACACACAGACACACAAACACTCAACGCAGGAGAACAACTCTTCCCGCAGCATTCAGGCTGATTAACAGTAAGATTGAGGACAGGAGACACACTTTAAAAAGAGTATTCAAATAGAAAATTAAAACAATACAATTGACAGTAATTTTGGACATAACATATACATGAAGAGTACATAACATTAAACTGAAAAAACTATAACATGGATGTAAGTAACTAGCAGGCCAGAGCTCTTGAACGTATCCCCTCTGAATGACCAGAACGGCCAAACTTTTCTACCAGAGGCCACGCCCAGGAACACCAGAGGTCTATACTACAAAGAAGGATTCATGAATTGACCAACTAACTTTGATAAACAACCAGAAATAAAACTATTGATTTTCTGCTCCATTAAGAAAGCAAATCTTAGATATGTGTTTTTGGTTAAGTTAATTAGACTGTGCCCATTTTATGGTCATCTTTCTATTTTTCGTTTGAGTTATTTCAGAATATTTGTTTGCCAAATTAGCTGCCTAAGCCATAGAACTTATTTTGTAGTATACCCCTCTGGTGACAACAGGCCATGAGGCTGAGTTCAAGACCTCTGGCCTGTTACATTACTACAGAATTTTGTTTTTCTCTCCAAAAAGACAAGGATATGAGAAAACTTACATTCTGGTCATAAGTGTTGTTTGATCCCGTTCGTAATATAAGTTCATGTTTGATCCATGTTCAACCAACCCTAACTTAGCATGCAGAATAACTTCTCATCACTCAGTTCTGAGGCTGCAGTCTAACTGTGTGTGGTTGGCTTAATATCCACTATAATCATGCAGCTAGTCAGTACCTATCAGAGCTGACTGGCTCCTGGTGTTAGACCCACTTAACCATCCTCTCAGATCAATACAACACCACAGCTGCTTAGACACGGATTCCCAAACGTTTTTACTTCATGACCCACTAATTGAGGTGTCTTTTGAGTCGCGACCCACCATAAGGGTTGAGCGGTGCAAAAACATACACAGACCAAATTTCCTGCAATTCTATACATCTTGCCATGGAGCTGAAATAAAATGCCATTTTAAAACTAATTTCCTGCAATTCTTCATGGAGCTGAATCAAATATTGCTGTTTTAAAGCCAATCTTTCTGCAATTCTATACATTTTGCCATGGAGCTGAGAGAAATGTTTTGCAGTTAATGCAAATCTTCTGCATTTCTACACATTTTGACATGGCTAATGCTGTGTTCATATGCTCAAACATTATAACAAAATCAATGGGGGCTTTAATTTTGTTGATTCCAAGTTCTCAAAGACTATAGACTATTATTAAAAAATATATAGGTCCCTTATCTTTTCTACGTACTTTCTATTTGGTTGTAGTTGTTAAAGTTGACACTGAAAGTGTTTTTCCATTCCTGAAAATGTATATATATAAAATATAATTTATAATAATTATGCAATGCACAAAAAATGTAAGCTAACGACCCACCTGGACCCCTGCCCCGACCCACACTTGCTTAGACAACAGACAGAAAGGCAGACCTCGCTCTTTTAACTAGATAATGAGTTTGTTTTTGCAGCCTGGCTGGGCTCAATTCAAATCGAAGGTAGTCAATTCAGGAAGTGATTTGAATTGCAAATTCTTAAATGTAAAAACTTTTGAAATAAATAGCCTCAACTTTTTTTCAGTTTATTGAGAAGTCATTGAAAATAACTGCCCTTTTTTTGATTATTTAATTGGAATTGTAGTTTACCTCCTGAATTGACTGCTCTCAATTCGAATTGAACATCTCTGAATCAAACATCGGTAGACTTGAGTATAACTCAAACTTCAACAACATTCAGTGAATTACGTGAAAGTTAGAATTACTTATTACAAAGACAGAACTGAACAGTCACATGTAGAACTTATAATCTTCACCCTCCACATCACCCCTCCTCTCCCTTTTCGCAGAGATCCCAATTTGTATGTAAACACTCAAAACACAAAATACAAATACATGAACAATTATAGTTTTTTAAACAAAAAAATACGAGATTTCCATTGAAAAAGGTATGCATTTATAAATATATTGATTTCATCCAAACCTACTCTCAACTCTTTAAAAATAATAATTCTTTGGGTTGATCCTAACCAACAACCTTACCAACTGAGATGGCGAGAAGATATCTGCATAGGTTTGCTCAGGTGCTCCAGATATGACTTTCCATACATAGACAGAGGTCAGAGGACTGTGCCAGTCTCATTCTTAAACACGCCATGACGGTTCGGACGCATCACATTTATCTACACACACTACAAATATGGAGTCACAGATACAGTCACCTCCAAAATGATTGGCACCTTTGATAAAGATGAGCAAAAAACATGTATAAATAATACAAATACCAAGCTATATTGTATGCAAAAAAGGAACATACTAATACAATATTGCTCAAGGAAAGAGATTTTGTTTAACAAGTAAAAAAAAAAAAAAAAAAGGTATGTCAAAATTATTGGCACCCCTAAAGATTGCATTAGCATTCTACTTGTTTAAGTTAATCTCAGTTAAAGGAACTGTGTTGTGGCCTTCCATGGCTTCCTGTTTCACTGGGGTAGAAAAATGAGGTAACAAACATGTAAAATCCCTTTGTCATCCATCACCACGAGGAAAGGCAAATGGCTGTTGACTTTCATAAATCAGGCAATGGTACAAAAAAACTACTGAAAACTCCACTATACCACTTACCACTATTATGGACACAATGAATACGTTTAAAACCACTGGAACAGTGGTAAACTTGCCTGGTAAGACCCAAGTGTATCTTGTACTACGCACATTGAGGAAGATGGTTCGGGAGGCAACAAAAAAGTCCAAAGGCCACAGTTGGAGAATGACCGAACTTGGTCGCGTCTTGGGGTCACCAAGTCTCCAAATATACAATTAAACGCCACCTCCTTTATTGAGAGCAACCAACAATAGCAAATGCCTGGAGTTTGTTAAATGGCATTGGCACTTGAATAGGAACCGGGTGCTATGGTCGAATGAGATTAAAACAGAGCTCTTTGGCCACGCACACCAGTGGTGGGTTTGGCCTCGAATGAAGGATGCATATGCAGAAAAGAACCTCGTACCTACTGTAAAATGTGGATGAATCTTTCAAGGTTCTGGAATGATCCTGTATGGAGGAATGGTCTCATAAAATATTATAGAAAAAGGATAAGTGCTGTTATCCTCACAAGAGGGTGCACAACGTATTGAAAATAGTGCTAATAATTTCGACACCTATCTTTTTGAGATTTTTTGTTAATTACTTGTTGAAAAATATTTTTTTCCTAAGCAATTGTATTACTACAAAATAATATATTTTTCACATTTATTGAGCATACAATTTTTGTATTATTTATTTTATACTGTATTTTTTGCTCATCTTTATCAAGGGTGCCAATCATTTTGGAGGTGACTGTTTGTCTGGTCTTTATGGAAGCTTGAAAATGAAGTGTCCACTATCATAAACTTTGAACCAATGGGAATGGCAGTAGACCTTCTATATTACTGTGTTACTATAGCTAAAGCACTCTGTAGGCCCTGTCAATAGGTTTTCCTGTGAAACTGGATTGGTGGTACCTGACTGAGTAGGTTACTAAATCAATATCATCTACATTTGTGTTCCAATTAATGGTAATTTGACAATTAACTGTAGCACAATATGGATGCCTTTGACTTGCCAAAGTTAGGCACTGCAGACGTATTGAGAGACCGTTTAGACTTCTCCTTTCTCAAGCTAATGTAAACAGTTCGGAGTATTTGGTCAGCTAGGAGGAATATACATGATGATGGCCATTGTACAGACAATGTTTGAAAATACTTTTTGTACGTCAAACGTATGCAAAACGTGACATTCTAACTGTAGAAAAAGTCCACCTGGATAGAGGCTGCAGCCAACGCCAGCGGCCCAGAGATTTATTCAGACGTCAGAGACTAACAAGAGGCCTGTGTAGAAATGTCCATTGACCTGAAACAGTCCTATAATCACTTTAGATAGGCTGGTTTTCATACATTCAGTGCTTGGTAAATGTAACTCTCCCTTGGTCATGCACTGGTTGCTCAGTCAGTATTGAGTATCTGATGTAAACTTATGATTGATATGCATAAAGTGCTATGTTTATGGATTTACTGTGGCTTGATCTATACATTTAGACTTCACTGATATTCAAGGATGGACATTTGGTGTGTTGTGTTAACTCTATTAACCAATGCTATGGCACGACCATAATTGTAAAGTGCATACCAACCGAAAGAAATCCATCTATTGGATTGATTGGGAATAAGGCCTCTGTAAATCCCTGAATATATGAATAAAGCTGAGAACATGTCGGAGTTAGCTGCAACAATGCTGCTTCCCAACCAGAGGCTGGTTCTTATCCCTCAATTAATGTTCCCTTACCCAGATCCCTGTCCCACTGTCCTAATCCCTCCACCCCAACGCCTTGGTGAGTCCCGTATTGAACACCCTCTCCCCAGACACCTTGGCATGTGGCAGGGCACAGGAGCCAGCCCTACTGCATACATACACTCCCAGTCTGGGGCTTTGGAAGTGGGGTAGAGACACTGGGAGGCACTACTGGGGAACCGGCCTCTTTGAAATATATTTAAGCCCAATGGGTGTTTATGGGATGGGAGCCAAGACCTCTGGATGTGTAAACACTCACACACATCACACTGAATGTGGATCTAATGTGGATCTAGCGTTCATCTGTTGATCGTTCAGTGCACTGTGTTTTAGGGACCACCCGCTATAGACGTCTGACTGCCGACATTTTCCACATGTAAAATCGGTGAGCACTCGGTTCTCAAATTACGTTCAGAGGTGCCAAGTACTCTCGGCCAGAAAGCACTACTGGTGTGAGTGAGCCCTAACAGTGTTGCTCACTCCTTCTTTAAGTGCCTTAACTCTCTGTTTCAACATCTTTAAGGTAGGACATGATGGGACAGATAAAGTGCAAAATGACCCTTGAACCTCTTTAGCCCCCCCCCCCCCCCGTCTGATAGTGTGTTTCACTGCCACTCAGTCTTTGCCTTTATTTTCTCTACATCTGCACTCTATTTGAATTATTATTTTTCTCTCTCTCTTGCTTACTCGGGCCAGTCCAGAGGCGCTCAGTTCTTTTTGAAGAAGGAAAAGAGCCGCTTGTCTCCATCGGAGAGGCGATGGGCTCGTCTGGAGGACTGGCCGGAGGGGCCCCCGGAGGACCCAGCGAGGGAGTAGGGGGTCACCCTCCACTCCTCCTGGTGCTTTTCCATGAGCTGCTGATCAATCATACTGTGCATATCATCCTAAGAGAGAGAAAGACAGAATGAATGAGTGACAGAGAGAGAGAGGGTGTGAGCACAGTAGAGCGATAGAGAGATAAAGGGAATGTGAGGGGATGTTAAAGAGGACAAGGGTTTTTAGAGAAGAGAAACAGAAGGCAGAAGGAAGGTGTGACAGATTGGCATGGAAGTGGCTGGTTTTGGGTGATCAAATGGATTAGAATGGGTGAGCGCATTTCTGTTGATTCAGCAGGCCATGGCATGGAATGGCTCAGCATGGCATGGAAGAGTGGAAGAGCACAGGACAGGATCAGGCCGAGATGGCACACCTAGGCTCACCTCTAAGGCAGGAGGGGGGTACCACAGGGGAGAAAGGGTGGTACGGAAGCTGAGAAAGGCCACTAGATCAGAAACCACAAGAGCCACACAGTAAAGAGCCCTGAGGATGCAAACTGCAGCCAGGGAAAGAGAGAGGAAAGAGCTGCTAGTTACGGGTGAGGATGGGAAGGGAAAGTCATACACTGAGTCCTCAATTTAGTTAGCTAGCTACTCGTCCTACTTGCTTAATTGTTTGCAGAATGTTCAATGAAAACCCATGGTTGAAACTCATTGAGGTTTCATTGAGGAGTGTATTAGTTCCTTAGACACTCGTGTAAATTGGCGACTCAGAGTACGTACAGTATTGTACATGTTACACACACACACACACACACACACATTGGACAGTGGTAAGTTAGAGGAGAGGACAGGATGTGGTGTGGAAAAGATCACCATACACACATTTTCAGTCCGCTAGTATACTCTTATTTAATGAATAAAATACAGTACACATTAAGAATGATAATTACTGTGTGAATGTAATCATTTATACATGTTGTCATTCAGATACATATTCATATCTGTTATTATATATATATAGCTCTGTTTGACAGCCCATTCAATTTGGCAGTCCATTCAGTAACAATGGAAATAAGTTGTTAAACATTATTGTGTTACCCTCGATTATTTTAAATACAGTGTATACACATGTGGCTGAATTGTGTTTTTAAATCTAATCAAATAATAGCTCACACTATGAGTGGCCTAGCGTGCCCCCTCATGCCCCCTGACCTCTGACCCACCTGCCAGGCCTCCAGCTGCTGTGATAGGTTCAGCTTCTGCTGGATGGCGTCCAGGAGCTGGCTGTTCAGAGACATGATATCTATCTTACACTTGGCCAGCTCCATCTCCACCACTTTCTTCCTGTAAGGCAAACAGACACACAGACACACAGCTTAGAGACAGACAACATCTCTCTTTATGACTGGCTTGCTTATTTGGAGATGAATGTAAAAAGACTAATTGTTGTTATATGCTAGTCTATTACATTGGTAGTGATTTTACACAGGAAGCACATTTAATTTGGTTGTGCCCAGATGATGAGTTATGTTGTGTGGTCTTACATAGAAATAGCGTTGTCTCGGTCTTGTATAGCACTTTGGAGCTGTTCACTGGGGTCTCGTGCTTCAGACATGGCCCTCATACGCTCACTCTCCTCCTGTACAGAGCACATCTCCACAGAAAGCATCGCAATCTGCAGGACAGGGGAGGAATGACATAGACATTGTCAGACACATTGTCAGCCTCATAAATGAGAAATCCCATCGAATGTGTCTCGCTTGAATAACAACGCTGTGCTGAAGTGATCTTGTTGGAGAACAACAGCGATGATAAAGCTCGGTGTGCAGTAGTACCTGATTATGGAGTTGTAGAACCTCTTCTTGGCTGTTCCGTGTTCTATCCTGCTCTGCTTCGTACAGCTCTCTCACTCCTCGCAGCTCTTCCCCAAGCTTTCGAACTTGGTCCTCTAGAGCCTCCTCGTCACTTCGCCGAGAACCCTGCTCACACACAACCACAACAACACACACATAGGTTCATTATATTGTGATTTCCACTCAATTGTAATTCTGATTTGTTTTGAGTGTGTATCGAATAGTTCACACTCTTTATTAGATGCATGGAGGAACTATACACTGAGTGTACAAAACATTAGGAACACCTGCTCTTTCAATGGCATAGACTGACCAGGTGAATCCAGGTGAAAGCTATGATCCCTTATTGATACCACCTGTTAAATACACTTCAATCAGTGTAGATGAAGGCGAGGAGACCGGTTAAATAACGGCTTGAGACAATTGAGACATGGATTGTGTATGTGTGCCATTCAGAGGGTGCCTTTGAATGGGGGTATGGTAGTAGGTGCCAAGCACAACGGTTTGAGTGTGTCAAGAACTGCAACGCTGCTGGGTTTTCACACTCAACAGTTTCCTGTGTATATAAAGAATGGTCCACCACCCAAAGGACATCCAGCCAACTTGACACAACTGTGGGACGCATTGGAGTCATGTTGTAGTCCATGCCCGATTAATTGAGGCTCAATATTAGGAAGGTGTTCCTAATGTTTTACACTCAGTGTACATCTGTATAGTATATCTGGTCAGTATTTTTCATATATCTGTGTGAAAGGTCCGTACCGTGGACTCATTGCCGTCTAGCAGGTTCTGTGTGAGTCTGCGTAGCTCCAGTAGACTGGCATGTAGGCTCCCCATGGGAACGTCCTTGGCTGAGGATGTCTCAGAGGACTCGTCCATGGAGGAGTCTGTGGACAGGGCTGAGTCTGTGATGTCGTTGCCTCGCAGGTGGGAGACGAGAGAGCGCACCTGGCAGTAGGCTTCCCACAGCTGGAGACGCAGCTGGAGACAGAGGGAAAGCTGCTTAGCAAAGACCACTGATAATAATAATAATTAGTTGGTGAGTGCTTACATTTCTCCTATGTATAAGTATGTATTAACACACGTGTCAATTGGCCAGGGTCACCATTGTCCAGCATCCCTGAAGCAATTATGGTTACATTTTTTGACATTGTCTGCTTAGGGTTTCAAATGAGCAACCTTTCGGTTACCGGCCCAATGCTCTAACCGCTAGGCTACCTGCCGTCCACATAAAGTGTTTGGCTGCGATGGCCAGGAATCGAATCCAGGCCAATTGTTTGGAAGACAGCTATGCTCACCACTATACCACCATTGCATGATACACTGTAGATCACTTATAGAACAACAAGGATTCTCTGTATGCCACTCTCTCTCATCAACAGTGTTTGTGCATGCATGCGCACCTGTGTGTGTGTTTGCATGTGTGTACCTGCTCCCTCTCCTGTTCCTGCTCCTCTTGCTCCATGCTCTGTTCTATCTCACAGAGTAGGCTGGCAGGGTTTGGGCTGAGGCCTTGGAGACTTCTCTCCTCTGTGACCTCCTCAAAGCGGGCACTCAGATGTCTGTGGGACACCCGTACCTCCTGGAGCTCCAGCTGGCTCTGCCGTAACTGGACATGTACAGCAATACAGCAGTCAACAAACTGGTCAACACAGTGGTCAACACAGTGGTCAACACAGTGGTCAACACAGAGCCCTGATACCATACAGATCAACACAACACACTCAGAAATACTCGTACTGTACAG
Source organism: Salvelinus alpinus (assembly GCF_045679555.1). Classification (NCBI taxonomy): domain Eukaryota; kingdom Metazoa; phylum Chordata; class Actinopteri; order Salmoniformes; family Salmonidae; genus Salvelinus; species Salvelinus alpinus. The sequence goes on from NC_092104.1 coordinate 39,171,334, forward strand.
ATATCTATACACCAACATACACACTCACACATTACACAGGAATATTATGACACAGTACAACAGTTCTATCAAAATCCCTAAAGAATGTCAGAGATCGTACCTGTAAGACCTTCTCGTGGTACTGTTTCTCCAGCACTAGTGTCCCTTCCCTCAGGTCCTCAACAGTGTTCTGCAGTAGCTCGTTTTCCTCTAGTACGGCATTAACCTGATCCTCCAGCTCTCTCTTACGCTCCGACAGCATCTTAATCTGACAAAATACATAACCCCAATAGCCAAGTTACACATTGTGCTATGTAACCAAGGACAGATAGGAGAAACTGTTTTGGTAGCTATCTGCACTCAGTGTTAGCCCTCTAGTGTTAACCTGTTTCTTTCATGACTCTGAGGAGAGTTCAAATCTTCCAGAAGATTAAAGTACTCCCTCTGGTCCAAAGAATGTTTGTTGCCTAGCATAGGCGATTAGGAGTAGGCGGTTTCTGCCTCCCTCACATACAGGAATGTCTCTGCGATAAGTTGATATTCCAAATAAACCTGATAACAGTCTATTACTTCATCAGTCTATACTGTACAGTGGACTGAAGGCTAACATTGCACGAACACCGCACATTTCTAGAGATACAAGGCGAGTTTGTGTGTAATATGTTCGGTAGCCAGCTGAGCAGCTTACTCCATTAAACAAACATCAGCTCTTGTTCTTTCTCGTTATCCCCCAGCCATGCTTTGACCTACGTCTGTTGATCTCCTTCACAGCGCAGGAGGCTGACATTGCGTGTACAGCTCAGCTCACTGACTTTGCCATCATGTGGACATCTTTGTAGCTTTATGTTCTCCGTGTGTCCTTCAGACATTTTGGTTGACATTGCTGTGATTTTCTTTGTCTAGCAGGACTGTGACATATTCATCCTTGTCACATTAAGAACACCCGTTGCAATCCTGCGAACACCCAGACATTGCAGTATATCTGAGCTAAATATAGAATGGTATTGTTTTCACCCAATTACAGCGCGGTCTCCGCAGTGGGTTATTCCTCTCCAATAAGACCCACTTTAAAAGAGGAGGCTGAGAGATATTATATACTGTACTGTATGTCATGGTATCATCCTATGACCCTGAGCTTAATGGCTGATATTACACATGACTGATATTACTGTGTATTCCCCTGGTAGGCTACAGTATCTCACGCTCCATAGCAGTACAGTGGAACATGTACACACATGTGACATGCAGCATGCAGACAAACCAATATAACCACTCACTTCCAGCCCTTGCTGCTCCAGTCAAGAGGAAGGATTCAATCACGGTATTAGAGGAGGGGAACAGGGAATGATTGATAGAAAAGGAAAACAGATTTATATATTTGTTCACTTAACTCAACTGTTTGAATTAGTTTGATAGCAAGCACAACTTGAGGTGTGCATATTCTAATATCTCAGGATATTACTTTTTCAAACCCACACAGCATTTTAAAAGAACATTTTAAATAAACAACACTTTGATAATGACTGGGAATATATTTCATAGGTAATATCTGTCAAGTTGAAATACATTTTAAGGAAGCATCTCTAGTCTCGCCTCAGCCGGTAGGCTCTCTAGTCTCGCCTCAGCCAGGTAGGCTCTCTAGTCTCGCCTCAGCCGGTAGCATCTCAAGTTGAAATACATTTTAAGGAAGGTATTGATTTTTGAGACGGTTAAAAATGACTCCGCCCATGCCTCACCTCAGCCTGTAGGCTTTCTAGTCTCGCCTCAGCCAGTAGGCTCTCTAGTCTCGTACCTCCTGGAGTAGGCTCTCTAGTCTCGCCTCAGCCGGTAGCATCTCTAGTCTCGCCTCAGCCGGTAGCATCTCTAGTCTCGCCTCAGCCGGTAGCATCTCTAGTCTCGCCTCAGCCGGTAGGCTCTCTAGTCTCGCCTCAGCCGGTAGGCTCTCTAGTCTCGCCTCAGCCGGTAGGCTCTCTAGTCTCGCCTCAGCCGGTAGCATCTCTAGTCTCGCCTCAGCCGGTAGCATCTCTAGTCTCGCCTCAGCCGGTAGCATCTCTAGTCTCGCCTCAGCCGGTAGCATCTCTAGTCTCGCCTCAGCCGGTAGCCTCTCTATGCTCGCCTCAGCCGGTAGACTCTCTATGCTCGCCTCAGCCGGTAGGCTCTCTATGCTCGCCTCAGCCGGTAGGCTCTCTATGCTCGCCTCAGCCGGTAGGCTCTCTATGCTCGCCTCAGCCAGGTAGGCTCTCTATGCTCGCCTCAGCCAGGTAGGCTCTCTATGCTCGCCTCAGCCAGGTAGGCTCTCTATGCTCGCCTCAGCCAGGTAGGCTCTCTATGCTCGCCTCAGCCAGGTAGGCTCTCTATGCTCGCCTCAGCCAGGTAGGCTCTCTATGCTCGCCTCAGCCAGGTAGGCTCTCTATGCTCGCCTCAGCCAGGTAGGCTCTCTATGCTCGCCTCAGCCAGGTAGGCTCTCTATGCTCGCCTCAGCCAGGTAGGCTCTCTATGCTCGCCTCAGCCAGGTAGGCTCTCTATGCTCGCCTCAGCCAGGTAGGCTCTCTATGCTCGCCTCAGCCAGGTAGGCTCTCTATGCTCGCCTCAGCCAGGTAGGCTCTCTATGCTCGCCTCAGCCAGGTAGGCTCTCTATGCTCGCCTCAGCCAGGTAGGCTCTCTATGCTCGCCTCAGCCAGGTAGGCTCTCTATGCTCGCCTCAGCCGGTAGGCTCTCTATGCTCGCCTCAGCCAGGTAGGCTCTCTATGCTCGCCTCAGCCAGGTAGGCTCTCTATGCTCGCCTCAGCCAGGTAGGCTCTCTATGCTCGCCTCAGCCAGGTAGGCTCTCTATGCTCGCCTCAGCCAGGTAGGCTCTCTATGCTCGCCTCAGCCAGGTAGGCTCTCTATGCTCGCCTCAGCCAGGTAGGCTCTCTATGCTCGCCTCAGCCAGGTAGGCTCTCTATGCTCGCCTCAGCCAGGTAGGCTCTCTATGCTCGCCTCAGCCAGGTAGGCTCTCTATGCTCGCCTCAGCCAGGTAGGCGCTCTATGCTCGCCTCAGCCAGGTAGGCTCTCTATGCTCGCCTCAGCCAGGTAGGCTCTCTATGCTCGCCTCAGCCAGGTAGGCTCTCTATGCTCGCCTCAGCCAGGTAGGCTCTCTATGCTCGCCTCAGCCAGGTAGGCTCTCTATGCTCGCCTCAGCCAGGTAGGCTCTCTATGCTCGCCTCAGCCAGGTAGGCTCTCTATGCTCGCCTCAGCCAGGTAGGCTCTCTATGCTCGCCTCAGCCAGGTAGGCTCTCTATGCTCGCCTCAGCCAGGTAGGCTCTCTATGCTCGCCTCAGCCAGGTAGGCTCTCTATGCTCGCCTCAGCCAGGTAGGCTCTCTATGCTCGCCTCAGCCAGGTAGGCTCTCTATGCTCGCCTCAGCCTGTAGGCTTTCTAGTCTCAACTCAGCCTGTAGGCTCTCTAGTCTCACCTCAGCCTGTAGGCTCTAGTCTCACCTCAGCCTGTAGGCTCTCTAGTCTCACCTCAGCCTGTAGGCTCTAGTCTCACCTCAGCCTGTAGGCTCTCTAGTCTCACCTCAGCCTGTAGGCTCTCTAGTCTCACCTCAGCCTGTAGGCTCTCTAGTCTCACCTCGGCCTGTAGGCTCTCTAGCCTCGCCTGGTAGGCTCTCTAGTCTCGCCTCGGCCGGTAGGCTCTCTAGTCTCGCCTCGGACGGTAGACCATCTAGTCTCGTCTCGCCCGGTAGGCTCTCTAGTCTTGCCTCGGCCGGTAGACTCTCTAGTCTCGCCTCGGCCGGTAGGCCATGTAGGCTCTCTAGTCTCACCTCGGCCTGTAGGCTCTCTAGCCTCGCCTGGTAGGCTCTCTAGTCTCGCCTCGGCCGGTAGGCTCTCTGGTCTCGCCTCGGCCGATGGCTCTCTGGCCTCGCCTCGGCCGGTAGGCTCTCTAGTCTCGCCTCGGCCGGTAGACCATCTAGTCTCGTCTCGCCCGGTAGTCTCTCTAGTCTTGCCTCGGCCGGTAGACTCTCTAGTCTCGCCTCGGCCGGTAGACCATCTAGTCTCGTCTAGTCTCGCCCGGTAGGCCCTATAGTCTCGTCTCGGCCGGTAGGCCCTCTAGTCTCGCCTCGGCCGGTAGGCCCTCTAGTCTCGCCTCGGCCGGTAGGCCCTCTAGTCTCACCTCAGCCTGTAGGCTCTCTAGTCGTGTCATGTGCTGGTTGGTGGAGACGCTCTTCTCTCTGAAGTCATCCCGTAACGAGTGGACCTGAGTGGACAGCTGCCTCTCCACCTCTGTAGCCTGGAGACGAAACACACCCCAGACACAGGGTGTTAGCACAAAAGACATTAAGAAATAATTGAATAACATTCAACTTTATTCACTCCCTCAGGGGCATTACCAGATTACAAATAAACATCTTCTGCATATAATACAAAGTGCATAAGGGTAGTGTTGTAAAGTCATAATTCAGAACAGTTCAGTATTATGCAGTCTGTTGTTCAGTGTAGAGCAACTCCTGTTGTTTGTTGCTTTGAGTGCGTCTCTCAGCAAGGAGCCTAGTGTTCACCACAGCTCTGGGAACATAACTCATCCCTCCAGCGCTTGATTCAGAGCAGCGTGACATCACTTCTTATGCACAACAATACTGACACACTCACACACAATGAAATGTTCACAACATATTGTCCACACACACTAATGCCCCTTACATACTTCACATTGCGCAATCTATACATTTTTATTTGATTTAACATTTATTTAACTAGGCAAGTCAGTTAAGAACAAATTCTTATTTACAATGACAGCCTACCCCGCCCAAACCCGGACGACGCTGGGCCAATTGTGCGCCGCCCTATGGGACTCCCAATCACGGCCAGATGCTACACAGCCTGGATACGAACCAGGGACTGTAGTGATGCCTCTAGACCGCTGCGCCACTCGGGAGCCCATGGTGAGACACGTTCTGAGTGAGTAACCAACATTGTAAATGCTTTGAGTGCTATTTGATTTGACACAATGTTACCTCTGAATCACCACAGTGTTCCTGGAACTGGTACATTCAGCTGCACAGTAGAACTGTTCGTGTGATAGCACAGGTTTGAGTAACTCTTGGCCTTTAGAATCTGGAATGTTCCATTTGAAGCTGGGCCCCTCCTTCTGAGTGCAGCAGAGTGCAGGAGAAGCCCCTTCCCTGGCTGAGATCATTGGACTGTTCTGATCACCCCACTGCCTACCGGCCGAGTGCAGATCGCAGAGTCACACCGACAGAATCTCATTAGCATAAGTGAGGCTGCACTCAGGAAGCCCAGACTCTGATTGTCATCATCACTGCCATGGTAATGGACGGTGGAATCCGGGATACCACTCACTCACTCCTCTCCAGCCTCTGCACTGAGAAATATAAATGCCATATAACAAAGCAATCATTGATTTAGAGACAAATTCAACTTAACAGATCTTACTGAGAATATAGAGATATGATAAACTGCCTGTACACACTGTACGATGCGTTTACACAATTCTCTGACTACAGTATTTCACTCCATCATGGAACTTCAGTGTCTAGAATCTAATAGATCTGTGTCCTCATTAGAGATTCTAGAGAACACTCATCCAACAGGTTGATTCCTGTCCACAATCAAAGGTCAGGTGTATACTACCTCTGACAAATAAGAACCAGGTGGAATCAAATCTCTACATGGGTTTACAAAGATAATATCCGTGGCAGGATTTTCAATATGTTTGCCTCTAGGTAGCAGTGTGATGTTTATAGGTTATTTCAGTCAGTGGTTGCAGTGTTGGCCACACTGGTGACTGGTAAGGCCTTGGTGAATAGTGACTGCATGAGACAGGTCAGAAGAAGGCTACAGCCACTCTCTAATGCCATGTCCGTGTTATCTTTTCTACTACAGTAAGTCTACTGTAAGTGAATTTAAGATTTAGGTGAGAGGGTAATGGTTTCTGCATTGGACAGCTGTTTGAGATTTGGAAAGCAGCATGGCGTAGTGTTTTTTGGAACGCTTTTAAAGGTGAAATGAGAATTCCACTCTAATGTCTGCTGTAAAAAATGGCCGACTTCCATTCACACTTGATGCACTTGTGTCCTTAAATAACTCAGAGAGGAGTTGTAACATTGATGTATTCTGTCTGGGTAACCAAGGGCAGAACAATCTGTAAACTAGACACTTTCAGTTGTACCTTATCACAGGAAGAGTTTGGTACATGCACTGTGCTTACAACATTTTTTGTGGCTCTTTCAGCATTGAATCCCTTCCACATCTAAGTCCATGTACCCCTTTTTCATAATGGCACCTTGTTGTCCCCAGCGATGCATGGGATGAATGATATGTAACCTGCACTAAATGCAGAATCATATTCACTTTGATGCATTTATAGACATTCAGACATAGTGTACAACACACCAGCTCTACTCTGCCATTCGGAATGAGCTTCACATTCTCCTAACCAGGCCAGGATGATGCATATAGCTCTTCCTCTCTGACCTGACTGATGTATCTCTCCTCAGTGGATGTCTATACAGAGCCCAGTCACAGTGGGAATGTGACATTTGACACAGTATCACACTGTGCCTGGCAGATTGAGATTACAGGAGAAACAGGATATTTCACTGTGGTTTGCCAGATTTACTGATATTTCCCTTAATCCGAGCGTCAAATCCTCAGATCCCAGATCAAGCATGATCAGTACATGGGGGAAAACGGACTATTGCGACAGAATCCAGGCCAACAAACTAGGGCTCAATCAACTGAGAGACTAGCGTAACGCTCATTCTTCCTCCAGAGTCTGGACACAAAGGTAACTTGTGCCAAGTCATTCTCTTTCAAAGGGGGAATCACAAGATTCTCTAAACTTTTTCATTTACACTAGTCTTTGATAGGAGAGGAAACGTATCTTTGCTACATACAAACCTAATCCATAGCGTATGTACAAGAACGTAACAGATTTTCGGAGGTTTCCGGTGTAATGTTCTTGCTTACGCCTATGGGTGTGAAATTGAGATGGGGTAGGGCACTTGTATCCTCTTATTTTTTTACATAGCTAATTAAGTCAGGGATTTCCAATGGCTTATCTGTTCCCTCTTTCTCTCTCTGCCCTCTCAGGAAGCAGAACATACTGTACAGTTCAAGCTACAGTATACACGTATGGTTGACGATGACTCACAAGTCAATGTGTGTACATGTCAGGGGGTCTGTGTTGCAACCTGACATTGGGTTGGCTATACAGCACACAGTGATGCAGAGCACATTTCCATGGCAACACATGGAATCTCACATGTGACACCCGGGTTGTCATAGCAACCAGAGAGAGGAGACATGACTGGTGGAGCTGTGTGACTTGGTGGCCATATTTCTGGCATTTCCCTTAGTCATAGCACAGTGTACACTAGTCTATGGACCCACACTCTTAGAAGTAAAGGAGCCTGGAAGAATCTTTTGGGATTCTAAAAATTGTCACACAGGGGGAACCTATCTAGTTCCAAAAGGAACCCCTCTGAAATGAGTCTTCGAGGAACCCCTGTGAAAAGGTTCAAACCAGAACCTTTTTGTGATGGGACGGGGTTGAACGTTGAACCTTTTTAATAATATATTGTAGAGGCGGCAGCCTATCAGAAGAGTGGAGGCGTGGCTTCCACCCATTAGAGTAAATGTCCTTCCTGGTCATCGTGTTAAGTTTATACACTGCAAATTTCAATTGCCCTTGAATGTGTGTGCATATTACATATTCTAATGTAATATTCATACTAGAGGTCGACCGATTAATCAGAATGGCCGATTAATTAGGGCCGATTTCAAGTTTTCATAACTATCGGAAATCGGTATTTTTTATATATTTTTTTACACCTTTATTTAACTAGGCAAGTCAGTTAAGAACACATTCTTATTTTCAATGACGGCCTAGGAACGGTGGGTTAACTGCCTTGTTCAGGGGCAGAACGACAGATTTTTACCTTGACAGCTCGGGGATTCAATCTTGCAACCTTACGGTTAACTAGTCCAACGCTCTAACCACCTGATTACATTGCACTCCACGAGGAGCCCGCCTGTTACGCGAATGCAGTAAGAAGCCAAGGTAAGTTGCTAGCTAGCATTAAACTTATCTTATAAAAACAATCAATCAATCATAACCACTAGTTAACTACACATGGTTGATGATATTACTAGTTAATCTAGTGTGTCCTGCGTTGCATATAATCGATGCGGTGCGCATTCGCGAAAAAGGACTGTCGTTGCTCCAACGTGTACCTAACCATAAACATCAATGCCTTTCTTAAAATCAATACACAAGTATATATTTTTAAACCTGCATATTTAGTTAATATTGCCTGCTAACATGAATTTCTTTTAACTAGGAGAAATGGTGTCACTTCTCTTGCAACAGAGTCAGCAGTTTGGGCCACCTAGCTCATTGCAAACTGTGTGAAGACTATTTCTTCCTAACAAAGACAGCCAACTTTGCCAAACGGGGGATGATTTAACAAAAGCGCATTTGCGAAAAAAGCACAATCGTTGCACGACTGTACCTAGCCATAAACATCAGTGCCTTTCTTAAAATCAATACACAGAAGTATATATTTTTAAACCTGTATATTTAGTTAAAAGAAATCCAGGTTAGCAGGCAATATTAACCAGGTGAAATTGTGTCACTTCTCTTGCGTTCAGAGTCAGGGTATATGCAACAGTTTGGGCCGCCTGGCTCGTTGCGAACTAATTTGCCAGAATTTTACGTAATTATGACATAACATTGACGGTTTTGCAATGTAACAGTAATATTTAGACTTATGGATGCCACCCATTAGATAAAATACGGAACGGTTCCGTATTTCACTGAAAGAATAAACGTTTTGTTTTCGAGATGATAGTTTCCGGATTCGACCATATTAATGACCTAAGGCTCGTATTTCTGTGTGTTATTATGTTATAATTAAGTCTATGATTTTATAGAGCAGTCTGACTGGGCGATGGTAGGCACCAGCAGGCTAGTAAGCATTCATTCAAACAGCACTTTCGTGCGTTTTGCCAGCAGCTCGTCGCTGTGCTTTGTGCTGTTTATGACTTCAAGCCTATCAACTCCCGAGGTTAGGCTGGTGTAACCGATGTGAAATGGCTAGCTAGTTAGCGGGGTGTGCGCTAATAGCGTTTCAAACGTCACTCGCTCTGAGACTTGGAGTAGTTGTTCCCCTTGCTCTGCATGGGTAACGCTGCTTCGAGGGTGGCTGTTGTCGATGTGTTCCTGGTTCGAGCCCAGGTAGCGGCGAGGAGAGGGATGGAAGCTATACTGTTACACTGGAAGTACTAAAGTGCCTATAAGAACATCCAATAGTCAAAGGTATATGAAATACAAATCGTATAGAGAGAAATAGTCCTATAATTCCTATAATAACTACAACCTAAAACTTCTTACCTGGGAATATTGAAGACTCATGTTAAAAGGAACCACCAGCTTTCATATGTTCTCATGTTCTGAGCAAGGAACTTAAACGTTAGCTTTCTTACATGGCACATATTGCACTTTTACTTTCTTCTCCAACACTTTGTTTTTGCATTGTTTAAACCAAATTGAACATGTTTCATTATTTATTTGAGGCTAAATTGATTTTATTGATGTATAATATTAAGTTAAAATAAGTGTTCATTCAGTATTGTTGTAATTGTCATTATTACAAATAAAAAAATAAAAAATCGTCCGATTAATCGGTATTGGCTTTTTTTTGGTCATCCAATAATCGGTACCGTTATCGGCGTTGAAAAATCATATTCGGTCGACCTCTAATTCATACATCTATGCTCACTTCGAGGCAAGCAACACTGAAGCATGCATGAGAGCATCAGCTGTTCCAGACGACTGTGTGATCACACTCTCCGTAGCCGATGTGAGTAAGACCTTTAAACAGGCCAACATTCACAAGGCCGCAGGGTCAGACGGATTACTAGGACGTGTACTCCGAGCATGCACTGACCAACTGGCAAGTGTCTTCACTGACATTTTCAACCTGTCCCTAACTGAGTCTGTAATGCCAACATGTTTCAAGCAGACCACCATAGTCCCTGTGCCCAAGAACACTAAGGTAGCCTGCCTAAATGACTACACGTCAAGACACGTCTGTAGCCATGAAGTGCTTTGAAAGGCTATTCATGGCGCACATCAACACCATTATCCCAGAAACCCTAGACCCACTCCAATTTGCATACCACCCCAACAGATCCACAGATGATGCAATCTCTATTGCACTCCACTCTGCCCTTTCCCACCTGGACAAAAGGAACACCTATGTGAGAATGCTATTCATTGACTACAGCTCAGCGTTCAACACCATAGTTCCCTCAAAGCTCATCACTAAGCTAAAGACCCTGGGACTAAACACCTCCCTGCAACTGGATCCTGGACTTCCTGGCGGGCCGCCCCCAGGTGGTAAGGGTAGGTAACAAGGAACCCCTGAACTGAACATACTGTACAGTTCAAGCTACAGTATACACGTATGGTTGAAGATGACTCACAAGTCAATGCGTGTACATGTCAGGGGGTCTGTGTTGGAACTTGACATTGGGTTGGCTGTACAGCACAGCCAACCCCTCCTGTACTCCCCTCCTGTACTCACTCATGACTGCATGGCCAGGCAAGACTCCAACACCATCAATAAGTTTGCCGACGACACAATACTGGTAGGCCTGATCACTGACAACGATGAGACAGCCTATTAGAAGGAGGTCAGAGACCTTGCCGTGTGATGACAGGATAACAACCGCTCCCTCAAAGTGATCAAGACAAAGGAGATAATCGTGGACTACAGGAAAAGGATGACCGAGCACGCCCCCATTCTCATCGACGGGGCTGTAGTGGAGAAGGTTGAGAGCTTCAAGTTTCTTGGTGTCCACATCACCAACAAACTATCATGGTCCAAACACACCAAGACAGTCATGTAGAGGGCACGGCAAAGCCTATTCCCCCTCAGGAGACTGAAAAGATTTGTCATGGGTCCTCAGAATTTCAACAAGTTCTACAGCTGCACCATCGAGAGCATCCTGACTGGTAGCATCACCTACTGGTATGACAACTGCTCGGCCTCTGACCACAAGGTACTACAGAGGGTAGTGCGTACGGCCCAGTACATCACTGGGGCCAAGCTTCCTGCCGTCCAGGACCTCTATACCAGGTGGTGTCAGAGGAAGGCCCTAAAGGAGTCAAAGACTCCAGCCACCCTAGTCATAGACTGTTCTCTCTGCTATTGCACGGCAAGCAGTACCGGAGTGCCAAGTCTAGGTCCAAAAGGCATCTTAACAGCTTCTACCCCCAAGCCATAAGACTCCTGAACAGCTAATCAAATGGCTACCCAGACCATTTATATTGTCCCCCCCTTTTTTACACTGCTGTTACTCTCTGTTTATTATCTATGCATAGTCACTTTAACACTACCTACATGTACATATTACCGCAATTACCTCAACTAACCTGTGCCCCCGCACATTGACTCTGTACCGGAACAGCCTGTATATAGCCTCGCTACTTTTATTTTACTGCTGCTCTTTAATTATTTGTTATTTGTAATTTGTTATTTATCTATTTTTTACTTAACACTTATTTTTCTTAAAACTGCATTGTTGGTTAAGGGCTTGTAAGTAAGCATTTCACTGTCAGGTCTACACCTCTATTCGGTCGGTGCATGTTACAAATAAAATTTGATTTGATATTAACATGATTGCACATAGTAATAAAGTGGTAACTATTCCAATTTTGGGATTTGCATAGGCTCAAGGAACTCCTACACCTCTGAAAGCCACATTAAAGCTACAAAACTGTCAGTGTTCAACCTTAACATGTGATGACAATACAACAGAACAGATAAACAGGAATGACACTTACTCCCACGGATGGCCTAACATATCTATCTGAAGGGGTTCCTTAAGGTTCTCCAAGGTTTCTCGAGTCACCACTGTCATAACTCTCCTGTGACGATCTGAAGGATCAGGTTACAGTGGGTCCGCTCTACAGCGTGTTCTCTCCCGTAGAGGGGGAGAGCGGGAAGTCGGCTGTTTTATGGCGGTCATAAAATACAGAGAGACCTTTGGACATCAAAAGTTTGAATAATTAAACAATATTTCTATTTTTGAGAATGTGGGAGTGGTCCATGGACACTTAAGGGACAGTCATGACGAGTGTGTTTCATTTGGTGTTCTCATGAAGGACAGGAAACACTCAATACTGTGTCTTTGGTTGTGTACACTTCTTAATTATGGGGTTACATCTAAATATTGTAAAAAGTATGTGATTAAACATGAAGCTATTTGTGAAAAGATGTAATGTTAACCTTCTAAATGAGAAAATATGGGTTTTAATTTCAAGTTAACCAAATCAGTGGCCACGCCCACGTGAGTATAGACATTACACCGGCGTCATGGACCGTCCTTTTCTTAGAAGTGTATAAAACCCACTCCTGACGAAATGTACATTAGACTAGAAAACATGCAGCTGACGCTACATGTGAAATGGTTAAGAACTACAACTCTATAGGCCATCAGACTATAAAACATGCAGCTGACGCTACATGTGAAATGGTTAAGAACTACTGAGACCATACAGCGTGGACCTTTGGCTACACGGCTGGAAATGGTTCAACTCTGAGACTATCGATCACTACAGAATAAGAGCAAATCCTAGACGTAGAATTACTAGTCTGCAGCTGGAAATTACGTAAGACTAGTACGAGAATACCGACAACCGCAGAAGTATCTATTCTATGCAACGACCATCTGTGTGCCTGACGTATCCATTACAACAAACACTATCCAGAGCCGCTGAGAAAGCTACAACCACGAAAGACATTGTGACTTCTGGGGAAGTTAACCAGAGACTCTCTGATGAATTGACTCTCCAGCAGACTTACCGGCGAGTCCAACAGAGAAGACAACCACGACATACAGGCGTAAATATATACATTGCAATTATTTTTGAATGAGCGGCCGTTCATGTGCAAAGGATTAGCATTTCAATGAATATAATTATCAATTGTGTGTAGTGAATCCATTTTTATCTATCCCGCTCTTTATCTGTCCCCACCAGTTTCCATTGTCTACCAAGCCGTCATACCGGTTTAGTCGACTAGGGACTTATCAATGCATTGTGTTAGTAACCAATGACTATATTGTTTGTTTATGTATTTCTGTGATTTGTTTAGTTAGTTAGTAAATAAATAATTAAGCCAATTTGTATATCGCTGATTCATTATGGAGGCTAGGGTTCGTGCAGATATCCAAGGGTTTGCGACGTTCAGTAATGAGAACTGATGAGGTAATAACAATACATTAATACAAGACTGTACTCTATAAGATATGAAAATATCTGAAGAGTCGATTCGGGAAATAAAGACTCTATAAACACTTTCCCGTGGTGCCCCAACTACCTAGTTAATTAAAGTTTACATAATTAGTTTAATCACATAATAATAATTATACATAGAGAATTGATTGATAAAATAACAGTCTTTCCATTTAATGATAGTCACAGACTATCTAAGAGTGTAGATTATGAAATCCACTAAAACATGACATCAGTCAGTCTTCCAGTTTGACATTACCAATGATCACTGTCTGTGAAGCTCTATTGTCAGAATCCCTGATGGCTACAGACAGAGTATGGGAGCAGCAGCACGTGTTTCTGATCATCATCACAACTGATGGCCTGGAGAGGCGCGTGTGTTGTATACAGGTGGTTATTAGAACAGAGACCTGTGACAGGAACGAAGCAGAACAGAACCATGGCCCTTGGTAATACAGTCAGCTCATTACAGTTAGTTTTTTGTTGTTGAGCGGATGTAGACTGCAAGAAGCCCAAACATATATAATATTTGACTAAAACAATCATTTCAAACCTTGCTTACATTTGTATATAGACCCATAGCTGAACAGAACTCTTTACCAATCCATATTTCTCAGGAAAAAAAGTAAATCCATCCCAAATAAAAGAACATCTAATGTGATAGACCATATGACTGGACAGGAAATAGAAAGCATCAACTGACTGTTAAGTGTGTTTCCTGTCAGGTATTTTAATTGTCTGTATGGTCTACTTGTTGAATGTTTGTGAAGTCTTGATTTGTAATGTCTTATTAATTGGTGTTGGACCCCAGGAAGATTAGCTAGCATTACGGCGTTAGCTAATGGGGGATCCTAATAAAAATTACAAATATGATCACATATACAGGTAACTGCCAAAATAATGGAAACAGTAGAGTAAATGAGGGATACAAAGTATATTAAAAGCAGGTGTTGTTTCCACACAAGTGTGTTTCCTAAGTTTATTAAGAAATTAACATCCCAGCATCCTTAGAGCATGTATAAAAATGCTGGGCAGGCCATTATTTTGCCTTCCATGGCTATGCCCCCATAAGATGACAATTCCCCTATCCACAGGGCACGAATGGTCAACGAACGGCTTGATGTGTATGAAAACTATGTAAACCATATGCCCGTCTCAGTCACCAGATCTCAACCCAATTGAACACTAATGGGAGATTCTGGAGCGGTGCCAGAAACAGCGTTTTCTACCACCATCAACAAAACACCAAATTATGGAATTTCTCGTGGAAGAATGATGTCACATCCCCCCAGAGGAGTTCCAGAATCTATGCCAAGGTGCATTGAAGCTGTTCTGGCTCGTGGTGGCCCAATGCCCTATTAAGACACTTTATGATGGTATTTCCTTTATTTTGCCAGTTACCTGATTCTCTCTATTACATGTGAGAATACTTTGGAACAGATTCTCAAAATTAAAAGCACTGATTTGCTGGTGTTTTTACAGTCTTTTATGTCCAACAATAAAATAAAATAAATTTGGCCCGCGAGCCGCCATTTGAGGAACCCTGCCCTAGATGATTGGCCAAGCTCACACCCCAGCCCAGCCTACCAGACACCACTGGGTTTACTGTAGGTGTTTTTTTCTTTACGTCTGTATGAGTAATACAGTAAGTGTGTCTGTGTAAGTGTCTGTGTCGGTGTGTGTGTGTCTCTACGTGGCTGTGTTCTGTGGGTGTCACGCCCTGACCGTAGAGATCCTTTTTTGTCTCTATTTTGGTTGGTCAGGGCGTGAGTTTGGGTGGACATTCTATGTCTGGTGTTCTATGTTGTCCTTGTTTTGTATTTCTATGTGTTTGGCCTGGTATGGTTCTCAATCAGAGGCAGCTGTCTATCGTTGTCTCTGATTGAGAATCATACTTAGGTAGCCTGTTCCCACCTGTGTTGGTGGGTGATTGTTTTCTGTTTAGTGTATGTCACCTTGCAGAACTGTTCGTTTATCGTTTTTGTTGTTTTGTTCTAGTATTCGTATTCATTAAAAGGAATTATGAATACTTACCACGCTGCACCTTGGTCTTCTCCTTCTCCTCTATACGACGATCGTTACAGAGGGTGATGAATACAGTGCGTTCGGAAAGTATTCAGACCCTTTGACCTTTTCCACCATTTGTTACAGTCTTATTCTAAAAAGGATTAAATCGTTTGCACTTGAAGAAACTTTCAAAGTTCTTGAAATGTTCTGGATTGACTGACCTTCATGTCTTAAAGTAATGATGGACTGTCGTTTCTCTTTGCTTATTTGAGCTGTTCTTGCCATAATATGGACTTGGTCTTTTACCAAATAGGGCTATCTTCTGTATACCACCCCTACCGGGTCACAACACAACACAACTGCTCAAACGCATTAAGAAGGAAAGAAATTCCACAAATTAACTTTTAACAAGGCACACTTCTTAATTTAAATGCATTCCAGGTGGCTACCTAATGAATCTGGTTGAGAGAATACCAAGAGTGTGCAAAGCTGAAATCAAAGCAAAGGGTGGCTACTTTGAAGAATCTCAAATATAAAATACATTTTGATTTGTTTAACACTTTTTGGTTACTACATGATTCCATATGTGTTATTTCATAGTTGTGATGTCTTCACTATTATTCTACAATGTAGAAAATAGTAAAAATAAAGAAACTTTTCACTGGTACTGTAAGTATTCAGACCCTTTACTCAGTACTTCGTTAAAGCACCTTTGGCAGTGATTACAGCCTTGACTCTTCTTGGGTATGACACTACAAACTTGGCACACCTTCATTTGGAGAGTTTCTCACATTCATCTCTAGAGATCCTCTCAAGCTCTGTCAGGTTGGATGGGGAGCGTTGCTGCACAGCTATTTTCAGGTCACTCCAGAGATGTTCAATAGGTTTCAAGTCTGGGCTCTGGCTGGGCCACTCAAGGACATTCAGAGACTTGTCCCGAAGCCACTCCTGTGTTGTCTTGCCTGTGTGTTTAGGGTCATTGTTCTGTTGGAAGGTGAACCTTCGCACCAGTCTGAGGTCCTGAGCGCTCTGGAACAGGTTTTCATCAAGGATCTCTCTGTACTTTGCTCCGTTGATCTTTCCCTCGATCCTAACTTGTCTCCCAGTCCCTGCCGGTGAAAACATCCCCACAGCATGATGCTGCCACCACCATGCTTCACCGTAGGGATGGTGCCAGGTTTCCTGCAGACGTGACGCTTGACATTCAGGCCAAAGAATACAATCTTGGTTTCATCAGACCAGAGAATCTTGTTTCTCATGGTCTGACAGTCTTTAGGTGCCTTTTGGCAAACTCTAAACGGGCTGTCATGTGCCTTTTACTGAGCAGTGGCTTCCATCTGGCCACTCTACCATAAAGGCCTGATTGGTGGAGTGCTGCAGAGATGGTTGTCCTTCAGGAAGGTTCTCCCATCTCCATAGAGGAACTCTGGAGCTCTGTTAGAGTGATCATCGGGTTCTTGGTCACTTCCCTGACCAAGGCCCTTCTCCCCTGATTGCTCAGTTTGGCCAGGCGGCCAGCTCTAGGAAGAGTCTTGGTGGTTCCAAACTTCTTCCATTTAAGAATGATGGAGGCCACTGTTTTCTTGGGGACCTTCAATGCTGCAGAAATGTTTCTGTACCCTTCCCCAGATCTGTGCCTCGACGCATTCCTGTCTCGGAGCTCTACAGACAATTCCTTCGACCTCATGGCTTGGTTTTTGCTCTGACATGCACTGTCAACTGTGGAATCTTATATAAACAGATGTGTGCCTTTCCAAATCATGTCCAATCAATGTAATTTACAACAGGTGGACTCCAATAAGTTGTAAAAACATCTCAAGGATGATCAATGCAAACAGGATGCACCTGAGCTCAATTTCAAGTCTCATAGCAAAGGGTCTGAATACTTATGTAAATAAGATATTTCTGTTTTTTCTTTTTAATACATTTGCAAATATTCTAAAAACCGTTTTCGCTTTGTCATTATGGGGTATTGATTGATGAGGAACATTTTTATTTAAAAAAAGTAAAGGGGTCTGAATACTTTCCGAATGCACTGTATGTTAGTGACGTGTGTGCTCTTGTAGATTTAAGTTTAGCTCACAGAGAATGGTGTCCTAGTGTATTAGTGCCAGGTTTGCACTGTCCTTTGACATGAGGGGCAATGGCTCACACACAGACTCTTCTCCACCCAAACAAAATAGTTGAGTGGCAGTTTTTTAATTAGCTGTGAGCCCAGTATGGAGCAGTGTTGTTGTTCTGGCTGCTGATTTAATTAATAAGGAAAGGCTATTACACAGGATTATGACCTAATCCCTTCAATGCTGCATTTTACACACTGCGTCTTACATCACTTCCTGTGGCCAGCCCCTCCACAACAAGCTAATTCCTGCTGCATCCAATCAGAGACTTGATTCCAGCAGACAATTGGTTCCTCTCTCAAACTTGTTTTTATGAGTGCATTGTTGTTGTGAGTGTAATCTTTAAAGCTTTATTTTGAGAACGGCCCTTTGAAGAGCTGTCAACCACATGATAGGATTCTAACCATTTTACAGGCTCTCTAATGCAGCCTGCAACAGATGACCTCTTATTTCTGTCACTTACCGGGAGGGTGCTTGATTTTAGACTGGAAGACAGTGGACACACTGTGTCCGGAGTGGAGCTAAAGCTTGAGAATATATATTAAAGAATAGAACCTAAAGAACCTTGAAAATGAACGAATGGGTGTTTGTTTTGCAGTGAATATTACCAGACTAAGGTCTGTCTGGAGATAAAACTGTGAGCATCCTTATCCCTACTAATGCTTCAAAGAATGTCATTACAAAGCAAAAATATCTCCTAATCCATGTCTTTGGTTAGGGCTATCCACACACACAAACCTACTTGGATCCTAATAGTAGTCCTCTCTCTGGTGGCTCTACTACTGGGGAGGTTCCCAGAGTCAGGGTGGTGTGGGTTCACTAGGAGGAGGTGTACTCAGAGTCGTGGAGTAAGCAGGCCATCTACCCCAAAAGATCTACCCAGATTTAATTTCAACCAGGGCTGCTTTTAAATCAACTGCAACTTAATTATGTTAAGTACCTTGTCACGATTGTCCATGGGAGAGAGAGAGGACCAAGGCGCAGCGTGTAAAAAATACCTCTTCTCTTTATTTAGAAGATAACCAACGAAGCAAAAACAACAAATAGATAACCGTGAAGCTCTAACCGACAAAATGCAAACATGCAACCTTGACACAGACCTAGACATAGAACAGAACTAGACAATGACCCAAACAAAAACCTGATGCCTATGGCTGCCTAAAATATGGCTCCCAATCAGAGACAAATGAACGACATCTGTCTCTGATTGAGAACCACTCAGGCAACCATAGACAACCCTAGAAACATACACTCAACCATAGACATACCTAGAAACATACACACAACCATAGACACAGCTAGACAACTATACTAAACATAAACCCAACTACTCTAATAAACCCCCTAAACCTTACATCCACCCTAGACACAACAAAAACCACATACATTCCCCATGTCACACCCTGACCTAACCAAAATACTTAAGAAAACAAAGAATACTAAGGCCAGGGCGTGACATAACCCCCCCCTTAAGGTGCGAACTCCGGGCGCACCAGCACAAAGTCTAGGGGAGGGTCTGGGTGGGCTTCCGTCCACGGCGGCGGCTCCGGCGCTGGTCGTGGTCCCCACCCCACCATAGTCTCTACCCGCCTTCGTAGCCTCCTCCAAATGGCCACCCTCCAAATTAACCCCACCGGACTAAGGGGCAGCACCGGACTAAGGGGCAGCACCAGGATAAGGGGCAGCACCGGACTAAGGGGCAGCACCAGGATAAGGGGCAGCTCCGGACTGGATGGCGGATCCTGGCTGGCTGGCGGATCCTGGCTGGCTGGCGGATCCTGGCTGGCTGGCGGATCCTGGCTGGATGACGGATCCTGGCTGGATGACGGATCTGGCTGATCCGGTCTGGCGGAAGGCTCTGGCTGATCCGGTCTGGCGGAAGGCTCTGGCTGATCCGGTCTGGCGGAAGGCTCTGGCTGATCCGGTCTGGCGGAAGGCTCTGGCTGATCCGGTCTGGCGGAAGGCTCTGGCTGATCCGGTCTGGCGGAAGGCTCTGGCTGATCCGGTCTGGCGGAAGGCTCTGGCTGATGCGGTCTGGCGGAAGGCTCTGGCTGATGCGGTCTGGCGGAAGGCTCTGGCTGATCCGGTCTGGCGGAAGGCTCTGGCTGATGCGGTCTGGCGGAAGGCTCTGGCTGATGCGGTGCTTGGCAGACAGACCGCTCTGACGGTGCTTGGCAGACGGGCCGCTCTGACGGTGCTTGGCAGACGGGCCGCTCTGACGGTGCTTGGCAGACGGGCCGCTCTGACGGTGCTTGGCAGACGGGCCGCTCTGACGGCGCTGGGCAGACGGGCCGCTCTGACGGCGCTGGGCAGACGGGCCGCTCTGACGGCGCTGGGCAGACGGATGACTCAGACGGCACTGGGCAGACGGATGACTCAGACGGCACTGGGCAGACGGATGACTCAGACGGCACTGGGCAGACGGATGACTCAGACGGCACTGGGCAGACGGATGACTCAGACGGCACTGGGCAGACGGATGACTCAGACGGCACTGGGCAGACGGATGACTCAGACGGCACTGGGCAGACGGATGACTCAGACGGCACTGGGCAGACGGATGACTCAGACGGCACTGGGCAGACGGATGACTCAGACGGCACTGGGCAGACGGGCAGCTCAGACGGCACTGGGCAGACGGGCAGCTCTGACGGCACTGGGCAGACTGGCAGCTCTGACGGCTCGGGGCAGACTGGCAGCTCTGACGGCTCGGGGCAGACTGGCAGCTCTGACGGCTCGGGGCAGACTGGCAGCTCTGACGGCTCGGGGCAGACTGGCAGCTCTGACGGCTCGGGGCAGACTGGCAGCTCTGACGGCTCGGGGCAGACTGGCAGCTCTGACGGCACTGGGCAGACTGGCAGCTCTGACGGCTCGGGGCAGACTGGCAGCTCTGACGGCTCGGGGCAGACTGGCAGCTCTGACGGCTCGGGGCAGACTGGCAGCTCTGACGGCTCGGGGCAGACTGGCAGCTCTGACGGCTCGGGGCAGACTGGCAGCTCTGACGGCTCGGGGCAGACTGGCAGCTCGGGGCAGACTGGCAGCTCTGGCCGGCTGAGACGCACTATAGGCCTGGTGCGTGGTGCCGGAACCGGAGGTACCGGGCTGGGGACACGCACCTGAAGGCTAGTGCGGGGAGATGAAACAGGGCATACTGGACCCTGGATAAGCACATTAGGCCTAGTGCGTGGTGCCGGCACTGGTGGTACCGGGCTGGAGACACGCATCTCAAGGCTAGTGCGGGGAGAAGGAACAGGGCATACTGGACCCTGGATAAGCACCTTAGGCCTAGTGCGTGGTGCTGGAACTGGTGGTACCGGGCTGGAGCGGAAAGGTACTACAGGAGGTGCAGGACTAGGGAGGCACACAGGAGACCTGGTTCGTGGGACTGTCATTCCCAGACGGTTAGCACGCAACTCAGGACGAGCATGGAGAACTGACTCAGGTAACATCACCTCCCGCACACGCTCTGTCGGGTGGATGTCGTGCCTCACGCACCAACACAGCAGCTTCCTCCTTTCACTCTCCTCCAAACTCCTCAATAAGTCCTTAACAGTCTCTGTATTATTTCCATTGCTCACCTCCAGTATTAGCACACTTGGCTCTGGTTCCCTCCTTTCACGCTGCTTGGTCCTTCTTGGTTGGGTCATTCTGTCACGATTGTCCATGGGAGAGAGAGAGGACCAAGGCGCAGCGTGTAAAAAATACCTCTTCTCTTTATTTAGAAGATAACCAACGAAGCAAAAACAACAAATAGATAACCGTGAAGCTCTAACCGACAAAATGCAAACATGCAACCTTGACACAGACCTAGACATAGAACAGAACTAGACAATGACCCAAACAAAAACCTGATGCCTATGGCTGCCTAAAATATGGCTCCCAATCAGAGACAAATGAACGACATCTGTCTCTGATTGAGAACCACTCAGGCAACCATAGACAACCCTAGAAACATACACTCAACCATAGACATACCTAGAAACATACACACAACCATAGACACAGCTAGACAACTATACTAAACATAAACCCAACTACTCTAATAAACCCCCTAAACCTTACATCCACCCTAGACACAACAAAAACCACATACATTCCCCATGTCACACCCTGACCTAACCAAAATACTTAAGAAAACAAAGAATACTAAGGCCAGGGCGTGACATACCTAGCAGGATCCATAGCAACAGACCAGTTCAGCGACCCCTCCATGGTCAGAGACTGATGGTGGATGACAGGTAATTCACTTTAATCTGATCAGAGATGGAAATGAGAGGGAGAGAAGGTCTGTATGACACAGTGGTGGTGCTACTCTATCTGTGACAGCATACAGCCAGCAGCAGCCCTAGTGATGAGGGCTAAAAACAGCCATTGACAGCTAGCTAGCTCTCTCCCTGCTGGGCTGTGGAAGGAAGCAGCATCTGCCTGACTGCAGCTCACATCTATTCCCAGGACAGACAGCACCACACCACAGGCAGTGTTACCCACACCCACAACACTGTCACCGGTGTCACCTCAGCAGGCAACACCCACCTATCCCCTGGGGCCTTTAAAATGGAGACTGCTCCTCTATCTGACTGCAGTCAACACAAAGCGTTCTCCATTTAACAACCTTAACCAACTTTCAAAGGTTTAGGTGTTCTAGCTTTTAGGTATCGATATATCCCTGCAGCACACACAGAAGCATGACACACGTGAGTGGAAAGCTAGTCTCTTTTAGTAACAGCTATGTGTATTGACGCCATGCCTGTATCGATGCCTCAGACTGGTATGAGAGGCTAGTGGCAAGATGAGCACCAGTAAAATCATTTCAAACACTCTGTTGATGTAGAGGATAATACATTCATGAAATATTGAGTGTTTTTGTCCTGAATTGAATGTCCATTGGGTGCGTAAAACCCGCAAATTCAGATAAACAAAAAGGTGTAGTGGGTTCGCACTCAAAAAGATGTCGCATTAAGCTTACTTCATTATTACATTTTTGAAAATGATTTTCACTGCATCCGTGATAGCGTACATGCCGAAATGCTTTATGCAATATATTTTTGAGTGCGAACCCACTACATCTATTTGTTTATCTGAAAAATAGTTTTTACCAGATGTTTTTCCAGATAGTTATGGGATTTTTGCTGCACCTCGACTCAAGTTGGTAGAAGCGCTGTGTACTCCCCTCCTGACCTAAGTTTCTT
Organism: Salvelinus alpinus; assembly: GCF_045679555.1. Taxonomy (NCBI): domain Eukaryota; kingdom Metazoa; phylum Chordata; class Actinopteri; order Salmoniformes; family Salmonidae; genus Salvelinus; species Salvelinus alpinus. The sequence continues at coordinate 39,193,933 of NC_092104.1, forward strand.
TTAGTTTCTTTTAGTTTTCATTGGTATTTAGGCTGTCAGGGCAATGCCTCCCTCATTAATTAGGATTGTGTGATTTGACTGAAGGCTGTAGTAAATCCATCTTCTTAGGGGAGTCTAATCAACAGTATTACCTGCTGTTGCTCAGCTCCATCAATCCAACCGGGCCATGAATAGAGGCGAATCAATAGCCCTGTTTACACCTGGTGCTAATTATGTGTCCTTTGTCCGGAACTTGTCCACATTCGGATTGTACCCATATATTTAGACAGGTGTAGACGATTAAAAGACACATTGTGATATGATTGTGATCAAATTTTATAAGTGTAAACGGACAAGATCAGGACAATATCAGGATGAGGAATGATGATAGCCCTGTTTATACCTTGTTCTAATGACAGCTTCTCCTCACACTTCCATCACTCTCTACAAAGTGCATGTGGCCCTGAATTAACCTTTACTTCCTCCAGTCTCCCAGTCATCCTGTAATTCTTTCTCTCTTTCTCTGTTCTTAACCCATCAGTCACATACTGTATGCTATTAAAACGGATTGTGTGTTACCTAAGATATCAAATCTGTTTCAACAGCCTGTAGTTACTTATCAATATTGACAGGAGGGTTGCATAAGGAGTATGCCGCCCCAGCCCAATCATTTTAAATTATTCAGTGTTTAAGAGGGGAACGTTCCACTTTAATTTCGATGACTTAGCATATATTGATGTGTGAGAGAGAGAGATGGAGACATGAGATGGAGACATGGGGGAAGAGATTGAAGCAGAGTGTATGTATGTGCATGTATGCATACTATATGAGAACATAGTTGTAACCTCTCCAGAAATGAACACAGCAGACTGAGACATCCAGTGTTGAGTCCCAGTGTTCGACAGACAGACAGACACAGACAGACAGACAGACAGACAGACAGACGGACAGACGGACAGACGGACAGACGGACAGACGGACAGACGGACAGTTATCTCCACTCACCCGGTTGAGTTGCTCCAGCAGGCGGTGGTTTTGCTCTGACAACTCCCTGATGGCAGTGGACTTGTCACGGTCGGCCTCTCTCAGCTGGACCTGATGGCGCTCCAGCTCTCCCTGCAGCTGCTGGACGTCTGTCTCCAGCTCCGCCACACGGTCCTCCCACTCCCCCTCCTTGTTCTCCAGCCGCCGCCGCAGTTCGTGCTTCTCCTGCTCCAGGTGCTGTGGGTGAGGGGAGACAAGGGACAGGTTTAGAGATGATACTGGACTGGAGGGACTAGGTTAGACTTGAGACTAGTAGTAGTACTAGTCCTTAGATTTGGAAAGGATAGCACAAAGCTTCAGCTTTTCTTCTATCCATAGCTTGATAAGGCTGAGGCAGGGGGTGAGGGGATGAGGGTGGGCTTTTAATGAGAGCACAAGAGGGTCAGAGTATGGGGGGTTGGGATGGGTGGCATGGTTGGTCACAGGGCATGCTGGGTGATCAGTCCTGAACAAAGAGGCCTCATCAGGAGTAAAACACGGTTGGAAAAACGAAGTTGGTAAAAGGACAAGGAACAATATTAACTGCCCCTAAAAAGCTTTGAAATAGCTTGATGAATATTGTGCACTGGGTCATAGCATAGTACTGTGTTGTTAGAGATCAGTTTTGTGAGCAGATGTATCCTACAGTAGATACAATAGGCCATGCCCATGGTACATTTACAGGGGATTAGACTTGTTCCAGCCCAGGCCAAGTGCAGTGGTGTGAGAGGGTTAATATAAGAATCTATGGGTTTTGGGGGCTTTAGTGACACTGCAAGATGTTGTGAACTCCTCCCCTCTAACTGTTGCAATGCTGTCTGTGTGAGACAACCAAATCAATGAAATAAAAAGTCATTGTAAGAATTGAGTGACCTCAGTCTGCTTTAAGAGTACTGTTTTGCTCCCAGAATCTGATTTCATGAAAGAGGCATTAGACTGTTATGACACTGTGTGGAGATGTTTGTAGCTGCACTGTAAGTTGTAGACAGTCTGAAAACACTTTCAAGACAGTTGTTTAAAGAGTGAAGTCTGCTCAACAGCATTACCAATAATGTGGTACGGTCTTAATCAGTTCAACGTGTTTACATACACTGCTTAACTCCACATTAATTGAATAATGATGGTCAAAACAACTAAGAATTGAAAAACGAATCTGGCATGATGGTAGCCTACAGTATTTGTCAGTGTGTGTTTGTACTACTAGCTTCTTACCTCAAGTTTATCGTTAAGATCTTTGTTCATTTTCTCATATTGCTTAGTCAGGTCTTGGTTTCGCTCTAGCAGTGCCTTGCCGAGTTTAGCAGCTAAAACCAAGTCCTTCTCTTTTTGACGGAAGAGCAACAAAAAGTCTGTATTCTGTCCCATTACAGGCGTCTCCAATTCGGATAACTCTTCCTCCTCCTCCTCCTCGTCCTGCTCCCCGGTAAGCATGGCTAATTCCTCTTCCAACGCCATCCCGAGGCCTCCAGAGCCGGTGTGTAGCAGCGAGTGGCCCTGAAATCCTCCCGTTTCTTGTGGGGTTTTGTTGCCCTGATCTAGCAGGTGCGCCATGCAGTCGCTTTCCAGTTCGGGTGGTGCTGAAATCGCGGCGGTAGATGTGTGCAAGTTGAGGCAGAAAGCTGACATCGCCGCCCGGCGGACAAAAATAAAAGAGATTGACCAATTTATTTATTCCGACTGAACCCGCTCTGTCACTGGGTCGGGATGACCGGATCCTCTTTTTGTAGATAATATCTCCATAGATACGTTTCCTTGGTATCAAAATCACGGCAATTGCTAACTTGTCTGACTAAAATGTCCCTCACACTCGGAAGACCTTACACACCAGGCTCTCCCTTTAATCCTACAAACAGTGCCGCCTCTGCAGCTGAGTTGATAACAAGCCTCTTGATGTCTGTTGCTGGCTATCTTGAATGTAAAGATTGTCGGTCCAGCGTGCTTTGTCCCCGCGTTAACCGCCCTGACGAACTCTCATCAGCGGTCGGTCTGTCCACCCCGTTGCGGCGGGGTCCCAGTACCCCATAATAGTTGGCACCTTTACACCCGAGGCATTTTGCAGAAGCTATAAGGCCTGTGCCAGATATCCAAAATACCCACTCGAGCAGAGCACGAGCCCGATGGCGCCACCTTCTTCCCTCCCTGGAATGCGCGCCCCACGTTGCTGACGTCAACAGCAAACTATTACAAATATCCACCCATTGGCTGAGGATGATAACGCCATATTTTGTTATTTTACATACAGCATAGGAATGGGGCACGTTTAATAGGCCGCCAGGCATGGATTAAGCAGCTGCCTTCAATCATCCATATTAATGTAATGCTCTTTCTCTTATATACGAGATAAATGTATAAAAACAATCGTTGCTTCAAGATGTTTCAGTACAGTAGCGTCGCATCATCATCATCATCAATCATCATCATCATCATCACCATCATCATCATCATCATCATCATCATCATCATCATCATCATCATCAATACCATCATCATCATCATCATCATCATCATCATCATCATCACCACAGTGATGATATTAGTGTGTTAGTCTGTTCTTTGACTATGATTTGAATATGGATTTGACTATATTTTTGTTATAGGTTGACAACATGAATATGAGTTTCTAGATGTTAGAATAACACACAGGGGTCCAGTGTTCATTCTAATTAACTCAATCATTATGACACACCCCTCACTATTGTCATTGGTTGCACTAATTGCACTGTTTATCTGCATAACCTGGTTCAAGCATTCATGACATTACCCTGAAGAAGGCACAGTGATGCTGAATCGTTGGTGATTTACCCAATAAATTACTGGGAGTTTATATGTAGAGTGTGTGACTCTCATTATTTTTAAAGCTTATAGTTTATTTGCCGTTAGTCAGCACCTCTACATAAAATAATTTTTCTGGGTGAGCGCCAGCTCATGTTTTTTATTCTACTTGGAGCTGTAAACATAAAACTGCATGAGAATATATTAATCTCCAGGATTGCTTTGTACACTGAGTGTACAAAACATTAGGAACACCTGCTCTTCCCATGACATAGAGAGACCAGGTGAATCCAGGTGAAAGCTATGATCCCTTATTGATGTCACTTGTTAAATCCACTTCAATCAGTGTAGATGAAGGGGAGGAAACAGGTTAAAGAAGGAATTTTAAGCCTTGAGACAATTGAGACATGGATTTTGTATGTGTGCCATTCAGATGGTGAATAAGGCAAAACAAAATATTTAAATGCCTTTGAACGGGATATGTTAGTAGGTGCCAGGTGCACGGGTTTGAGTGTGTCAAGAACTGTAACACTTTTTCATCCTCAGCAGTTTCCCGTGTGTATCAATAATGGTCCACCACCCAAAGGACATCCAGCCAATTTGACACAACTGTGGGAAGCGTTGGAGTCAGTATGGGCCAGCATCCCTGTGGAACGCTTTCGACACCTTGTAGAGTCCATGCCCCAACGTATTTTGAGGGCAAAAGGGGCTGCAACTCAATATTAGGAAGGTGTTCCTAATATTTTTTACACTCAATGTATATGGTGCAGGTTGACGTTTATTGTTAATAATCTTGTCCTGAAGACAGAGATTAATATGGCCAATTCTGTCATAATTGGCCATATTGTAGAAAATTTATGAAAACAAAAATAAGCTTTTTGGTCTTAAGGTTAGGGTTAGGCATATGGTTAGTACTGTGATTATGTTTATAATCAGATTTTTATAACTTTGTGGATAGGCCAGCTGATGACCACTCTGCAGAGCTGCCTCCAGGACAAGATTGATCACAATAAATGCAAACCTGTGTATGTGGCAGTGTAATGGCGCCCTCTGTGGAGAAGACATGGTATCTCATCACAGACTGAGCTCACTGGTTAGTATTTTATTTATTTTAATTTAACCTTTATTTAACTAGGTGATTGTGATACAGCCTGGAATCTAACCAGGGTCTGTAGTGATGCCTCTAGCACTGAGATGCAGTGCCTTAGACCGCTGCGCCATTTGGGAGCCCCAGAGTACAGTAAGTAGCCAGCCTCCTTTCCCTACCTACAGTATTTATTACTTGCCAATGTCTTAAACATATGAACAGTCACACGCACAAATGCACGCACACGCACACACACCACACACACACACAAACACACACGCACGCACACAATCATTTAGAGAAAAGGTATACCAGTGCAATGAATAACTGTACGAAATAGACAGTAGTAATAGGTAGGTGGTGGTGGCGGTGCATTAAATATGCTACACTAACAGTCTCTGACTGTCTGGCACTAAGAAACTCTGGCGTGAGAGGAATACACAATGCATGGTGGGAATAGAGCTGTGGCTCCTTGTTATGGTTTTTGCTGATTTGCTTACACACTGAAAGTGAATGCTTAGACAAAAGCATCAAAACCTTAACTTTTGTAACCACGCCTTAAACAAAGTCTCCAAAAGTACAAACACATTTTCTGCTTCGCAATTCTGCAACACACTTTGCACTTTGTTTGCATTTCTGTAACACACTTGCAAAACACTACACACTGTTTCTTACATTAGACACTTCATTCAAGAATGAAATCTCTTGCAATCATTGGGAAAACACTTTTATTCTAAATGCAAAACATACCTGAAATTGGCAATACCCACACACACATGAAAACATTTATACAGTAATATAACACCAATTAGTCTGAGCCTTAGCACTACAAATAGACCTCGGGTAAGCTCACCTCTTTTGTGATAACTTTGCAAACATGCAGTGAGAGCGAGAGGAAGAGGTAGAGAGAAGGAGTAGGATGAGGACAAGGACAAGAACAAAGAAGGGGACCAGGCAATAGACGGAGACATATTTCCGACGCCGTTAAGGCCACTTTGGTGGACCATGTCATAAATCATGGCCTGACGATGAGGGAGGCAGAGAGTCCAGCCCAACCGGAGTCGCTACACGGTAGCATCCATAATACGGACATTTAGACTGGAGAACAGGTATGTCTTCAACTTTCTACACTAGACTGTACCTATGTAATTGTTGCACATCATTCTGCATCACAGTACAATACAGTGTAGTCCTACAATATTAGGTCTATGCTCCTCAGTGAACCAAAAAAATAGGTATATTGCTGTGAAGTACATGTACTACAGTTGTGATGTTACTGTGTACAGTATGACAGTACAGTATGTAATAAAGAACCTAACCAATGACATCATATTCTTGTATTTTCTACAGAACTGCCAGACGACCTCCTGAGGGTGGAAGGCAACGTCTGTTCACCCATGAACAGGAACTGGCCATTGTCAATCTAGTGTTGGCAAACAACACCATCCGCCTACATCAACAACGAGAGCAAATCATCGCAGATCACACAACATTCCATAATATCAACCGTGTCAGTATGTCGACACTCTGCCGTGTCTTGCATCAACACCAACTTACGATGAAGCAGCTGTACAGGGTTCCATTTGAGAGGAGCAGCGCTAGAATCAAAGACCTTCGCTATGACTATGTACAAGGGGTCTGTGGGGGCGCCTGCCTTGTCTGTAGCTTGTAGTTTTGACTGAATGTGTCTGACCCAACCCACCCCCCACCCCCATCCTGGTGTGAAAATGTTGACATTGTAGTCCTGTGTTTTGAGTTACACCATATTCACGGTACGGTGTATGCATTTTCTGTACCCGATTTTCTGTCCTGGACTTTGACGTAGTTGCACAGCCTCATGAGTTCATTTTCATTGATGAAGCTGGATTCAATCTAGCTAAAACCAGGCGTCGGGACCGAAATGTTATTGGACAATGAGCCGTTGTGAATGTCCCTGGGCAGTATCATCTTGTGTGCCGCAATTAGTCTGCAAGGAGTTCTCCATCACCATGCCACCCTGGGTCCCTACAATACTGCACACATAATCATATTTCGAGATGCACTACATAATGCATTTGTACAGGACGGACCAGAGCAGCACAGGTTTGTTGTCATCTGGGATAATGTTAGTTTCCACCGGGCTGCTCTGGTCAGGGACTGGTTCACCAACCACAATAACTTCACAGTTGTATACTTGCCCCCTTACTCCCCATTTCTCAATCCGATTGGGGAATTATTTTCAGCTTGGCGTTGGAAAGTGTATAACCGCCAACCACATGCTCACCTGCCTCTTCTGCAAGCAATGGAAGAGGCATGCGGAGACATTGAGGTGGTGTCAGACCAGGGTTGGATACGGGGCAAGGCGATATTTTCCCAATTGCCTAGCCAGGGATGACATTACTTGTGATGTGGATGAGGTGATGTGGTCAGACCCTAACAGAACGCAGGATCCATAAACCATCTACCCCATCCCTTACAATACTATTTTTTGTTTACCACTGCACTGTAATTTTACTGTAATTATTTTTGTTTTTCTGTGAGTTTACAGTAACATATTGTATTTATTACTGTACTGTAATTCTAATTTTCGTAGTTTTTTTGTTGTCAACCTGCAATGGCAAAAAAATCATCTGTATATAAGCACAGCAGTGTTTTGTATAAAGTACATCAGTGTGTTGTTGCTGCTTTGAAAGAGTAAATCAAATGGTGTATCATTTTTGTTTCAAAAATGCCATTTAGAAAAAGGATTGTTAGGTTTTGATGCAGAGTTTCATTCTGACATAGAAGTGAGATGTTTATCTCTAAGTGTTGTGTCTTATTTGGCTGGTGTGTAGAGTTCTGACACAATGAGCCAAATTCCACAAGTGTGTAAGCAATCACAAAAAACTGTAATAGCAGTGGTGTAAAGTACTTAAGTAGTTTTTTGGGGTATCTGTACTTTGCTTTACTATTTATGTTTGACAACTTTTACTTTCACTTCACTACATTCCTAAAGAAAAAAATGTACTTTTTACTCCATACATTTTCCTTGACACCCAAAAGTACTCGTTACATTTTGAATGCTTAGCAGGACAGGACAATTGTCAAATTCACGCACTTATCAAGACATCTTCCCTACTGCCTCTGATCTGGCGGACTCACAAAACACACATAAATGATGTAATATATTTGTAAATGATGTTTGAGTGTTCCCCTGGCTATCCGTAAAAAAAAAAAAAAACAAGAACATGGTGCCATCTGGGTTGCTTAATATAAGGAATTTGAAATGATTTATACTTTACTTTTGATACTTAAGTATATTTTAGCAATTACATTTACTTTTAAAACTCAAGTATATTTAAAACCAAATACTTTTAGACTTTTACTCAAGTAGTATTTTACTTGGTGACTTTTACTTTTACTCAAGTATGACATTTGGGTACTTTTTCCACCACTGGTTAACAGTAAATATTTTCTACTAGGTGAGAAGAGAACACTTATGTAACATCTGCCTTAGTCATACAGCAGGCCTGCTCTGGTCTGACACTATGTCTGCCTGTCAGTGCTGTCTGTTCGCTACATTTCAGCCAATGCTGGTGATCTTCCAGACTCCAGTTATGTAAGAAGAGGCACTCACCTCCAGACTGCAGCAGTGTTCCTCTTTAAGAACTCTATCCTTACATAAACCATCACGTGTTATAGCCTGTAATGTCATTTCATTTTTGTACCAATGGAGGGCAATATTTAATCACTGGTATTTTCTCTAGGAAAGCCTCAGTATGTTCTGCACACATTGGTCACCACTCTCCCAGACTAATCATCTTAGTCCTACAGCCTTCTTACAGTCTTCCAACCGTATTGAGCTTTGCTTAGAGCTTTCATACAACTTTTGTCCTCCTGATGTCCCTGAAATTCAGCATGTCTTGAAAGAAGTCTGTGACACATTGTTATAAAGGTGAGTGGAATATAAGATTTAATTGATTGTGCTTTGTGGAGTGTCATTTTCCTTGGATTAAGAATTCCCCTCTGTACTCTAGCAACAGATAAATCCAGTCTGAAGGATCATTTATACAAGCTCAGTGAATTGTGATGAAACTCTCATTATTCTCCCTCCTTCGATATTAAGCCGTGATTGGCCTAAGGTATGTACAATACCTTGTTGCTAGGTAACATCAGCAAAAAGCCTCTGCAAAAGCCTCTACCCATCCTCATATTCTCTCTACGAAACCAGAACCAATTTCATATTGATGTGTTTTGGAGAGGAGTGTAATCCAAGATCTGCCGACAAATGTTGACAATTGTCCTAACCTAATTAGCTAACTTTATTATACTGTACATGTATACCATTGCATGCATTGATCTCTATTAAATGGCACAAAATTGCATACTTATACAGAAAATGATGTGATGTGTTTGAATTGTAACAGTTTGTAAAAAAAAATGGTGTTTCGTCAGGTTGAATGGTCTTTAGAGAGATGTCATCAGGAGGCAGATTGTCAGGTTTTAGCTGCAGTTAGCTCAGATGGAAGTGGAGATACAGCAGTAAGGCTATTGATCATGTCCCTCTGGCAACACACTGCATTACGCAATGCTTTTGAGCCAAAAGCGGGTTCTATTTCTAAATCCTAACAATTAGTTGCACTTCAAAGGATCTCAAGAGATGTTTAGAGAACACTGATTGGTTCTGCAGGTCTATGTATACAATGCACGCACAAACATCAAATGGCATAGCATGGTATTCCTTAGGGGATAGTACTGTACAGTATTTTGGTTTTCAGCCTAGTCCAAAGACAAATGTACTGTTTTCATAGACATAGAGCATGACCTCAAGCTGTAATAGCAGAAGTCCGCTCCGAGAAATCAGTAATTGAGGATTCTTACTGGATTTGCTTTCTTGCAGGCCCAGATTTCTGTTCAGATTGAGACGGCTGCTTGTCTGAATCACTGGGAGTCTGAAACAATTATATTCTCGGCTCATAAGACAAAGCATGCCTCCAATGTTTTGCTTTCATCTGAGCTGAGTAAACACTCAACAAAAACAAAGTCAACGTCATTGTCGTGGTTGGTTTGCTGGTCCATTTTCCCCACTCATGCATGATGCAAGTTTATAGCCTACTTATTGCCTGCTATGCTCCACATCCAATTTGATTTGAAACGTTCATTTCAAACAAATCTACACTTTAAGATCTAAAATCAGTAAATGATTGCATACACTCATAACAGCAATAGTAGCCCGCAATATGAATGCCGAGTTGTGTTCTGGTGGTTGACAGGGCCATAACAACCATTGATTGGTTACCTGAACTTGCCAAGCTGTTTCATATCTCTACTGCTGTGATGGAGTTTTGCTTACCAGGACAGGTCCTGCCATCTGTTCCCAAGCGGGGACCTCAGAGGCCCCAGTGCGATGTCTGTTGTGTGTGCGTGTGTATGTGCATGTGTGTGTGTGTGCTTCTGCTCACATGTGCGTGTATGTGTCCGTTTGGCTAAACTCAGCATTGATACAATGACAGAAAGGCCAATCAGCCTAACTGTGACATCGGGATCATTTTTTTTGTGATGGATTTGCTTCCTCACTGACTTCTCTAGAATGACTAATACAGCTCAAACGCATGTCTAAACAGCTTGGCATTGAAGTGTATTCATGTCTTTATCATTGGAGTTGATTTGGAGCAGATGTGGACAGGTGTAGCTTGAACTTTTTTTATTGCAAAGAAACAGTCTTATCAGTTACAGGACCACTGTGCCTTCCACTAAATTGGACATTTGATAGCAGTGCAATGTGATAGGAGAGACTGCGATAGGTAACAGATCACTGTGTTTGGTGTCTGAGAAGCGCTGGGGTCTCTGTGGAGTGGTTGTTACTGAAATGCCTGGGTTATGCGGGAGAGTTTCAGCAGTGACTCAGGCTGCATGTATTACAGTGATTAGCGTAATCTATTGCAGTGTGGGGAGAAGGAGAGAGAGAGAGAGAGAGAGAGAGAGAGGGTGAGCAAGAGAGAGAGAAAAAATAGAGAGTGGGGAAGCGAGATTTTCCCTGCGTGTCTATGCAATTGTGTTTTCACTGATCTACTGCATTACTCTTCAATGCAGTTTCCCTCTCTCCTCCATTCCCTCCCTCTCTCCTTCACTCTATCTCTCTGTGTGCTAATCTTCCCTCGCTCTCACTGCTCACATCTCCCTTTCCTGCCAAAGCTCTTCTCTCCTTTTCATTTGGCTCTACTCTCTACAGTGAAGATGACATCTCCAGTTTTGATGAATCAGCGAGTCCCTCGTACTGGCCGGTGGCTGCCCAGCAAGACCCCACATGATCGGGCTTTCTGGGTGATGATGTGCCCCCTCTAAGGTGGTTCTTCAGCAAGGCACCGACAGCACCGGCCAGGTCTGAGTAAGTACTGCTCTGAAGGAATCTTTCACTAATAACAGGGTGGGATTGATTGCACTGACAGAGTAACAACAAGGAATGTGTGTAACAACAAGGCTGTGTGTGCAGAACCTCTAAACTGCCTCGACACACTGCAACTGATCAGCCTTTGTTTGCCCATCTCGGCATGCTGTTCAAATTGATTGATTTGTGGTTCTGCTATTGTCAGGGGAGTTTCAGTCAGATGTGATAGCGGTATAGCACAGGTGCCTGATACATCAGTGGGAGAGCAGAGTCTTCTATTGTCACGACTCTGAGATGCTGTGTTAGCATTAAATGGTTGTCTTTGTTTACCCATCCTCTTCAGGCAACGGCGTGCATTAGCATCTCCGCTCTCATAGCATCTCTGTCTCCTTTCAGCAGATCCCCATCAACTTCTTAGGGGAATCACAGCTCTCACATTCTGACCTCTCTCTCTGCTTTGATGTACTGTTTCAAAGGATTCTGAAAATATCTGTGTTTCAACTCACCTTTTTCCTGGTGGCTTTCTTTTGCCTAGAATTTGAGGAAGTGGGAAGTTCATGTTGGAAAAACAGAATCTAGGCACTGTGTGTTTATTGTCCTTGTTATATCGAAGCTTGGTAGAACAAAGAATCCTCTCTATTGAGAACTTGATCGTGAATCACATGAACTGTTCGCTACAAAATTGAGATAGTTGCCATTGATAAGGCACTTGGTGAGTTATTGTTAGGGAAATGTGTGCGTAGGAAGGCCTGTGTGGCCAAAAATAGATTCTGTAACAAGAAAAGAAGTGCTGAAATGTCTGAAATGATCAATCAAGTCTATGTTGAGAGAACATGTATTTCAATGGAAACAGTTGTTTCACCTCTGTCTCTACCTCTCCCCTCCCTCAGCTACCTCTCAGGGCAGGTGAAAAGGTAGCTCCTGTTTCTAAAACCTGGCCAACATTCAATTAGACTACAACACATACATATTAATGATAGTTAAGTAATACATGTTGATATTTAAGTCTTTAGTCTTGTTACAATATCCCTCACACCCCCGTTATTTTAAAGTAATCATCATTAAAAATGTATGATGATTACTATGAAATTTCTGCCTTTCCCCTTTGTCTGACACTGAGATGGCTCATGAAGGAATAATACTGTATATCTTACTCAGATACACTGGACGTGTAAAGATTTTCAATGTACTAAGTTCCAATCAAAGACAGAGAAGTGGTTTGTATAGGGTCTAACTAGGGACAGATATAGTTGGCTTTATTAGTGTTCCCAATGGGGCACAGAGGGCTACGTGGAGTGGACTGAGTAAGGGGCATTTCCCCACTCTTAGAAAAAAAAAGGTTCTACAAAAAAAGGATTCTACAAAAGGGTTCTACAGAGAGTTCTACATGGAACCCAAAAAGGGTTCTACCTGGAACCAAAAAGGGTCCTCCTATGGGGAAAGCCAAAATAACTCATCTGGAAACCTTTTTCTAAGAGTGTACATATTTAGGATAAAGTACATTACATGACCAACAGTATGACATCTGCTCGTCAAACATCTCATTCCAAAATCATGAGCATTAATACGGAGTTGGACCCCTCTTTGCTGCTAACAGAAACTACTCATCAGGGAAGGCGTTCCACTAGATGTTGGAACATTGCTGTAGGGACTTGTTTCCATTCAGTCACAAGAGCATTAGTGAAGTTGGGCACTGATGTTGGCCGATTAGGCCTGGCTCGCAGTCGGTGTTCCAATTCCTCCCAAAGGTGTTCGATGAGGTTGAGTTCAGGGCTCTGTGTAGGCCAGTCAAGTTCTTCAACACCGACCTCAACAAACCATTTCTGTATGGACCTCCCTTTGTGCACGGGGGCATTGTCATGCTGAAATAGGAAAGGGCTTTCCCCAAACTGCTGCCACAAAGTTGGAAGCACTTAATCATCTAGAACGTCATTGTATGCTGTATCGTAAAAATGTCCCTTCGCTGGAACTAAAGGGCCTAGCCCGAACCATGAAAAACAGACCATTATTCCTCCTCTACCAAACTTTACAGTTGGCACTATGCATTCGGGCAGGTAGCGTTCCTCTGGCATCCACCATACCCAGATTCATCCATCGGACTGCCAGATGGTAAAGCATGATTCATCACTCAAGAGAACGAGTTTCCACTGTTCCAGAATCCAATGGCAGCGAGCTTTACACCACTCAAGCCAATGCTTGGCATTGCGCATGGTGATCTTAGGCTTGTGTGCGGTTGCTCGGCCATGGAAACCCATTTCATGAAGCTGCTGACGAACAGTTCTTGTGCTAACGCTGCTTCCAGAGGCAGTGAGTGTTGCAACCGAGGACAGATGATTTTTACACGCCATTGCGCTTCAGCACTCGCCGGTCCCGTTTTGTGAGCTTTTGTGGCCTATCAAATTCGCGGCTGAGCCGTTGTTGCTCCTAGACATTTCCACTTTACAATAACAGCACTTACAGTTGACCGGGGCAGTTTTAGCAGGGCAGAAATGTGATGAGCTGACTTGTTGGAAAGGTGGCATCCTATGACTGTGCCATGTTGAAAGTCACTGAGCTCTTCAGTACGGACCATTCTACTGCAAATGTTTGTCTATGGAAATTGCATGGCTGTGTGGTCGATTTTACACACCTGTCAGCAACGGGACTGGCTGAAATAGCAGAATCCACTAATGCGTGTCCGCGTACTTTTGGCAATGTAGTGTATATTAGAATATTAGGACTATATTTAGGGAGTATCCATATGATTACATAAATGTAAGGCAAGAGGAATTGGCAAGAGAAGAATTTGTTAATTTGCACTTGTGTTCACCTGTAGACAGGAGGCGGCACAGAACAGTGTGAAATGTGACTCGGAGAAAGAGAAAGGGCTGAAGGCGGCGAGCAGATACAGTCAGGTGGTGTAGCTGCTCTCTAGTGCAAAATCCATGCATGTTAATGTGAGTCGTGATGAGAGGAGAGCTCTGCTGCTGTAGCTCTCCCGTACCCTCAAGTGTCATTTCTAAAAGGCCCCTTATCTCTTCTGTGACCCTCTTTGTGGGATTTCTCCACATCTAGTAGTTCCTTTGTAAAGAGTCTGAGGTACGAATGATTGTACCCATGTGGCATCAGGTTCACTGAGTTGCTGTTGTCATGACCAGGGACTTAGCTATAGAAAACAATCCCTGTCCATTTTAGGGTTTAGGGATTGGACCTGATAGGTCTATAGGGGAACTAGAACTGGGAGCTTGACAGAATCTGTGCTTCTGCCAAAATACAGGAACACCAACATAATGTGTCGTAATAGGGCGTTGGGCCACCACGAGCCTCCAGAACAGCTTCAGTGCGCCGTGGCATAGATCTGGAACTCTATTGGAGGGATGTGACACCATTTTTCCATTAGAAATTGCATAATTTGGTGTTTTGTTGATGGTGATGGGAACACTGTCTCAGGCGTCGCTCCTGAATCTCTCATAAGTGTTCAATTGGGTTGAGATCTGGTGACTGAGACACGCACACACACACACACACACACACACACACACACACACACACACACACACACACACACACACACACACACACACGCACACACACACGCACACGCACACGCACACGCACGCCCACACGCACGCCCACACGCGCACACACACACACACACACACACACACACACACACACACACACACACACACACACACACACACACACACACACACACACACACACACACACACACACACACACACACACACACACACACACACACACACACACACACACACACACACACACACACACACATACACACACACACACACACACACACACACACTTTAAACCTCCTATGCTCCTTTGAGACCTCTCTTTCAAAGTCACTGAGACATTTTCTTCTAGCCATTGTAGCCAAAATAATAGGTAACTGGAAATATTTATACATGACCCTAAGCATGAAGGGATGTGAATTGCTTAATTAACTCAGGAACCACACCTGTGTGGAAGCACCTGTTTCTAATATACTTTGTATCCATCATTTATTTAGGCAGTTACCTGTACATTTGCAACAGGTTAGTGATTCACTGCCACCTACAGCCCATATGTTACAGCAGTCCCAGTAGCCGCAGGTCATCCTGCAGTCTGAATGTAGAGCAACACCATGACTTCTCTCTCCTCCTCTGCAACAGGACTGACTCATGCCACATATTATTCAACCCACAGAAAACATCTCAGAGTTGATCTAGCTGCAGATATCAAATTCTCCACTATGTGTTTTCCCTTTGCTGTTAATAAGCTCTTATCGCCCTAACTAAATGAAGAGAGAGCATCTGGTTATCTGACTGGCTATGCACCAACTTTATTGTAATAGAGTCAAGCTGAGGTTGAGGCCCTGCCAGCTCAACAACTGCTCAACAAAATTATGGGTAACCATGTGGGAACTAATGCGTTTCTCTTTCACTATCTGACCAGAGAGTATGTGAGAAAGCTGCTTCAGTGCTAGCAATCATCCAAAACATGTAAAACCCTTGTGAAATAGTTTGCATTTATTTGATCAAATAGACTTTAAAGGGTAGACATGCAGATTCCTCTTGTCAAAAGTATTTCTTCATACAGCGTAACAGGTTACAGGGTCTTTCAGGAGGAGCGCTTGAACGGCTTCATCATTGCTGAGAAGACCCTGATTATCAAGGAGCGGTTTTTGATAGGCTGAGAGATGAACCGAGAAACCTCTCCAACTGGAGATTCAGCACCCTGAGCCCCAATGTGGGGGGCTAGAAACACAAGCGAAAGGGGTGAGTTTAGGGGTGAGAGAGAGATAAATATAATAACTTTATGTATAATAAATATAAAAAATAACAGTTCTATAAGTTTACTAGACCTACTCTATGTTTCTACCACACCTGAACAAAACTTCAAGCTATAGCAGAGCTTTAAAACATCCTTACCTATGCAGTATAGGGAATCTCAGTCTGGTCCTGGACTGAATGGCTGCCATTTTGTTTGCTCTCTTGGAACGCTAAAAGAGAAAGGTAAAGAAAACCTTCTGAATGCAACGCAACAATATAGTGAGGAATGAAACATATTTATCTCATGTATTTATCTCATCATAGCCACATCAATGACACCAGCCCCTAACTGGAACATTGTTGATCCTGAGTTTGGTCATTGAGAAGCAAAGGAAGCTCCTTCTTGCTTTCTGCTCATTCCCACTCTCTGTCTCAGCCTGGTCTGCTGGGTTTGTTGCAGTAGAAGCTGGTCTGCACCAGCTGCTGGGTCAATGATTTTACCAGGATTCTGTCAAATTCAGATTCCTGAGAGGCCATAATGGCTTGGAGGGCATTATAAGAGCCAAACGCCTCCAGGAGGTTTTTATGTACACCCCTGAACACAGTGTGGATGTGCAGGTCCTGAGGGTACGCCTGTGTCCTTGAGAATCCAGATGCAGCACAGAACTCAGACAGAACTTGTCTGATGAGCTGCTGAAATATTGCTGTCATATCTACTGCCTGTTGGGAAGGTCCATCTAGGGCTGAGGGACCGATCTTTGATAGCAACCTTATCACCAGTATCGTGACCAAACAGATCAAATCATCTTTGCCGGAGTCCATCAAGGACTGCAGAGGGAATGCAGTGGCACTGCTGATGTCTGAAGTGATGAATAACTCCCTCAGATGACCAGAGCTGCTAGGGCACACTTCTTTCTCTTCCATGTCAATCCCAACTCCCTTTGTTACCAAAGATGTTCCCTTGCTGGTGCAAGAGGGAGTGAAGAATCGAAGAGAGGCTTTGGCACTCGATTGTCGGTTACTGTTAGTCCTTGGACTATTACGATGCAGGGCTTCATCTGTGTTTGTCATCATCTTTGTCCTTAGGTCACTCGTAGAAATCCCTGGCATTATAGAGTCCCTGGTGTCGATGCAGGAGCTCCTGGCGATGGGGAAGGTCAAATCATCAGGCACCTCATCAGGGATGGGAGTACCAGGGAGGTTGATCTCTAGCTCACACTTTGACCTTGGACCCTTTTTCAAATCTGGATAAGGAACAATGACCCTTTGAAGAAATGGACAAAGATTAACAGGTTCTAAGGAGTGACATATATAGGGAAGGTAATCAGGGAGGTGATGGAGTCCAGGTGAGTCTGATGACTCCCAGGTGCGAGTAACAATGGTGACAGGTGTGCGCCATAACGAGCAGCCTGGTGATCTAAAGGCCGGAGAGGGAGCACACTTGACAGTTCCCCCTCCCCTCCCCGACGCACGGCTCCAGCCTCAGGACGCCGACCAAAGGGACGATCCCTGGGATCAGGAGCGGACCGGTCGCCCCTGCTGATGTGTGGGAACCTGTCGCCGGCTGGGGCGTGGGAACCTGACAGACTGGCTGAGGCAGGGGAGCCTGGCGATCCGGCGAAGGCATGAAAGCCCGACAAGCCGGCTGAGGTAGTGGAGCCTGGTGATCTGGCTGAGGCATGAGAGCCTAACGAGCCGGCGGAGGCAGGGGAGTCTGGCAATCTGTCTGAGGCATAAGAGTCTCTAGCGTCTCCCGGACCCGACGTCATTCCCATCGAAACCAAAAATAAATAAAATAACTCCCTGGTGCTTCCCTTAGGTGAGGTGTTATTCTGTAACGAATGCGCTGAGCTTTTCAGGCTGCTCGTCAGGTTCCTGCGCCTTGGTGGAGGCGACTGGTCCGCTCCTGATCCCCAGGATTGTCCCTTCGGTCAGCATCCTGCGGCTGGAGTCGCGCGTCGGAGAGGGGCTACTGTTTCGTCTGCTCCTTCTTCGGTGCTCTAGGTCCCCGGGCTCCCATGCCCCAGCCGATTTGACAGGTTTCCGCGCTTCAGTAGAGGTGCACGGTCTGCTCCTGATCCCCGGGATCGTCCCCTTTGTCGGCGTCCTGCAGCTGGAGCCGCGCATCAGGGAGAGGGTACTGTCACGTATACTCCCTTTCCGGCCTCTAGGTCACCAGGCTGCTGATCATTTCCCACACCTGTCACCATCGTCACCCGCACCAGCGCTTCATGACACTCACCTGGACTCCATCACCTCCTTGATTACCTTCCCTATATCTGACTCCATCCCCTCCTTGGGTGTTGTTGACTCTGTTTCATGTCAGTGCGTTGTTCGTGTTCCTTGTTTTCTGTTCTATTTATTTATTAAACACTCACTCCCTATACTTGCTTACTGACTCTCAGTGCATTCGTTACACCAACGATTTACTCTCCACTTTCGATAACTCTGACTGCTCATCTTCTTGGCCAGATCCAATAGGGTGTTGAAGTCCTGTGCCATTTTTTCCATAGTGCCGACAATGGCATCCAGCACATCGTCAATCACAGGGTCCATGAGTGGCTCGATAAACCCTATCCACTCTGGCTCAGACTTTTGGCTCTGTAGCTCAGCCAGGATCTGCACCGAGGCTACGTGAATGACCTCCCTGCCTGCTGCTATATCTTGACTTTCCAAAGGGGGGCAACTACCAGGGCTGGGCTGAATGGCCACTGAGAGGCCAGAGTTAAGCTGGTGTACACCTCCCCCGCGATAGCACAGCTCAGCTGAGAGGAGCTGGAGGAGGCGAGGTTGGAGTGGCCCTTAGACAAGGACATCAGGAGGCTTTCCTCTGTTACTCCAAAGAGAGCCGTCAAAGGCTCCTCTATGAGGGGAGCCTCTCCAGATGCATGCAAGCTCTGTAATAAGGTCTGTCATCTTGAAGATACACACACAAACATCACTGATGCCATGCATAGAATCCCAAAACCAACATTTTTAACATGATTTTGATGTTTTTATCAGAATTTGATTATTTCTGAAAGGCATGTACTGTACCCGATTTCTTTATTCATAGTTTACTTTATAATGGCTTACCCAAGATACTTTATAATGGCTTACCCCTCTGGGGCAACATTTTTTATCAGAACATAAAAATACAAGGTGTGGTTAGGTATGGGTCAGGGATAAACGGAATCAATACGTTGAAATATTGCTGTGAGCATACCTCTTAGGAGAGTAGCATGGTGGTTTGGTTCTGCCAACAGATTTTTGGCAGCACCCTGCCCTGCCATTCCTCCTTTCCTTGGTCCAGTAGTTCAACTCACTGATCAGCAGCCTTTTCTCCCGCTCATCCAGACTGTCTAAGGAGTCCTTATACCCTGTCAGAGAGCACTGGGATTCTGGGGAGGTTGCCCCACTCCTCAGGTTCCCCCCCATGATACGAGCCAGCACTGGTAGCAGAATGCAGAGGGCCGTCTGGGTCACGACCCTAACAATCTTCAGACACATCATGGAGAGCTGCTCAAATGTCAGCTATGGCCAACAGAGTAATATTAAATCAAGCTATTCCATGACACATTCTCCTAAATAGTGCATTACTTTTGATCAGATCCTTATGTGGAGACTGCAGAGACTTACATTATTCTTCATGCCATGCTGAATCACTCTCCATTGGCTAGAGAAAAGAAAGGGAACATATTTGAGTTGCATATTTTAGTGTTGAGTTAGTGTATTTGATTAAGGCATTAAGTACAGAGACATTTTGTTCTTGATTTAGGGATAGAGATAAGGGTATGGTTAAGGTAGTGGTTGAAATCACATTTGTGGTTAGAAGGCGCATTATGACTGCAAATTAGTTAGACTACTCAGGAAGGAGAGGAGGACTGGGGCACAGCTTGTCCCAATATTGAGAGAAGGCATTAGAGTCCTCTGAGCCTCCTTCTCCAGCTGCTCAATGACAGATCCCCTGTCCTGGAAACCACACCTGGGTGCATGAGAAGACCCTGGGAAACCACAAAGAGAAATCTGAAGTTAAATCTGAACTTTATTTATAATTTTCGTTCATTGGTACTGATTTGATTGCACTGTTGGTGCAAGGTGAAAGCATATCTCTCTGTGGGCCTCCACAATATGTGACTCACCACCTCGATTCGGTCTTATGTAGTAACATTTTAAATTGTGTTTTTTTACATTGGATAAAAGTAGAGACTCAGAGCTAGAAAATGGTATATCCAGTGGCGATTTTAGCATGGGGCAAACAAAAAAAAACATTTTGCTGATGCATGCCACCAAAGCCACTACACAACACAACATAACATAACACAACACTAAACAATACATTAATTGCACTATAACGGTGTCAAACGGTGCCCACAAGCTGTTAGGGCCTACATAAAGCTGTCCCAACAGCAGAGTCCCAAAAGCAGTCCCAACACCTTACCACTGCCACACCTGGCTATCAACGGAGCCTTGTCTGGCAGCAAAACAGTTCATTCAGCCTCATTAATTGCCTTTTAAAAAGACATAGTTGACAATTGAGATGTACAAACTATGGCATAAAGGGACAACAAGCAACACAAACATAGACGCAGACACATGCACACACATACATGATAACATATAAAATGTATATGTTCCAGAAGGCATTTCTGCCCAAAAAACGCATTAAAAAAATGATATGTGCAAATGCCTCTCCTGTGAAGTAGTGATGTGCAACATACGCCTAAGTTCTTGAAACGGGTCACATATTGCTTTAACCTGTAGGTATAGATGCTATCTTCTCAGATCAGTGCTGATTCATTTAAACACAACCTGCACCCAACATAAAACAATCTCTGACCTGCACAAATGCTGCTGTCCTCCTTCACTGAATTCTTCTTGGCACCTCCACTGGACTTACATTAAGCCTACAGGACAACAGATTGTAGGTCTCATAGCAGATCTAAGGACAGTGGATTTAATGATAGCAAGCCAATTCTATATCTGTGCCTAAGTAGGTAGAGGATGTGCAAAGGACTGCATATTTTCCATCTTACCTTGCTTCCTGTCCTGTTCTATTTGGTCTCATGAGTCTCTGTTTCATCCTTCATATCCTCCCCAACTTCCTTTTGATCGTCAGGGGTATCCTCCCATTTCATGGTCTTGTGGATAAATGAGAGGGCAATATCAGTCTTCTTTTGTGACTTTATGAAACAACTTATTTGCTCGTATTTTACTCAAAACGGCAGTGGTAGTCAGCTTTCAGTCCATGGGTCAAACCAGTGAGACATACAGTATTGCTTTGGTAGTGAGTGACCTAAAATATTGTTAGTGATTTCTCCTCGAAACTCAAAGTATGCGTAATTAACCATACCTTGGTATCGTCAGACATGATGTGTAGCCTATTGTAACAGGCTATTTGGAGGTAATACTGATAGTCCCTTTAAAAGCACAGACGCAACTGAAGTGACATGAACGTTATCCTTGAATTTTACCAAGACATTGTTGAATACTCGTTTCTGATAGGCTTAAGCATAGGGATTCGTAAAATACATTATACACGTGATGTCACAATTAGGCCTAAATCTACTGCATAAATCCAATGGATTTGCTATATTTCTATAGTCTATTGTCTAAATGCTTTGTCGACAATATCAGAAAACAGATCATAGCGTGTAATTTATGGTTCATCAAGCATCCTCATCCTCTTCTTATGCATCATCATCACCATGCTCAAAAACGTAACTCGCTGCAATCCATTAGCTATAATTCTGAGGCTGCAAATCAGCAAAACTAACATGTGCAATAAATTATAATCACTTGCACTTAAAGTAGTTTAGAATCACTGATGTTCTCTGGGACTCTATTTCAGCACTGTTGAGCTGTCAATGTCTGAGTTTGTAGGCGTTAGTGGACAGCGCCATGGTCCTGAAATGTTTTGAATCTGGGCAGCACCTGAGACAGCGCCTGAGACACACTGGTTGAATCAACGTTGTTTCCAAGTCATTTAAAGGAAATTATCTTGAACCAACGTGAAATAGACGTTGAATTGACGTATGTGTCCAGTGGGATATACATATGTTCCTTCTTGCGTGCAATGATGCACAAAGCAGAAAAAAAACACTGTTCGTTGTTTGCAGTAACTTATCTGCTGTTGTAATATCAGACGTGGTAGTTTCACCATGAAGTATTCCAGCTTTAAAAATGCAGTATAAAGTCTCCCCAGTGTATGGTAGATTAATTTAGAAAGACATGAACAAATCCAACACTGTTCTACCGAGTCCTTCTCAGCCAGAGGTGACTGACTGTAATGTCGCTAGTTATAATGGTGCTTTTAAAAACAATATTAGTTATTTGTAATTGCTCTCTGGGAGGTATTTATTACAGAGGAGGAGCCCAGTTGCACAGCCTGCTCGCTTGGCTCATTATGGACAACTGGTGAGAAATTTAGCCTGCGAACAAGTCAGCCAGATCTGACCCCATCTGCTAATCCATGCTAGGCTACTGTAGCAACTTGCCGGCCTGCACCATCCTTCATGGCACTGATTCTACACGCGCAGTAGGCTTATGGCATGCTGACATCCCACAACAATTACCCAGTTGGAATTTCTTGCTGAAACTTCAAATCATACTTCCGCCCTAATATCAATCCCATTTGACCTTAAGGAAGAACTGCCCTTTGAACAACATGTAAAGCTACTTACTGATTTCTCTTTTAAACTTAAAAATGTAGGCTTAAATTAACCTTCAATTAACCTGGTTGTCGTCAGCCATTATGTGTGACCCGTTAAGATGCCCGCTCTGAGTCTCTGATAATGTAGCTCGGTTGAAAACCCGTCTGTGAACCTTCCGCAGACACAATGAACTGAAGTGAATATGGACATTACCCATGGCATAAAGACATCATATTCATGACATCAAATATGTCTAGACGCCATAGAGATCCTCTTAAATTTGTATTCTAACAGCTGATTCTATGCCAGACGCATTGTTGACATCATTAGAAAACAGATAGTGTCACACAGTCCATGCTGTTGACAGCCTACCCCAAAATCAAACAGTAATACACTCCACCATGATAAGAAATCTATCAAATAGTTTTTACTTATTACGCAGGATATGACCGTGTTCCTGATTCGAGATACTGTATATAAACAACAGGAAATTTAAAAAATATGTTTATCTATTTCACACGTTTCTGGTGGTTTCTGCATGTGTTGGGGAATGGGGAGTGGATCTCTCAGAGCGCATCAACCCTGTCTTGCATTGCATCAATAATGTTATGTACCATTCAAATATACATTGCCTAAGGCTGGAGTGCTATACTCCATGCAGACAGTGCTCATTGTTCCTTTCACATGATGGATATATGCTACTCTGTCTGTTCGGATGTGATGTGTGAAGTGTTATCTTATGGGGTTGGTGATTGTTCTGTGTGAAGCCATAGTCTCTGTTGCATCATGGAATGCAGAATGTTATGTGAAACCCCTGGGCCTGTGGCTGTCGAAGCTCCTCCACTGAGCTGCTGCTGTGAGCAGGAGTGGGAGAGAAGCCCATGCTTAATAGACAGTGACAGTCTTCTTTTCTTCATTCTCCTGCCTCTCCATCTCAAAGGCTGCCAAATATAGAGAATAGTGCTTAAAGAGGCAGCCATGTGCACACACACTCAGAATCACGCTCTATTTTTAGGTTTGTCTTATTCCAGAATATACCCAATACGGCATGGTCCACCCGGTATGGTTCTATGTTTTTTCACTCTGTGATTAAAAGTAGTTCTCAGAATAGATGCTAATTATGTGTGCGATTATGTAATATAAGGAGTATGCCTTCAAATGTAAAGCATCACAGATTGAGCTGGAGTTTTGTGCTACTTGGGCCCCTCAAGTGTTGGGTTTGGTCTGATTACGGATTTTTGAATTCTGAGTTTTGAACATGGGCATGAAAGGGCTCATTTAGTTCTTTTGAATTCTTTGACTTGTGTTTCACTTGATTAGTTTAATTGTTTAATTACCTTAATTGTTTGATTAGAAGATAACATTTAATGATGATTATGAATGAAAGGCAGCTTTTGTATGGGGTTTTCTGCTCTTAACCCTGTTTCCTATACAAGCTACAACATGTTGCTAGAAGAATACATTTAGGGAAAGGAATGTGATAGTCCATTTATGTAATGTTGTCACGACATTAAACATCAATTCAATGGTGCTGATAATTTCCCATTTGATAAACTGTAAAAGGTGGTGTGGTATAACATAATGACAGGAAAAGGTAAGTGCTGTAAATAAAAGCACCACAGCTTTCAGGAGAGATTGTGTATATAGAGTGTTTACTGCAATTAGTCTCTCACCCACGCTCTTTTTTCTCCTGCAGATTAGTGGTTACAGCCCTCAGCTCTCTAGATAAGACCTGCTAAAGACACCAAGACACTAAATACAGAGAGCATTGAGAGACACAAGACACATGTCACAGGTACTCTTATGTTTGATATACTCTGTGTGTGTCAAGTTACTCTGTGTGTGTCTATCAGTGTGTGTCTATGATTATTTGTTGATGTCCTGTGACTGACTGATGGTTCTCTGATTTGAGACTACTGTTGTTATGTGGTGTCTGTGTTGTCACACCACATTACTGTGGTGCCTTGTGTTGCTACCCAGTGCTGTGACTCTATACCATAACCCTTTTTTGTGTGTTATGTTGTGATTGTGTTAGTGGTAGCACTCCAACACAGCATGTAGTCTATGCACTCCAGTATGTACTGTGATTGCGTATCTGTGACACAGTTGACGGCCCTGCACCCGTGACTCTCAGTGCTCCTCAGGGGCTCTAATGGCTTCTTTAATTGCATCCATCCATCACCCAACTGGCTCATCTCTTAAACCACACATACTGAGATGAGCAGCTTGGCTTAGGAGGTACGGAAATAGCTTCCTATAGCTTAAAGGAAAACTCCCCCCCTAAAACTATGTTTTGATATTTGGGTTCATTAGTCTATTGTTGATATAGTCCCAACATGTTTTGCATGTCAGCAATCAAGATTCCAATCTATATAACTTTTCAAAATACAGAAATACAGCTGATGCTGTATTTTGAAAGTTATATATCTTGAAAACTTGATTGCAGTTTTTGGGTGGAATTTTCCTTAAAGATTTTACCTCACAATTTCTTCATAGTAGGCTGGGTTCAAAGGAGATTTGGCAACGGTCATTGATTTTTACATAATGGACTTAAATGTGCTGTTGTCTTTCACGTGCTTTCCTGTGAAGCACTGCTGCAATGATTAATCTATGTTTTTTCACTACTCTCAGCATAAAGTCTTCTTCAACCCCAATAGCTGTGATCAAGGAAATGCTTTGCACAGTCAACTTCAGTCCTTTGGTTTATTATAAATGGCCATGTTTATTACAGTAATATAAGGTTGTGGTCACCTGCAAGAGTTCAGTTGACATTGGGAAGATGAACTAATGCTGAAATTGACAAATAAAGCTGTCCTCCATGTTGCTGTATTCAGATGGAACAGGAGATCTCTTTAGTCCAGAGTAAGATGTCTGATCTGGAGTCAGTGCTGCAGCAGAAGGATGTGGAGCTGAAAGCCTCAGAGACACAGAGGACCATCCTGGAGCAAGACCTGGCTACCTACATAACCGAGTGCACCGTGAGTGGCCCAAGATCCTGACTTTGTGTGTGTGTGTGTGTGTGTGTGTGTGTGTGTGTGTGTGTGTGTGTGTGTGTGTGTGTGTGTGTGTGTGTGTGTGTGTGTGTGTGTGTGTGTGTGTGTGTGTGTGTGTGTGTGTGTGTGTGTGTGTGTGTGTGTGTGTGTGTGTGTGTGTGTGTGTGCGTGCGTGCGTGCGTGTGCGTGTGCATGTGTGTGTGAGAGATTCCGTAAAGCACTATGTGTGGGTGCTCTTGTGTACTACATGCAGTGTTGCCAACAGGCTTTATATAAACGTCCTCTCACTGTCAACTGCGTTTACTTTCAGCAAACTTAACGTGTAAATATTTGTATGAACAGAACAAGATTCAACAACTGAGACATAAACTGAACAAGTTCAGACATGTGACTAACAAAAATGGATAATGTGTCCCTGAACAAAGGGGGGGGGGGGTCAAAATTAACAGTCAGTATCTGCTGCTGCCACCAGCTGCATTAAGTACTGCAGTGCATCTCCTCCTCATGGACTGCACCAGATTTGCCAGTTCTTGTTGTGAGATGTTACCCCACTCTTCCACCAAGTCACCTGCAAATTCCCGGACATTTCTGGGGGGAATGGCCCTAGCCCTCACCCTCCAATCCAACAGGTCCCAGACGTGCTCAATGGGATTGAGATCCAGGCTCTTCGCTGGCCATGGCAGAACACTGACATTCCTGTCTTGCAGGAAATCATGCACAGAACGAGCAGTATGGCTGGTGGCATTGTCATGCTGGAGTATCATGTCAGGATTAGCCTGCAGGAAGGGTACCACATGAGGGAGGAGGATGTCTTCCCTGTAACGCACAGCATTGAGATTGCCTGCAATGACAAAAAGCTCAGTCCGATGATGCTGTGACTTACTGCACCAGACCATGATGGACCCTCCACCTCCAAATCGATCCTGCTCCAGAGCACAGGCCTCGGTGTAACGCTCATTCCTTCAACGATAGACAATAAACTGGTCCAGCGAGGGTGGGTTTGTGCCCATAGGCGACGTTGTTGCCGGTGATGTCTGGTGAGGACCTGCCTTACAACAGTCCTACAAGCCCTCAGTCCAGCCTCTCTCAGCCTATTGCGGACAGTCTGAGCACTGATGGAGGGATTATACGTTCCTGGTGTAACTCGGGCAGTTGTTGTTGCCATCCTGTACCTGTCCCGCAGGTGTGATGTTCGGATGTACCAACTTGTAAGTCGCTCTGGATAAGAGCGTCTGCTAAATGACTTAAATGTAAATGTTAAATGTAAATGTACCGATCCTGTGCAGGTTTTGTTACACGTGGTCTGTCACTGCGCAGACGATCAACTGTCCGTCCTGTCTCCCTGTAGCGCTGTCTTAGGCGTCTCACAGTACGGACATTGCAATTTATGGCCCTGGCCACATCTGCAGTCCTCATGCCTCCTTGCAGCATGGCTAAGGCACGTTCACGCAGATGAGGAGGGACCATGGGCATCTTTCTTTTGGTGTTTTTCAGAGTCAGTAGAAAGGCCTCTTTAGTGTCCTAAGTTTTCATAACTGTGACCTTAATTGCTTACCGTCTGTAAGCTGTTAGTGTCTTAACGACCGTTCCACAGGTGCATGTTCATTAATTGTCCTGAAAATTTTCCGTTTCTGGTTTTGTTGAGTTTGAGTTTCATGTGTGTGTTTCAGAGTCTAAAGCTCAGTCTGGAGCAGGCCCGTATGGAGGTTTCCCAGGAAGACGACAAGGCGCTGCAGCTCCTCCACGGCATCCGGGAGCAGAGCAACAAGCTGCAGGAGATCAAAGAACAGGTAGAGGAGAGCGCCTCCTGTGGGGCATCAGATGCCTGACAGGAGTTGTGGGTGGTGGAGGGAGTAACACAAAGTTGCCCCTAAACGCTGTTTAACTGTAATGTTTAGGGTTAAGATTTGGGGAGGGTAAGCTGATCCTAGCTCAGTGCCTAAGGGCAACTTCTACACAGAGTGCTGTGGAGGGATGTGCTGTAAAGGGTTGATTGCCCATCCCTATGGGGTGTGAGTCGTGTGGGGTGTGAGGAGAGTGCTACCCTGTCAAAGCCGGGTTAATTACAGAGGAGGAGGGTGTTGAGGCTTATCCACTGCTCCCTGTGTAGGTGGAGTCAGTAGACTGTTAAACACCCTAGGTCTGGATTCCTGACTACATGGAACCATATTCATGTGAATTAGTGTTGTCACTGTGGTTTCATTGCCTTTCTCGGATAATAGAGAAAAAGCCTTGAGTGCCACGTAATAGAAGTCTGAAATAGACGTTCTAGTAGCGATAACCTTCTGTGAGTGTCAGCATTGAGAATTTACTAGGAGTTTGCAGTATGGTGTCCAGCAGTGGGCGTGAACTCAAACGCACTCTGCCGTGCACACAGGACTTGTCCTGACCATAAAGAAAGTCTCAGTGGATATCTCTCTAGTAGTGGCGTGCCTTTGCATAGCTCAGCGCCCCAGTACATCAAGGCGTCTCCTGTGTGTTTATCACTCGCTACTTTCAGAAGTGATGTAGTGTCTCCTGAGTCTCTGCTGATTGAGGAGTGTAGAGGAAGGATAGATTCACGTTCAGCACACCATTATCCAAATAGTGTGTGTGTCTCTTTGTGTGTGAGTTAGTGTGTTTGTGTTTGTGCGTGGGGGGTTTGTGTGTGTGTGTGTGTGTGTGTGTGTGTGTGTGTGTGTGTGTGTGTGTGTGTGTGTGTGTGTGTGTGTGTGTGTGTGTGTGTGTGTGTGTGTGTGTGTGTGTGTGTGTGCTCAATGCGGATACAACAATGATCTGATTTGGTGAAGGGTTGCCAAGTTCCTGAATTAAGATATTGAAAGATTGACAGCAGAGGACAGTTAGACAGTATGAAAAATCCCCCCCCCCCCCCCCCCCCCCTCCACGGCACAGAGCAGAATCCCTGGCAGTGGTTACCAGGCACAGGCTCTATAGCGCAATGGTTGCCATGGCAATGTGAACCATCCATACCTAGAAGTGGAGAGTGTGCAGTGCCGCTGATGCAGTGGGCAGCCTGTCGTGATGAGGCGATGGGGTTTTGGATCTTACATTATGGGAATTGGAGTGTTGGTGTTTTATCACTGCACTGTAGTCTTCACACCCAATCCACGGTCACCGTGGTGGTATCGTTACCGCTTACTGATACGGCTAATGCAAACCTGGAAATTAGCTAAGGAAATGATTGATCCACTTATAGTTAAAGTTCATAAAGTGGTTCGTAATTGTCATACATGAGAATGAGTTAGGCTATTGGATATTTGCAGAAGTACTTTCCTGTTTGATTTTGAGGGCTGCATAAGGTCTTGAACAGTGCCTCTCTCCCACGCTCCGTTTTAGGAGCCTGGAATTCATATTTATGCAGAATGTATTCAGTGTTGGCTCAACAAGCATGGAAGATTGGGGATATGAGCGATACAAGCTTTTCAGTGAGAGAAAGAGAAATCCATTGCAAGACAATCAGTACATGCAAATTCTGTAATTCTGAGAAGCAGTGAGAATTAAAAACTAGGCTAATTGGAACAGATCCCTAACACTGAATACAAAGCACGCAGGCTGACAGACTATAACTGGGATAAGACAACTATTCTACCTCTTAGTATTGTATCTGTGATAGGTAGGTTTAATCCAGTTCTAAGGCCAACCTAAAGTAAGCTTCATTTGACCACTTTGTCAGCAAACTTACCTTTGGCACATCAACATGATTATTCTGTTCTGTAAGGCAGAGTGAAGAGTAAGAGGCAAAGCCCCCAGGACCACGGATTAGTCTCCCCCATCTTGAGAGGCTACAGCAGAACTATCACTCTCCCTGTCAGGGCTACACCTACTGCATTTGAAGCTCCCAGTGGGAGTGTGCAGGTCGGGACGATAGGGAGGGACTTCCTGTGTGATTGTGTGTGTGCGTTTGCATGTATGTGCGTGCGTGTGTGAGTTAGGTAATTCACACTCTGAATCAGCTCTTCTGGCGTGCACTGTTCCATTCTATTCACCATGTATTCCCCCTTTTCGCTCTCTCTCTCTCTCTCTTTAATCCTATCCCTTCCTTCCTGCCCCTGGCTCACTCCTCCCTCCTCCTCCATGGGTATCACTCAGCTCTGTACTTAAGCCCAGGCCTAGTTCAGTTCTCCTGCTAACTGATGTTTAGGGCTGCCAGAGATTTGCTGTGATCCAGTCAGGGACCTAGGGGACTGGGGACACCGAGGAACTGATATGCTGAGTCGGCCCGCTGGCAAAACACACTGTCATTTTGTATGAAGATTCTTTCCTACTTGAAATGGATGTTAATGTGACTCTACAAAGAGATTAAATGAAAGGTCCCTGTGGTTTTAGGTTTATTCAGTTGATACAAGTATTGCTCAAGTGAAAACCTTTAATTATCATTCCAATTATCAATTTAATTTACTGTTTACCTTTTTCTTCCTCAATTCATAGCGTCATGCCATGAATCCTAATTGACAATGCCAATCATCATTTACTCAAATAGCAAATGCTTTTTGTATCTTAATTAACGTTATAAGGAGGTCCAAATATAATTTGGGAGGAAATTGTACTGATTATGAAATTCCGTTGTCTTTCATTTTAATTTTTAAAACACGGCGTGAGTCATTTATTACACATGACATTTTCTTATTATAATAGTTAATGACTCATGAAGTGTCTTCCTGTCACTTACTGTAGACAACAGGCGGACGTCCTCGGAGACACGCTTTAAGGGTTGATGGAGGAACACTTAGCAAGGTTTGAAACTGAATGGAAACAGGAGGAGAACTTTTAAATGAAAAGGGACTAACGAGGCGCTGGCTGGTGCTGCTGATGTTATCTGCTGCGCCTGTCGTGTTCCATTGTCAGGGTGTCCTCACCCTTCCCAGGCACAGAGAACATGCTACTTTTCATTAGCCTCTGCTAGTCCTAACCAGCCTGGTTGACAGGACTGCTGCATGCCCCGTGACCAGACCACGAGATGGAAGTGAATGCTGTTAGCCATAGCTAATCATTCATTAATGCACCTGTACATAGCCCATCTATAATTTAGCCCAAACAACTACCCCTTCTGTATTTATTTATTTTGCTCCTTGGCACCCCATTATTTCTATCTCTAATTTGCACATTCTTCCACTGCAAATCTACCATTCCAGTGTTTTACTTGCTATATTGTATTTACTTCGCCACCATGGCCTTTTTTTTGTTGCCTTTACCTCCCTTATCTCACCTCATTTGCTCACATTGTATATAGACTTATTTTTCTACTGTATTATTGACTGTATGTTTGTTTTACTCCATGTGTAACTCTGTGTTGTTGTATGTGTCGAACTGCTTTGCTTTATCTTGGCCAGGTCGCAGTTGTAAATGAGAACTTGTTCTCAACTTGCCTACCTGGTTAAATAAAGGTGAAATAAAAAAATAAATAAAAACTTTAGAAGAGAAGGACACTAATTGATTTTAGCTGATGCACTTCTTCTCTGCCCCACCTCTTCTTGTTCCATAATGCTTTGTTCAATAGATTCCATTACACAGTATGTCCTTTTCTGTCTCTTCGTTGTACCTCTCCTCCCCATCCCTCCCTCTCTCATGTCTGCCTATCTAATCTCTTTCTGCGATGCTTTCCGTTCCTTTCTATTTACTTGTTATTTTTTGGCACTCATCCTTCTCCTCATGTCTTTCACCTCTGCACTCCTCCACTATCCCTCTCTCTCATCCCTCGTTCCTCTCGCATCCCTCTGCAGGAGTACCATGCCCAGCTGGAGGAGATGCGCGTGGCCATCAGGCAGCTGGAGGAGGACCTGTCTGCAGCCCGTCGCCGTAGCGACCTGTACGAGTCGGAGCTGAAGGAGTCCCGTCAGACCAGCGAAGAGCTGAAGAGGAAAGCAGCAGACTATCAACAGAGGATGCAGAAGGTGCTGTAGCTGTTCACTCTCATATTGATCTCTTGGCTCAGACCCACGTTCAGAGAACTTGAAAGGCATGTGTTGGTTTAACTGATTTTCAGCTTTTTTTCTTACAGGCTAAGGAGCAAGGCAAAACTGACACGGAGGAGCTTCTGTCAAAGCTGGAGAAGGTACCGCTTCAGTTCCATTGGCTCACATGTTGACATCCTATATGGTTCGATATGGTCCTTCAAGGAATGCTGTTCAGTCAATGGTTAGGAGACAAATGCCAAATTATAAAACAAAAGTTATTATGAATGAAACGATGAAGATGGTTTGGGTGTAAAACTCTTAGGGACCAAGGAATGTGCAGCTTAAAAGGTTAATGTTCTCTATCTTTCTCTTTCTGTTTCAGGCCAATACTGAACAGCAAGTGAAAATTCAGGATCTCCAAGATAAGCTTGCCAAGGTAGAATATTTTGGTTGAAAACTTCCTGGATAATGAATTCATATTCAGCATATGCTGTAAGGGGAGAAGATATGTTCACCACACACAGACATGTGAAAAGTCCTGTTTCTCTCCTGCTAATGATGCGTGTCAACTCCTCATTGTCCTGTGAAGCAGATGCTGAGTTGTGGCCTGAGAGTAATTCAACTGTCTCCGCTAAAACCATCAGTAGTTTGTTTCAGCTTCATTGCCAGCTATCTAACTATTCTGCCCCTGTCAGACAATGGCTGGTTTCTCCATTTATTATGTTTTATACAGATGAATATACATTTAATACCCTTTTCGAAAACGTTATCATTTTCTTTTTATCCAAACAGAATTCTCTAAGCTGTGTGGGCCCACATTTTAGAGGCACAATCAATCACATTTTCACCCAGTATTCTACGCTATTCATGGATTCAATTATCAATCAAGTCTTTAGAGTTTAAACTACAACAGTTTAAAGTTATTTCAATGTAAGCTAGATGACAGACAGTGTTTGTTGTACCCCGGCCCATAACACAGGCAGTGAAGGGAAGTAGTGAGACCACAGATCTCCTCCATAGTATTCGGGTGGCTAAGGAGCGCATGGAGCGTGAGCTGGAGAGGCTGCAGACCAAGGAGGACTCCAGTGACAGCCTCCGCAGACGCCTGAGGGAGACAGAGGTATGCAGTACTGACACACATTAGACAATAACTGCAAAGAAAGGACTCATTGAGAGAGAGCTGGATAAACTCCCTGTTACTGTTGGCAGCAGATGTTCTCTAGCCTGAGCGGTCTGTGTGTGTGTGTGTATATGCGTGTGTGTATGCTTGTGTGTGTGTGTGTGTGTGTGTGTGTGTGTGTGTGTGTGTGTGTGTGTGTGTGTGTGTGTGTGTGTGTGTGTGTGTGTGTGTGTGTGTGTGTGTGTGTGTGTGTGTGTGTGTGTGTGTGTAGGATGGCAGGAAGACCCTGGAGAACCAGGTAAAGAGGCTGGAGATAGTGGAGCGCAGGGAGTGTAAGCTGAAGGAGGACATGCAGAGCAAGGCCCAGCAGATCCAGCAGATGGCTGATAAAATCATGGTAAGGGGAGGGGAAAGAGGGCACCTCAGCCCTCCTCCGGTCCTCACAACTTTGCCCTTCGTTGGAGGATTGCTTTCCATCCGAGTGAGCATCACACAAGCCCTCCGGGAATATGTGTTCTCACTGCTCATACAGCACACACACTCGTTCTCTTAGTTACACACACATATACACACACTCTCTCTCTTAGTTACACACACATACACACACACACACTCTTTCTCTTAGTTACACACACATACACACACACTCTCTCTCTTAGTTACACACACACACGCACTCTCTCACTTAGTTACACACACATACTCACACACACTTGTTATTCAGTCTGTGCCAAATCCTAATTGAGATCTGCAAGCGCATGTGTAGTGTTAGCGTATCTCCACGTTATGAGCGTGAATCTCACATTAGGATTCGGCCTTCCCTCTTTGGAGATTATTTATAGCGCTCTCTCTCTCTGTCTCAGACCCAAAAGTGTTTGTTTTCTTTTCCTGAGAACAATTATTTGTAGCATTTTATCCTTGCTGTACTGAATACTTTTGTGGTGTTGGGTCCTGAATTGAAAAGGGTCCATAAACAATGTACTGTACTGTAACATGTGTGTGTGTGTGTTTGTTTGTATAGCACCTGGAGGAGAGTCTTCGTGAGAGCCAGTCCACAGGCCAACGAGTGGAGACACACATGGAGCAGAAGGAGAAGCTCTATGACGAGAAAATCAAGGTAGAGCCTCAAGGGACCTCTACTGTTCATCACAAACATTCTGCGCCGTATAATGTTATGGGCTACTGGTGTATTTACATAGTTAGGGAAGGTTGTCGGCTATAACTGGAACCCAGATTTCCTGGGCAGGTTCCTTGGATCCCGGTTCTGGGCCTTGATCCTGAGCTCTAGCATGGTTGATCCTGTGTTGTATCTCTCTTATATTGACAAGGTTCTGGAGAACCAGATGAAGGCAGACATGGCAGATAAGGAGATGCTGGAATCCAGTCAGAGCAAGTATGAGGACGAGGTCCAGGAGAAGTGCTGCATCATCAGCGAGCAGAAGGCGGTAAGAGCTGCTCAAGCTAGTTAGGATGTGGCCAGGCCGATTTTTACAATAATCACATGGACCTGGTTTATTTTTCACATTAATCACACTGACTTGGTTTATTACAAACTTCCAATATCCTTTTGCCAGGCAACTGTGATATACTGTACATGTGCTGTGTTGTTCTGACAATAGTAGTGAGCATTTGATACTTTATAAATGCGATGCAAACTGTCAGACATGTTGAGGCTGCCTGTAAATGTGAACTGTCAGACATGTTGAGGCTGCATGTAAATGTGAACTGTCAGACATGTTGAGGCTGCCTGTAAATGTGAACTGTCAGACATGTTGAGGCTGCATGTAAATGTGAACTGTCAGACATGTTGAGGCTGTATGTAAATGTGAACTGTCAGACATGTTGAGGCTGCATGTAAATGTGAACTGTCAGACATGTTGAGGCTGCATGTAAATGTGAACTGTCAGACATGTTGAGGCTGCATGTAAATGTGAACTGTCAGACATGTTGAGGCTGCATGTAAATGTGAACTGTCAGACATGTTGAGGCTGCATGTAAATGTGAACTGTCAGACATGTTGAGGCTGCATGTAAATGTCAACTGTCAGACATGTTGAGGCTGCATGTAAATGTGAACTGTCAGACATGTTGAGGCTGCATGTAAATGTGCTTTGAAACGTGTCTCTTCTGTCCATCCCAGACCATCAATGCCATGGACTCTAAGATGGCCAGCCTGGAGCAGAGGATTGCCGAGCTGTCTGAGGCCAACAAACTGGCAGCCAACAGCAGCATCTACACCCAGAAGAACATGTGAGTGTTGTGGACTATCTCAGTTAGTTACATAATTCATTAGTTAGTTAGGAAGATTGTCTACTGACTGTGTTGCGTGTCTATTTATCTGTCTGGGCCGGACAGGAAAGCCCAGGAGGAGATGATCTCGGAGCTGAGGCAGCAGAAGTTCTACCTGGAGTCCCAGGCTGGGAAACTGGAGGCCCAGAATGCCAAGCTGGAGGAGCATCTGGAGAAGATAAGCCAGCAGGAGCAGAGCAACAAGAGCCGAGTGCTGGAGCTGGAGACGAGGCTGAGAGAGGTGAGGGGAGAGGAGAGGAAAGAGGAGATGGGGAGAGGACGAGGGCAGACAGGGGAGGCGAGGGCAGGAAGGTTGGGGTCACATGAAGGAGGCGAGGGCAGGAAGGTTGGGGTCACAGGAAGGAGGAGAGGGCAGGAAGGTTGGGGTCACAGGAAGGAGGAGAGGGCAGGAAGGTTGGGGTCACAGGAAGGAGGAGAGGGCAGGAAGGTTGGGGTCACAGGAAGGAAGAGAGGGGAGGAAGGTTGAGGTCACAGGAAGGAGAGGGCAGGAAGGTTGGGGTCACAGGAAGGCAGGGAGGGAGGGCAGGATGGTTGGGGTCACAGGAAGGAGGAGAGGCAGGATGGTTGGGGTCGCAGGAAGGAGGAGAGGCAGGATGGTTGGGGTCACAGGAAGGAGGAGAGGGCAGGAAGGTTGGGGTCACAGGAAGGAGGAGAGGGGAGGGGAGGAAGGTTGGGGTCACAGGAAGGAGGAGAGGGGAGGAAGGTTGGGGTCACAGGAAGGAGGAGAGGGGAGGAAGGTTGGGGTCACAGGATGGAGGAGAGGGGAGGAAGGTGAAAAGAGGAGAAGGAAAAGAGGGCAAGGAGCCAGGAAAGCAGTCGGCGGGTTGGGCAGAGAGGGATGCCAGATAGAGGGGTCATGTAAGGTGAAAGGTCAAGCTCCACTGTGGGTTGTTGATTTGCCAGATCAGCATCTTTCTGACTCACTGACCTATCTGGATCTCTCCTTCCTCTTCCTGACTCCTTTCTGTCTCCCTTTTCTCTCTTTGTGTCCCTCGTGTCGTTAGATGGGCTTGGAGCACGAGGAGCAGAAGCTGGAGATCAAACGTCAGGTGACAGAGCTGACTCTGTCGCTGCAGGAGAGGGTGTCTCAGATCAGTGGGCTGCAGGCGGCACGCCACTCCCTGGAGAGTCAGCTGCAGCAGGCCAAGTCAGAGCTG
Source organism: Salvelinus alpinus (assembly GCF_045679555.1). NCBI lineage: Eukaryota > Metazoa > Chordata > Actinopteri > Salmoniformes > Salmonidae > Salvelinus > Salvelinus alpinus. Next base: position 39,230,005 of record NC_092104.1, read on the forward strand.
GAGGACACCACCGCTGAGGCTGAGGAGGAGATCTGTGTTCTCAGAGTGAGTGCAGGAGGGACACACATACCAGTCTGCTGTTATTACTCCTGTTATTACTGTGATGTTATGAAGTACGGTAGTACAGCCACCAAACCTGTCTCTCTCTCTGTCTGGTAGGCCCACCGAGACGAGATCCAGCGCAAGTATGATGCCCTCAGAGACAGCTGTGCGGTATGCCACCCCTCTGTATCACCTATTTTTTCTCTCTCTAGTGTTGTCTTTATCTTTCTCTCTGCCACCTCTCTTTACCCGGTCTCTTTCTCTCTCTTTCTATTCTCTCTCACTCCTTTCAGAATTCGAAGGCATTAACTGAGTTGAATCAGATAAGATCAGCTATTATAGATTTCCATTGACCGTGTTTCCAGCCATCACGCTCAATGAGGCCTTTGTTTTTCCAGGAAAAAAGTAGACCATCAATTAGGTTATCCGTCTGTTTTCAATCCCCACTGCTATTTCTACTATTTAGAAAAATATCAATTTGTTTTATGCGGTTCCTCCATATCTTTTTTGCCAAGAATAGAACTAAGTCTTGTATTTAGGTTGATGTGATGAATAATATATACCCATATCTTTTCATATCTCTTTGTCAGCGAGCGCGTGAAAACTAACCCTGGGAAGATGAGGTTATTGTGTTGTGGTGGGGGATTTAAAAACCTTCAAAGTCACATTGTTTGAATCACTGCTGGGTCTCATTGTGGTTAATACATAATGGTCTCTCTTTATCCCCTTGCCCTACTTTTGTGATCCTCCCACTCGCAAGCTGTTGAGAAAGAGTATTCTCCCTAGATTCGGCTGGACGATATCCAGGCAATCATTCCCAAGTTCGGAAACAAATTAAGGTTGTTATGCCTGGCCCCCCATGTCTATTTTTGTGTATGGCACCTATTTGTTCTGTTTAGATCATTGATAACACAGTACTTCTTGCAGCCCTGCACCATTCAAAAACAGCAGAAATGAAACATGGGCAAGGTTGCATTGACATGAGGTAGTAGTATATCAATAATAGATACTGTTATGTACTGATGACAAGTGTTATGTAACATGCCTGGAGGTGAAGGTCTGGGTCCTTTGGCTGTTGTCGGGAATTGGCTAGGTTTTGTTTACACATCTTTAGAGGGTAGTGAATTCTAACCAAACCCACTGTAATAAATCACAAACATCTGTACGTTGGCATCAGTGTTAATCTACCCCGGGTACTGCTACTAGACTGTCCTGTGTTTCTGTGTATCCTTTAAGGAAGCTACAGAGCTTCAAACATGGCTTGTCCTGGAGTGTGTGTGTGTTATCAGCACCCAGTAGGATGGAGAGAGTACATTGCTGATGAACAGATCACAGCTTATCAGTCCCATTGTTGACCTCCCAGTATTTTGTCATTTCAGAATTCCAGTCCTCAGCCCCTAGGGCTTGCCCCCTCACTCCACTGCCCTGTAGTCCTGCATGGTACAGAGCAGCCAGGCTCCCCAGACAGAGGAATAACATCTAACTCTGCTTCAGAAACCTCTAACCTTCATTTGCATAGGGTATGCACTAGTATGCTGGCTGATTAAGAGGACATAATGGTGCAGATGAATAGATTATGCAGTTCCCTGCTCAGCCTGGAGAGTGACATGAAGGCTGTCTAAGATACTGATGTTTCCATGGATATGTATCTCTAATTGCAAAATGGTTGCCTTAGCGGGCTGTAATGTATGTAGCATTCACTGAAGGAAACTCATGGTGATCGTCTCAAGTGTTCGGTAATCCAACGATACGCTGTGTGGGTTCCAATTGAATCCATATGCTCTGGTGAGGACTTCTCACTCTTGTCCGTCAACGGTCATTTAAATGATGAGTCTTATGCCCTCCTCCCCCTTTCCCATTGATTGATCATTCTATTTCACTACATGATGAACAGGTCCACCACTACATCACTACATCGTAGTATACATTGAAATCATATACTGTTGTGTTGAGATGCTGGTAATGAACCTAGTGTAATTCTTCTCCATCCCTCCCTCAGGTGATCACAGACCTGGAGGAGCAGCTGACCCAGTTGACCCAGGAGAACGCTGAGCTGAACAGACAGAATTTCTACCTGTCCAAGCAGCTGGACGAGGCCACAGATGAGACAGAGGAGCGCCTGCAGCTGGGCCAGGACGTGGACCGCCTCCGCCGCGAGGTGGCTGACCGTGAGATGCACCTCAACAACCAGAAACAGGTGTGACTCACACTCACATCCATCCTGTTCAGTGTACACACTCTAATGTTACTAGAATGTGTTCATGGAGAGTCTAGTTTCTCATGTTCTCATTTCCTCTCAATTCAATTCAATTTAAGGGGCTTTATTGGCATGGGAAACACATGTTTACATTGCCAAAGAAAGTGAAATAGACAATGAACAGAAGTGAAATAAACAATAAAAAATGAACAGTAAACTTTACACAAAAGTTCCAAAAGAATATAGACATTTCAAATGACATGTTATGTCTATATATTATTATTGTCCCTCTCTCTCTCTCTCTCTCTCTCTCTCTCTCTCTCTCTCTCTCTCTCTCTCTCTCTCTCTCTCTCTCTCTCTCTCTCTCTCTCTCTCTCTCTCTCTCTCTCTCTCTCTCTCTCTCTCTCTCTCTCTCTCTCTCTCTCTCTCTCTCCCTCTCTCCTTTCACATACATTTAATTTCACATATGCCACAAAACACATAACTCTCCTCAGTCCTCAACAATCAATTACAGGTGACACACACAAAAACATACACACACACTTCAGCAGCTACTGTGATGAAGTGGAGTATAAATCAGGCAGAAGATACTGGACTATTCTTTTGTTATGTAGCGCTAGCTCAGTGAGCAGAGAGAGGAGAGGAGGCTGTGTGACGCTGTGCTCTGCCCCTGTGGGAGGGGGTGTGTAGGCGTTCAGTAGCTTCATCTCTCAGTCTCTCTGTCCTAGCTAGTGGTTGTGTAACCAGGGATGGAAGTCATAGATGAGGGATCCGACCGTGAGTGGGAGGGATGTGTCATCCACATCGTTCCCAGGTAGTGTCAGCCCTGGATGCGTGGACTTCAGAGGACCATGGTGCTGCTGCAGCTATATTTGTACCCCAGTGTTTGTCTCAAGCAGAGAAATAGGAAGCATAAAAACCTAGCTCAGTGTCAGCCCTATGTACAGTACATACGCGAAATGTATTGCCTTCATGAATCTATACAACTCTCAAAAGCACTTTCAACTGTGGCGCACAACCCATTGATTATCAGAATATGACAATACTGATGTTGGTTTGGGATAGTATGTCTATTACTCAGAGGGCTGCTTCATTAAGACCACAAAAAAACATGAAAAGTTCCTTAAATGGTTGTATTAGTGTAAGTTTTCCCCCTGCAATTGCTCTGTGTTGTTCATGTTGTCTGTAGGAACAGAACAGAGCAGT